>NC_135801.1:84693740-84998444 GCF_964213995.1 Mustelus asterias
CCCTTCAACCCATTACCAATTAAAAATCTGTCTAACTCCTCCTTAAAATTACTCACTGTCCCAGCATCCACTGCATTTTGGGGTAGCGAATTCCACAGATTCACAACCCTTTGGGAGAAGTAGTTTCTCGTCAACTCTGTTTTAAATTTGTTACCCCTTATCCTAAGACTATGACCTCTCAACCTGGAATGCCCCACAAGAGGAAACATCCGATCCACGTCCACTTTATCCATACTGTTTATCATCTTGTATACTCAATTTGATCTCCCCTCATTCTTCTAAATTCCAGAGAGTTCAATCACTCTTCATATGACAAACCCCTCATCTCTGGAATCAATTTAATGCACCTCCTCTGAACCGCCTCCAATGCTATTACATAATTTCCTCAAATAGGGGACCAAAACTGTGCACAATACTCCAGGTATGGCCTCACCAATGTCTTGTTGGATGGCATCAGCCGTGAGCTGGATCCACCAATGCCCGATGCACCAGTTTAAAAAGGTGTCATCCAGGCCACTCCTCTGCCACCCTGCGCGTCCCTGATTCTGGTCACCCTAGCAGCTACAGCCCTCCTCTCTGCCAGTCACCTTAAATTAAAGCAGTGGAGGTGTAGATTCCTGAGGAATGGCTACCTGATGGCAGCCCCGAGTCCTGATGCGGGGGAGGTGTGGCACAAGGCACGCAAGAAGTCACATAGGCCTTTCAGGTGTATAAACAGGAGCATGCCTGGGTTTGTGCTTCTTTGGGTTAATCAAATAAACTAAACTAACAAACTGCGCGATAAATTAAAAATGCAGTTCTGTAAACTGCACGTCAAGTAAACAGAATCGCAAAGGGAAACTTAAAACATCAAAGCAAAATATGATTAAAGGGGTCGATAATGCACCCCAGTTGCCATGGTGTCCACCTTGATGGTGCCAGCAAACTCCGTATGCTCCCTTTCCAGGTAAACCCGGCAGTGAACAGACAGTTGGGCAGATGACCTTTACAACTGCCCGTTGCTTGGACCTGGCCAGCTTGGCCAGACACAGGAACAGATTCATGAGGAGGTCCTCCTCTCTTTCCATGCTCTTATCTGCATTGGGTGATTAAGACGGTGGCGTAGTGGTTAGCACTGCTGCCTCACAGCGCCAGGATCCCAGGTTTGATTCCCGGCTTGGGTCACTGTCTGTGTGGAATTTGCATGTTCTCCCCATGTCTGCGTAGGTTTCCTCCGGATGCTCCGGTTTCCTCCCACAGTCTGAAAGATGTGTTGGTTAGGTGCATTGACCCGAACAGGCACCGGAGGGTGGCGACTAGGGGAATTTCACAGGAACTTCATTGCAGTGTTAATGTAAGCCTTACTTGGGATTAATAAATAAACTTTAAACTTTAAGTGTGTGGGGCTTCAGTGCATTCAAAAAGGAGGCAATAAATTTTTCAGAAAACTATAAAGAGGGTGCAGTCTAGGGCAGGTTAGAGATACCCCCCAGCCTGGGATTGTGTTCCCAGTATCTCATTAAGCCACCAACACCCCATGGAACGCACATGACATCACAATGCTACAGAACCTGATGGAACAATACAGCGTCAATGGCCCTTGTGACATAATGACTGGAACCACGTGACCACCGACCAGCTGGGGAAGGGGTCTCCAAACTTCTCAGTACGAGGGCCACATCGTATATTTTACACATTTTCGGGGGCCAAAGAAAAAAAATTAGTTTTATAAATGAATAAAATTTAAATGAATAAGTTTTATTTGGATCATCTTTGTAATCAGCATGATATGATTCAGAACAAAAGAGAAATGTGACAATTACAAAGAAACAATGCCGTGCTTACACTGAGAAATGATATATAATGAGCAAAAATGTCAAACATTAGCAAATGCTCTGACAAAATAATCAATTACTTAACTGCGGATGAGAAAAGAAGGCTATGCATTTTTAAATTAATTTTATTTACTGAAATTTTACAAATGTTTACTTGAAATGAGAATTTGCCCAATTTTGTGGCACACAATAAGAAAAATAAACACGCCCCAAGAAAGAACTTCAGTAAAACAAAGCAAAGAAATTCAAAATAAACTTGAACTATTAATAAAGGTCGAACAAAAATAAATTCAGTCTGCACCTTTCTACACAATTCTGGCAATTGGAGTTTTCAATCGTAACCAACAAATCATGAAGTTTTGCATGGGATTAATGGGAATGATGGAACTGATTTTTAAATTTCAAAATATTGCTGAACTGAGGTTTCAAGCTTGAGGAGCCAATTATTAGAATGGGCTTCAAATGCTCATCAGATAAATTTGCTCGATATTTGGACTTGACATACTTCATTTTTGAAAATGTTTGTTCACACAGGTACGTTGTATCAAAAACTGATACAAATCCACAAGCAAATCGCTTCAAATTTGGAAACTGCTCAGGCTGCAAAGATTTATAAAATTGGATCAGATTTCCTTCTTTATACTTGTCTTTCAGCATGTCATCTGATTGGAGATCAATAATTTCCATTTGAAACCGACTTGGGCGTGTTTCAACATTGCAGCCAAATGGATTTTGAAACAGCTTTATTTCATCTGTGTTTCCATCAAGATCAGAAAATCGTTCCTGAAATTGTTTTTGCAAGTCCTTAATGATTTCTGTTGCAAATGAAGAAGGAAATTCTGCTTCACTTTCTTCATGAAATTTTTCACAACATGGAAAATGAACCAAGTTATGAACTTTCAGCTGTCCTTGAAATAGCATCAGTTTTGCCCTGAATGCTAATAATGCTAATAATAATAATAAACAATAATAATAAATAATAACAATAAACATGCACGAATAGATCGCAAATCAAATTTGTTTCACCTTGCAACTTCAGATTCAATTGATTCATATGGCCTGTCACGTCTGCAAAAAATGCCAATTTCCAAAGCCAGTCAGTGTTTGATAAAAGTGGTTCGGGTCAATTCTTCCCTGTGAGAAAGGAATCAATTTCCTCTCTGAGCTGAAAGAACCGTGATAGAACCTTTCCACAACTAAGCCATTGAACTGCTGTATAATAAGGCAAGTCACCAAACTCAGAATCAGTTTCTTTCAGAAAATCACGAAACTGCCGATGATTAAGCCCGTGAGATCGAATGAAATTTTCCGCACAATGCTTGTTGATGGATAATGCAATGCAAAAACATGGGCTTTGAGAATCCACCAACCTCACAAGCTTTTGTGATTTGTCCAACCAAACCTTTCTTCACCCCAGACATGTTCTTTCCTCCATCAATTGTCACGCATTGCAGTTTATTCCACTCCAGGTTATATTCTAACACAGTTTTTTGCAATTCTTTGAAGATGTCTTCTCCAGTTACTGTGCCGTGCATGCTATGCACTGATGCTAATTCTTGTGTCACATTAAATTCACTGTCGACGCCACAGATGAATACGAGGAGTTGTGATGTGTCACGCACATCAGTCGATTCATCAAGTGCGAGAGAATACAACTGAAAATTTCTTGCTTTGTCTGCAATTTGATGAAATATATTGCTTCCTATATCCTCAATTCTACGAGCAACAGTATTTGGCGCATGACTGATGATTTTGAACAGATTTGCTTTTTCTGGGCATAACTCTTCCACTGCTTCCATTATACACTCTTTGATGAGATCTCCATTGGTGAAATGGCTTTCCTCTTTTAGCCAACGCATGAGCTAGTTTGTAACTGGCCCTGGTTAAAGCTTCATTTTCAGTTATCTTCTGCGTAAAAAAAGCATGTTGGGAAAGCAACCTGCATTGCATTGATTCAAATTTTTCCGAATGCTGTGTTCCTGTGAATTGGGAATAACTTGGTTCATGTTTGGTCTCATAGTGCCGACGTATATTGTACTCCTTCAAAACTGCAACGGTTTCGTTGCATACGACACACAAGGCTTTATCACCTGCTTGTACAATGATGCACCATCAATCGAGCAAAGACTAGTTTGTATGCAAGAACAAATAGGCTTTTATTAGCAAAAGACTTGGAGCACACCCATGCCGATGAACTGGTCCAGACTGAGAGGGGGGGTGGGGAGCAGTCGCCTTTATACCTGGACCGGGAGGGGGGGGAGGAGTCTCGGGTAGGGCCGGCAGGGATGTGTCCAGGCATGTCACATATACAGGTAATAAGCTAACAGTGGTTTACCACATACAAAGAAGTACTTTACACCCCATTCTTCATTAAACAGGCGGCACTCACTGTCCACTTTTCTTTTTTCCTTCCATAACTGGATTGGTCAGAATTGCCGCCATCATTGTCATTGTTCCCGCTCATTTCACACAGATGGAGCTTGGATTGGATAAAGCAGCTGTCACTCAGTCAATGCAGAGCGGCAATTGGATAACAGATATCTCAATGGCTGATTGGTTGAATGAACTGTCAATCACGGGACGGCGGCTCTGATTGGACAATAGGCCGGTAAAGAGGGCGGGGATTGCCATGGGTCCATCATACACCGCGCGGAGCGGCAGCAAATGTCCGGCTTGTGGCTTCTGTCACTGCGTCCGGATCCTGAGTCAGCGGCGGGGTTCCGACGCGGGAGTGTTTGCGGCAGCGGGAATCCCGCCCCGCTCCACCGGCTGGCGGGCCGTAGTTTGGAGACCCCTGGGCTGGGGGGCGTGGTGTACATGACGTGACGTGGACCGCGCCCCGGAAGTGATTGCCGGCGTTTCCGGGACACGTTGCGGTGGTGGGGGTGGGGGTCAGTGAGTGGACATGGAGACGGTGTTTGCGTTGCCGTTTATGGTGCTGGAATGTCCCAATGTGAAGCTCAAGAAGCCGGGATGGCTGCATATGCCGTCCGCCATGACCGTGTACGCGTTAGTCATCATCTCCTACTTCCTCATCACCGGCGGTGAGTGAGTCACAGCGCACCGGGACTGGCCCCTGACAGTCCCCTCTGCAGCATCCCCCCCCCCCCCCCCCATCCTGATGGAGCCTGGAACCTCTGTGAAGACTGTGTCAAATGAATGCAACTTACTAAACTGATCCAAGTCAATGCTGGTCCCGGAATATCTCGGCACTGGTTTTATTTTAAATTAGTTTTAAATGTCATCAGTCCTGTATGATGCTGAATAAGTTGCACTGGAGCTGAGACCTGATTTGACACTGGGCATAGTGCAGATTAACTCTTCAAGGAGGGAGTCTTGCTTTGGGTTATGTCTTAATTCTCAATTTAGTATAGAACTTTAATGTTAGTCTTTGGAAGATTTGTTTCAGTGTGATTGGACAATGACCTTAATTGTTTTTGAGTAGTATTTACATTTGTCTCTAACTTACATTTATAAAGCCAAAAAAGATTCTAACCCTTGCTGTGACGTAATCACTGTAGGTCCTTTGTGAGAAATAATTCTGCCACCCCTCTTCCCCCCCCCCCCCGCCCCTCCTGCCCTTTGTTTCCTTTGCAGAAATGTATCAGTCTCAGATTTAAAATTAACAGTTGACTCAGTCAGTTGCCATTTGTGGAAGGGGTTTCCAACTTCTACCATCCTTTTCTGTATAGAAATGATTCCTTAATGAGAGCCTTAACTTAGTTTATGATCCTTCTGTCTGAGATTCCTTAATCGTGTAGATTCTATCCAGCCTGTTTGTTTCTCCTTGATATCTTGAAAACTTCTATCAAATTACCTGTTAAACCATTCTAAATTCCAGGATTTACATCTCTAGTTCGTTCAATTTCTCCTTTTGATTTCGTCCTTGGGAGTCCTAGTATCTGTCTGTTAAATCTGCACCATACACCCTCCAAGGCCAATACATTCTTGTAAATATTTTGCTCTGAGCTGCTGCTTCTGCTCTAAGTGTGGTCTAACAAGGGCTTTGTATAGCTGAATATAACTTCTACCCACTAATTGCTAATCCCCTGGATATAAATGCCATTATTCCATTAGCCTTGTTAATTTGCTGTACCTGTTTATGACATTTTAATGATCCCTGTGGAACACCACTAGTTACTGATATCCATTCTGAAAAGCATCTTCCACCGCTATTCTTTCCCTTCTGTGACCAAGCCAGTTCTGTATCCATCTAGCCAGCACACCCTGGATCCTATGAGATTTTACCTTTTGTTGTGAGGGACCTTGTCAAATGCCTTACTAACGTATATGTAGACAATATCCACCACCTTTCCCTCATAAATCATTCTTGTCACCACCTCAAAAATCTCAATCAAGTTGGTGAGACATGACTTTCCCTGTGCAAAACCATGCTATCAAAAAAAAAGCTGGCAATCACATTTTAATTTGATGTTTTTAAGTTTCCTTTGTACTTTGATTTCTGTTCGGGCTGTTCCCCCTCCTTTTGGGGAGCTGCCCCTTTTTACTTTGTCCTGACTTAATCTGAGTTTGTTTATTTGGTTTGACCTAAAAAGAGGGCAACAAGTCCATTCACTTCCAAATGCGAATAAATCCTGTCTCTCAGAATCTTCTCCAACAGCTTCCCCACCACTGGTGGGGCCTATCCAGCCTCTCCTTATAACTCACCTGCCTGTAATTACCTGGATTATCTCTGTTTCCTTTCTTAAAAAAGGATTGGCCATTTTCCAGTCCTCTGAAGTCCGCTTGTGGCCAAAGAGGATGCAAACATATGTTAAGGCCTAAGCTAATTCTTCCTTCCGCTGACAGTATCCTGGGATAGACTCCATCCAGCCCTGGGGATCTGTTTACCTTGATGCATTTTAAGACAACCAACACATCCTCTATTATATTGACCTACCTGAGAGTATTCACACACCCTTCCTGAACCTCAACATCTCTTATGTCCCTCTCTTTGGTAATACCAATGCAAAGTACTCATTAAGAATTTCACCCACTTCCTCTGGCTCCACACACAACCTCTCTCCTTTATCCTTGAGTAGGCCTACTCGCTCCCTAGCTACCCTCTTGCTCCTAATATATGTATAAAATGACTTGGGATTCTCAACCTTGCTGGCCAAGGACATTTCATGACCCCTTTAGCCCTTTTACATGTGCTTCCTTTTTCTTGACTGAGCTGACAACTACTTTTGTCATCCAAGGTTCATGAATCTTGCCATTCCTCTCCTTCATTTTCACAGGAACATGCTTGTCCCACACTGTATTCAACTGGTCTCTAAAAGACTTCCACATGTCAGAAGTGGATTTACCCTTGAACAGCCTCTCCCAATCCACGTTCTCCAATTCTTGACTAATTCAGTTATGGTTGGCCTTCCCCCAATTCAACACCATCACCCGAGGACCACTCTTGTCTTTATCCATAATAGTCATAGAGTCATAGATGTTTACAGCATGGAAATAGGCCCTTTGGCCCAACTTGTCCATGCCGCCCAATTTTTTAAACCCTTAAGCTAGTTCCAATTGCCCGCATTTGGCCCATATCCCTCTATACCCATCTTACCCATGTAACTGTCTTAAATGCTTTTTAAAAGACAAAATTGTATCCCTCTCTACTACTACCTCTGGCAGCTTGTTCCAGATACTCAATGCCTTCTGGACCCTTTTGTATCTCTCCCCTCTCACCTTAAACCTATGCCCTCTAGTTTTAGACTCCCCTACCTTTGGGGAAAAGATATTGACTAGCTGATCTATGCCCTCATCATTTTATAAACCCCTATAACATCACCCCTCAGCCTTCTAAGCTCCAGAGAAAAAAGTCCGCCTATCCAGCCTCTCCTTATAACTCAAACCATCAAGTCCCGGTAGCATCCTAGTAAATCTCTTCTGCATTCTTTCTAATTTAATCATATCCTTTCTGTAATAGGGCAACCAGAACTGTACACAGTATTCCAAGTGTGGCCTTACCAATGTCTTGTACAACTTCAACAAGACGTCCCAACTCCTGTATTCAATGTTCTGACCAATGAAACCAAGCATGCTGAATGCCTCCTTCACCACTCCGTCCATCTGTGACTCCACTTTCAAGGAGCTATGAACCTGTACCCTTAGATCTCTTTGTTCTGTAACTCTCTCCAATGCCCTGCCATTAACTGAGTAAGTCCTGCTCTGGTTCAATCTACCAAAGGTGATGCATTTATCTAAATTAAACTCCGTCTGCCATTCGTCAGCCCACTGGCCCAATTGATCAAGATCCCGTTGCAATCCGGATAACCTTCTTCACTGTCCACAAATCTTGGTGTCATTTGCACCATAGTCACTTACTAACCATGTCTCTATGTTCTCATCCAAATCATTAATATAAATGACAAATAATAGTGGATCCAGCACCGATCCCTGAGGCACACTGCTGGTCACAGGCCTTCAGTTTGAAAAACAACCCTCTACAACCACCCTCTGGATTCTGTCATCAAGCCAATTTTGTATCCAATTGGCTACCTCACCCTGGATCCCGTCAGATTTAACCTTACGCAACAACCTACCATGCGGTACCTTGTTAAAGGCCTTACTAAAGTCCATGTAGACAACATCAACTGCACTACCCTCTTGGTTACCCCTTCAAAAAACTCAATCAAATTTGTGAGACGTGATTTTCCACTCATAAAGCCATTCTGACTGTCCCTAATCAGTCCTTGCGTCTCTAAATGCCTGTAGATCCTGTCTCAAAATATCTTCCAACAACTTACCCACCACAAATGTGAGGCTGACCGGCCTGTAGTTCCAAGGCTTATCCCTGCAGCCCTTTTTAAACAAAGGCACAACATTTGCCACCCTCCAATCTTCAGGCACCTCACCTGTGACTAACAATGATTCAAATATCTATACCAGGAGACCTGCAATTTCCTCCCTAGCCTCCCACAATGTCCTGGGATACACTTCATCAGGTCCTGGGGATTTATCTACCTTGATGTGCTTTAAGACTTCCAGCACCCCCTCCTCTGTAATATGTACACTCCTCAAGTCATCACTATTTATTTCCCCAAGTTCCCTAACATCCATGCTTTTCTCAATAGTAAATACTGATGAGAAATATTCATTTAGAATCTCACCCATCTCTTGTGGATCCGCACATAGGTGACCTTGTTGATCCTCAAGAGGCCCTATTCTCTCCCTAGTTACTCTTTTTTGACCTTTATGTATTTGTAGAAGCTCTTTGGATTCTCCTTTGCCTGCTCTGCCGAAACAATCTCATGTCCCTTTTTGCTCTCCTGATTTCTCTCTTAACCTTACTCCGACACCCCCCAAACTCTTCAAGGGATTCACTTGATCCCAGCTGCCTATGCATGTCATGTGCCTCCTCCTCCTTGACCAGGGCCTCAATATCCCGAGTCATCCAGGGTTCCCTACTTCTACCAGCCTTTCCCTTCACTCTAAGAGGAATGTGCTTACTCTGATTAACACACTTTTGAAAGCCTCCCACTGACCAGACGTCCCTTGCCTTCCCACAGACTCCTCCAATTAACTTCTGAAAATTCCTGTCTGGTACCATCAAAATTGGCCTTACCCCAATTTAGAATTTTAACTTTTGGGCCAGACCTATCATTCTCCATAGCTATCTTAAAACTAATAGAATTATGGTCACTGGTCCCAAAGTGATCGCTCACTAACACTTCTGTCACCTGCCCTTTCTTATTTCCCAAGAGGAGGTCAAGTTTTGCCCCCTCTCTGGTCATGCCATCCACATACTGAATGAGAAATTCCTCCTGAATGCACTCGATGAATTTCTCTCCATCCAACCCTCTAATACTATGGCTGTCCCAGTCAATGTTGGAAAAGTTAAAATCCCCTATTATTACCACCCTATTTTTCTTGGAGCTATCTGTAATCTCCTTACATATTTGCTCGTCAATTTCCCGCTGACTATTTGGGGGCCTATAGTACAACCCTATCAAAGTGATTTTCCCCCCTTATTTCTCAGTTCTACCCATATAGACTCAGTGGGCGAACCCTTGGATATATCCCCCCTCAGTACTGCCGTGATGTGCAACTCCCCCTCCTCTCTTACCTCCTGTTCTACTTTTCCTATAGCATCTGTACCATGGAACATTGAGCTGCCAGTCCTGTCCCTCCCTTAGCCATGTTTCAGTAATTGCTATAATATCCCAGTCCCACGAACCCATCCATGCCCTGAGTTCATCTGCCTTGCCCGTCAGGCCTCTTGCATTGAAATAAATGCGGTTTAATCTGGAAAGTATCTGAAAACTTACCATGGCTTCAATTTCAAATAACTGTCTCTTATGAGAGACTTTAACAAATTCCTTCTGGAAGTCTATATAAATAACATCCATAGACAAAATTACTGTGGGAACCGTTTTTAATATTTTCCTTAACAGAACAACCAAATGATAGCTGAATGTAAATTAAGCTGCAGCCTGATGCTTAACTGAAGTTCACGTGTCAGCCTAGATGGTGAATTTTGGTAGCCTGTCGAACGTGGGAAGAGGAAACTGTTAAGAGCTGAGCTGAATCTTGTCTGCTGTCATGTTTATAAAAATATTTATTGCTTTATTAGGTATAATTTATGATGTCATTGTGGAGCCTCCAAGTGTGGGATCAATGACAGATGAACATGGCCACCAGAGGCCTGTAGCCTTCTTAGCATACAGGTATGTTTGGGTGACACTGCTACCTTTTTAATTGTTTTCTTTCCTGTTATAGAACCAAAGAATCCTTGCACTGAAGGTGGCCATTCAGCTCATCTTACTCTGCTCCCTTGCCCTATCCCTGTAATCTCACACATTTACCATGGCTACTCCGCCTAACCTACACATCTTTGGGGAAATTTAGCATGACCAATCCACCTAACCTGCACGTCTGTGGATTATGGGAGGAATCTGGAGCACCCGGAGGAAATCCATGTAGACGTGGGAAGAACGTGCAAACTCCACAGTCACTCCAGGTCGGAATGGAACCCGGGAACCTGTTGCTGTGGGGTAGCAACGCTAACTACTCTGCCACCATGCCGCCCTTTTCTCATAGAATGCTTACAGTGCAGAAGGAAGCTATTTGGCCCGTCGAGTCTGAACTGACCACCCAGGCCCTATTCCTGTAACCCCACGTATTTACTCTGCTAATCTCCCTGACACTAGGGTTAATTTAGCATGGCCAATCAACCTAACCTGCACATCTTTGGACGGGTGGGAGGAATCCGGAGCACCCGGAGGAAACCCACATTGGCAACCCAGGACAAATATCTATTCAGTTCAGACAATTTTACAGAATTAACTACCAAGGTTGAACTCCAAACAATTCCCCGATACCTCCCATTATGCTCCTTTATCTCATGTTCATGGTTCGAGGCAGTTCTGTAAGTATAGTCATCAGTGATTCCCTACAGCTGCACTTTGCCCATTTAATGGCATCAGGATGATTGTGGCATGTTGAAATGTTATATTGCTAATAACCCAAAACATTGCAGGTTATCCCTGGAGATACCATTGTCACACCATGTAGTAAAGTTTAGCTTTCCCAATCCTAATTAACCCATCTGGGGGCTTTATTGTGTTTGGACATTGGGTAGGTTTTTGATATCCACAGGTATTATCTTGGCGACATCTAATATCTCTACAATCAAGTCTTATTTTTTACATGTTTACATAGCTCTTGACAATACTGGCCCTCAAGGCCAGGTTCTGTGACATTGAATAAATATTTCCACTAACCTGATACTTGAATCATATATCCCTGTTAATGCCCACTGAGTCTTTTTCATCCGAGTCCCATCTCAGAGGATGTTATGAATTGGCTGCTCCTTTTACTTCCCTCTTGAATTGTCAGCCTACGGGGAGGATATAGTACCAGGTTCCCATCCTCCAGTCCCATCCTTTCTCAGACGATCCACAATCTGGCTCAGTGATTTGGGTTGGCATGATGACAGGTGGGGTCACTTGATCCGATGTCCAGATGTTGGGTTTCTTTATCAGCTCTCTTTCTCCGATGTGTAACTGATGTACACGATTCCACCATAGCCATCAGAATAAACAGGAACCTGTGAAAACATTAATGCTGGACCACACCAGTCGGGTGGTTGTCAGGTTTGTTAGGGTCCTAATAGATTCTCCTCTGAAGACTTAATTACTGCTCAACCGTTGCCTAAGTGACCATTGCCTAAGTGACCATTGCGGATTAATATCCATCCTATGATCCTGTAATATTTTCCTGTGTAATATTAACCGTGGGAGTCCGCAGGTTATTTTGGATTGGCTTCAAAATTGATCTGGATTCTGTTGGCTAAGCACACTTCCCATCTTGTGGGGCTATTGTACTTTTCTTCTAAATCAAGGACACTGAGGTCAACAATGAATTTGGGACCTTTTAAGAGTTGCTCCTGTGCTTGCAATGACTTCTTCACATACTTGCCTTGGAGTCACAGTAGATTGGAACTAAAGATGTTTCTTCTTCCCCTTTTCAGAGTGAATGGACAATACATCATGGAAGGTCTTGCTTCTAGCTTTCTGTTTACAATGGGAGGACTAGGGTTCATAATCTTGGATCGCTCAAATGCCCCCAACATTCCAAAGCTGAATAGATTCCTGCTTTTGTTCATTGGTTTCGTCAGTGTCCTGTTGAGCTTCTTCATGGCCAGAGTCTTCATGAGAATGAAACTGCCGTAAGTAGTAATCTTCCAACTTGTACCAAATGCTGGTCTTTTTATTTTGAATAATACACGTTGCTGTTCATCCTTTGTCTGAATGCATTTTAATCTTTCTAGCTTAGAACTTTATCATGTGGATGGGTAATTAGCCAAATAAGTTTGATTTGATTTATTAAGTTTGTGTAAAAGGGGTATCACTAATTGGTTACATGTAATGTATTTCTGGGCTGTATATTTTGAATAATACTGCAGTCAGTGCCATGAGGCAAGTGGACTTGTATATGACAGACATTGATTAGAAGTTCTTATAATTATACCCTCCTACTGATTAGACAAATTCTAGTTTTCCACTGGGACAATTTGTCAGATCCAGCCTAACTTAGTTTAGAGGGACCTAATTTTGATATCGCTGCTGGCTTTCAGTAGGGGCTCCCAAGTACTCTATAAAGAGAGGCGATGTCCTTTTCCATTAAGAAAATCATTCTCAAGGGACAGCTTTGGGAGGTAGACCCACTTTATCAAGGTACCCTTCTCTCTCTCATATTTTGAAATTGCCATTCTATTCTCAGACTGTTTCTTTGCCAATCTTATTTTCTGCTTCACCTCCTCTCTCAGCTTATTGTATTTGGCCTGGTTCTCATTTGAAGAGTTCATCTGACATGCATCATGTATTCTTTCTTGCTGTTGTTTCATTGTAATCTCCCATCTTCCATCTCATCTAAAGGAGTCATGTTTTTGGCTTCCTGACCGTCTTCCTTGTTGGAGAGCACTCAGCCTGTACCTGAAGCATCTCTTCCTTAAAGATCACCTATTGTTGCATTAGTTTTTCCTGTCAGTCTCTGTTCCATTTTACGCTGGCTAAATCTCTTCTCATCGCATTGAAATTATCCTCTTCCAATTTAGAAGTTCTACATTTTATTGTCATGCTGTTCTCGATTATTAATCTAAACCGTATGATATGATGCTCACTCTTGCCCAAATTTCGTTTGCAGGGACTTGGTCCATCTCATTTCCCAGCACCAGATCCAACAATGTTTCCTTTTTAGTTTTATCCTCTCTCATCTTCTCATCACTCTTGTAATACTATCTCAGACTTGATCTTTTATCCTCTCTCCACTTTGTGACTGGGAAAAAGATAATTTTGTGTCAGAGAGATTAGTTCCTCCCTAGTGTCTGAAGGTAATTTTTGAGCACTGCAAACTGAATTACATCATATATTTGTTTCATCATGAACATGCACAATGGCTCTCTTAGCGTTGAGCTCATATGCCTTGGAAAGAAAATGGATGATATTGCTGTCAATATGGCGGCATGATGGCACAGTGGTTAGCACTGCTGGCTCACAGTGCCAGGGACCCGGGTTGGATTCCTGGTTTGGATCACTGTCTGTGTGTAGTTTGCACGTTGTCCCTGAGACTGCGTGGGTTTCCTCCGGGTGCTCCGGTTTCCTCCCACAGTCCAAAAATGTGCGGGTTAGGTGCATTGGCCATGCTAAATTTTCCCTCCGTGTACCTGAACAGGTGCTGGGGCGTGGCGACTTGGGGATTTTCACAGTAACTTCATTGCAGCGTGAATGTAAGCCTACTTGTGACTAATAAATAAACTTTTTTTTTCACATAAATGGTTTTTAAAGATCTGAATTTTTCTTTTCCAGGGGTTACCTGATGGGTTAATATCAATTTGGAAGCACCAAAGCCAGAATTTCCAAATGGAGGAGACTGACCTGAAACTGTAAAAAGTGATGTGCTGTAATTTGACGGTGAAAGAGAATTTGTAAAGATCATAAATAAATTTTTACAACACTTGTGTTAAATATATTGGTGTAACTTTATTAGCTACCACAGCCTGTTTTGATTCAAGGGTAACTTTACCAACTCGTTCATACTGTAAGTATTTATAGAGTGGGCTGGGCAGGAGGATAAAAGTCTTGTGCAGCATATGGTTTTGCTCTGACCACTTGTATAGCATCTTTCATAACCTCAGTACATTGCAAAGCACTTCACAATTATTTACTTTTGAATTGTAATCACTTTTGTAATGTAGGAAATATGGTAGCCAATTTGTGGATCGCATGATGCCACAAATAGCAATGCAGCAATTACTAAAATTATTTTAGCAAGGATATCTTGTGGCACAGTGGGTAACTTTCCTGCCTCTAAGCCAGAAGCTCTGGATTTGAGTCCCAACCCAGGACTTAATGACCAAGAAAGATGCATTCGTAACATGGCCAAACAACTTCAGTATTAGATAAAAGCCAAATACTGTGGATGCTGGAAATCTAACAAAAACAGAAAACACTGGATAAGCTCAGGTCTGGCAGCATCTGTGGAGAAATAAACAATTTCATTTCAAGTCCTTATGACTCTTCAGAAATGAAGAGGGATTATATAATTGAAGAGGGAGGTGGGGCAGAGCTATGACGAGACTGACCCAGGTCACCAAGCCTGTGTTTAATCCCCCCAATATAGAGGAGACTGCATTGGGAGCAGTGAATACAGTAGACCAAATTGTGCAGACTGGGTGATGGCTTTGTGGAACACCTTCGTGAGCACGATCCCAACCTTCTGGTCGCTTGCTATTTTAACTCAGCACCTTGCTCTCATGCCCATCCTTGGCCTGCTGCAATGCTTCAGTGAAGCCCAACACAAGCTGGAGGAACAACACCTCCTCTTCTGATTAGGCATGTTACAATCTTCAGTTCAACAATTTTAGACAGTGAACTTTCTCCTCCATCTTGACCGCTTTGGTTTTTTCGTTTCCTTGATTGTCCCAGTGCAAACACTGCCCCTCTCCTCTGGTGGAACCACTTCCAAGGGGAGGGGAGATAATAGTGGGCCAGGCTCATTAATCATATTGGAATGTCAAGTTCCATGACATTCCACCTTTTAGCAATTTAGATAAAAGCAAATTACTGCTGATGCTGGAATCTGAAACAAAAACAGAAAAAAATTCAACAGGTGTGACAGCATCTGTGGAGAGAGAATAGTGCTAACTTCAAATCTGGATGACTTTTCATCAGTGCAAAAGATAAGAGTAATACTGTTGTGGGGGAAGAGACTGTGCAGCAATAGGGGCTAGATAAAGGGCTAAAGACCATGGTCCATCATTATCTATTTTCAGCCACAAATATTTATCCATATTTTGTTGTAAACAAGAGAGTTAAGTGCTGAATTTAGAAAAGTTGTTTAAAATTCTCAAAATTCATCTTTTCAACCAAACTAATTTCTAATTTTTCCCTTCATGGATTAGCATTCAGCTGCAGATGTTTGTGTGTTGCTGGGAACTGCTATAGAGCAGTCAGTTTTTTCAACAACATTTACCAAGACCAGACGTTGTTCAGGAGTTATAAGACAAGACAGGCTGAAGGAAGTGACTAGTATTTCTATCTGGTGATGGTCAGAATGGCTTGCTAGCCTGCTTTCAGTTCTGTAAACTCAGCTTCACGAATAGAACTTCTGCTGGAGGACCTTCATCTCAATGAAAGATGCTCTTCGGTCTGTCTGAAAGTTGCTGGTCTTCCATTGTAAAGAACTGCCCATGACTGTTGAAGATTGGCATATTCCAAAGGACTACGTGCTGAGGAATGCATTAAAGCTTGGAGCAGCTGCTGAAAAGACTGAATGAGGAAAGGCTTCTAAGGCCCTCCTTGTCCATGGTGTACTGCATGGTGGAACCTATGGAAAATCCCGTTCGCTATATCTACCAGAGAGTGGTTGACATGAAATGTATATTGTAAATAGAACCTTTTCTTGTAAGTGTTGTGAGGCACACCATGGAACTATGCATTGTATTGAAAAATTTGAATTCATTATTCATAAAATGTTGTGAAAGTATATTTTTGAGAGAAAAATGTTTTCAAAAATCCATATGTATTTATGAACAGGTCCCACCCTCTTAAGTTTGGTTTTTCATAAATTTCCTCATGGGATGTCAAAAGTTTTGTCTTACTGGCATAGATAAATAACATGGAGCCTTTTTGGTCATATGCAGATAATTGTAGTGTTGCAAAGATAAATGATCTGACTTAAAAAGCCAATGGTAGGAACAGGCCATTTAGCCCCTTGAGTTTGTTCTGCTATTCAATGAGATCATGGCTGATTTACAGCCTAACTCTATATTCTCTCCATTTACTCCACATCCCTTAATACCTTTTGTTAACACAAATCCAGCAATCTCAGATTCAAAATTCACTGTTGAACCACTATGAACTGCCCATTTGTAGATGACAACTTGCCCTGGCGTTTTCCCTGCAAATTTAGCCCTTGTGTAAGAATTGATGACCTGCATCCAGCCAGAGACTGATATGTTTCCTTTCATTTTCCCCACCAGAATCCGTGTCTCCACTAAATCAGGGAATCAGTGACTCTCAACTTAGCAAGCTCCCATTCCTCATTTCAACCATGTGGAAAACGAGAAGGTTTTTTTAAAAATTGGAGCGAATGGATAAGGAGCAGGTATCGACCAATGGTAATAAATTAGGGGAGGTTATGAAATCTTGGTGTGTAAAGATGGGTTTGGAGAAGGTTATGAAGGTTAACTGGGGGTTAGGCATGGAATTCCAAAGACCATATCCATGGTGCTGAAGGAAAGGCACTAGTGATAGGTGAAAAGGGGTGGGGATAGGGGAATCTCAAAAAGCTGAAGTGAGTGGACTAATGCTTTAGGAGAAGGAGAACCAGTGTAGGTCAGTGAGACCGACAGGAGATCAGGCCTTAACGTGGGACATGACACTGGTAGCTAAGTTTGGAAAGAAAGACTCAACATTTTCAAAACCACTGGATGTTTCAGAATCTATACAGAGAATGAAGTACTTTTGAATTATAGTCACTCCTGTAGTATAGGAATCATGGCAGCCAATTTCCCACACAGCAAACAGTAATGTGATAATGACAAATAATCTGTTTTTGTGATTTTGATTAAAGGATAAATATTGGTCCGAACTTCAGAGATAACTCCCCTGCACTCTTCGAAATAATGTTGTGGAATATTTTCCATCCAATCCGATGAGGTCTCAGTTTAATGTCCCATCCAAAAGACAGCACTTATAACAGTTCAACAGTCCCTCAGTACTGAACTGAAGTGTCAGCTTGATTTTTATGCTCAATCCCTGGAATGGAACTTGAAGCCAAAACCTTCTGAGTCAGGCAAGAGTGTTATTAACTGAGCCACAAATAAATTGAGATTAATGGAGAGTGGACAACGGGAAGTCAGCAAGAAGAACATTAGAGATATTGAGAGGAATTTTCCTGTCCCGCCCGGCACGGGAATTGTAGTTGGGGGGGTGGGGGGGGGGGGTGGGGGGGGGGGTGGGGGGGGGGGTGGGGGGGGTGGGGGGGGGGGTGGGGGGCGGTGGGGGGGTGGACCATGCAAACGCCTGTTGACCTCGGGTGGGATTTTCCGGTTTAGGGGTGGATACGGCTGGAAAATCCCATCCATTGAGTCTGAAAGTGCTGAACCTGGGAATAACAATCTTACTGATAGTGAGGAGAATTATTTGAGGTAGGTATGGAAGTGGGCAATGTTACAGAGTTGAAAATAAACCGAATAGTAGGTACAATGTGTTATTTTGAGCTCAGTCCCTGGCTGAATAGGATGCCAAAATGTTACACTTTCTGAATTAGCCTAAGCAAGTGGCAAAGGAGTAAGATTGAAATCATTGAGAAAGGAACTGTTCTTGGTGGCAGCCAAACATGGTGGCTTTATACAAAGTGGTGTTTGGGTTATGGAAAATTTGACTCTTCTTTGATTGGACATACAAAGGTGGTCATGGGATCACATAGCCAACAGAGTTTGGCAATGAAGGATGATGGGATGGCTAACAGTGAGGCCGAGGAGGTCAATGAGGGATAATGCACTGTGTTTCCAATCACAGATTTACGTCAGGTGGTCTTGTTACTGTGAGCAGGGCAAAATCTACACTGCTAGGATTCGGGGAGGAGTTTTCGGAGAGAGAGATGCAAGGAGCTGAGAGGCAATGATATAAAAAAAGAACTTGAGAATTAGAACAGCCCTAGGCTATGTGGCCCCTTGAGCCTGCTCTACCATTCAAAAGGATTGCGGCTGCTCTTTAATCTCAACTTCACTTATTCATCAGGTACACATATCCCTTGATTCCCAAAAATCTATCGATGTCAGCCTTGAATATACTAACTGTCTGAGAATTTCCAGCTCTCTGTGGTAGAGAATTTCAAAGATTCACAATCCTCCAGACTGAAGAAATTTCTCCTCATTTCAGTCCTAAGTGACTGCTGCCTTATCATGAGATGATGCCTCCTTGTTCTGGACTCTGCAGCTACGGAAATAGATTCTGAACATCTACATCTCAGTTTTTTTCTGTTTTAGTGACATCACCTCATTCCCTAGAGAATATAGAACCATTCTACACAATCTCTCCTCACAGAACAAGCCCCTCAGCTTGGAAATCAATCGATTGAACCTTTCTTACACTCCTTCTCAAACAAGTATATTCTTCCTTAGATAAGGAGACTAAAGCTATATACAATACTCCAGGTATTGCCTCACCAATGTCCTATTACTGTGAGAATTCCATACTCTGGCGCTCCAACCCCCTTGATTTGATTTGATTTGATTTGATTTATTATTGTCACATGTATTAGTATTAAGTGAAAAGTATTGTTTCTTGCTATACAGACAAAGTATACCATTCATAGAGAAGGAAAGGAGAGAGTGCAGAATGCAATGTTACAGTCATAGCTAGGGTGTAGAGAAAGATCAACTTAGTATGTTGTAGGTCCATTCAAAAGTCTGACAGCAGCAGGGAAGAAGCTGTTCTTGAGTCGGTTGATACGTGTCCTCAGACTTTTGTAACTTTTTCCCGCTGGAAGAAGGTGGAAGAGAGAATGCCTGGGGTTTTGTGGGGTCCTTAATTATGCTGGCTGCTTTTCCGAGGCAGCGGAAGGTGTAGGCAGAGTCAATGGATAGGCGGCTGGTTTGAGTGATGGACTGGGCTTCATTCGTGACCCTTTGTAGTTTCTTGCGGTCTTGGGCAGAGCAGGATCCATACCAAGCTGTGATACAACCAGAAAGAGTACAATAAAGCTAACCATGCCATCTGTCTTCCCAATTGCTTGCTGAACCTGCAGGTTAGCTCCCTGTTTTGTGGCCAAGGATCCCCATATCCCTCTGAACACTAGCATTTAATAGTTTCTCACCATTAAAATACTCAGTTTTCTATTCTTCCTAATAAAGTGCATAACCTCCTATTTCCCCACATTTGCCAACTTCTTTCCCACTCACATAACCCAACTATATAGGGGGTTATATAGGGGAATAGGGATAGCCCAGGTAATTACCGACCGGTGAGTCTAACCTCAGTGGTTGGTAAACTGATGGAGAAGATCCTGAGGGACAGGATATATGAGCATTTAGAGAGGTTTAGTATGCTCAAGAATACTCAGCATGGCTTTGTCAAGGGCAGAACGTGCCTTACGAGCCTGGTGGAGTTCTTCGAAAATGTGACTAAACACATTGACGAAGGGAAGGCGGTAGGTGTGGTTTATATGGATTTTAGCAAGGTGTTCGATAAGGTTCCCCATGCAAAGCTTCTAGAAAAAGTGAGAGGGCATGGGATCCAAGGGGCTGCTGCCCTGTGGATCCAGAACTGGCTTGCCCAAAGGAAGCAGAGAGTGGGTATAGATGGGTCTTTTTCTAAATGGAGATCGGTCACCAGTGGAGTGCCCCAGGGATCTGTTCTGGGACCCTTGCTGTTTGTCATTTTCATAAATGACCTGGATGAGGAAGTGGAGGGATGGGTTGGTAAGTTTGCCGACGACACGAAGGTTGGTGGGGTTGTGGATAGTCTGGAGGGATGTCAGAAGTTACAGAGGGACATAGATAGGATGCAAGACTGAGCGGAGAAGTGGCAGATGGACTTCAACCCAGATAAATGCGTCGTGGTCCATTTTGGTAGGTCAAATGGGATGAAGGAGTACAATATAAAGGGAAAGACTCTTAGTATGGTAGAGGATCAGAAGGACCTTGGGGTCCGGGTCCATAGGACTCTAAAATCGGCCCCGCAGGTGGAGGAGGTGGTTAAGAAGGCGTATGGTGTGCTGGCCTTTATCAATCGAGGGATTGAGTTTAGGAGTCCGGGGATAATGATGCAGCTATATAAGACCCTCGTCAGACCCCACTTGGAGTACTGTGCTCAGTTCTGGTCGCCTCATTACTGGAAGGATGTGGAAAAGATTGATAGGGTGCAGAGGAGATTTACAAGGATGTTGCCTGGATTGAGTGGCATGCCTTATGAGGATAGGCTGAGGGAGCTCGGTCTTTTCTCCTTGGAGAGACGAAGGATGAGAGGAGACCTAATAGAGGTGTACAAGATGTTGAGAGGTATAGATCGGGTGGACTCTCAGAGGCTTTTTCCCAGGGTGGAAATGTCTGCTACGAGAGGACACAGGTTTAAGGTGCTGGGGGGTAGGTACAGGGGAGATGTTAGGGTTAAGTTTTTCACACAGAGGGAGGTGGGCGAGTGGAATCGGCTGCCGTCAGTGGTGGTGGAGGTGAAGTCAATAGGGTCTTTTAAGAGACTCCTGGTACATGGAGCTTAATAGGATGGAGCGTTATAGGTAGGTCTAGAAGGTAGGGATGTGTTCGGCACAACTTGTGGGCCAAAGGGCCTGTTTGTGCTGTAGTTTTTCTATGTTTCTATGTTTCTATATTCCATTGAAGATTCCTTGTGTCCTCCTTGCAGTTTACTTTCCATATCATCAGCAAATTTGGATACACTGCACTCAGTCAATATTGATTATAAATAGCTGCGGCTCCAGCACTGAACCTTGCAGCACCCACCATTAACCGCCTACCAACCTGAAAACAGCCAGTTTATTCCCACTGTCTGTTTTCTGTGCTTCAACCAATCCTTGTTCCATGCTAATAGACTACCACCAACCCATGTCGGCTTTCTTTCATGTCGCAGCTTATCAAATGCCTTTTGAAAATCCAAATATATTACATCCACTGGTCTATCCTTATCTACCCTGCTAGTGTTACATGCTCAAATGTTCTGAGGAAAGGGAGCTATTAACAGTAGTGGCTAACCTGGGAACCTAAAGGGGATGTTGAATAATCAAGAATTGGGTGAAGTGGTAGCTGAGGGTGAAAGAAGCGGAGATTTGAGAAAAATGGTAGGAAATCAGGGCCAGGGTTGCAGGGTGCGGTGTAAAGGTAGAGGAAATAGAAAAAATAAGCTAAGGTTAGTAGAGGAATAGAGCGGCGAGTGGCTATTTTCAATGGCTCTTTCTTGGCAAAGAAATTCATGAGCTCATTGCACTTATGACTGAAGATGAGAATGGAGGAGGAGGAAAGGAGTTTGTGGAGATTTCCTAAGGAAAATAAATATCCTTGGCATTCTGGATGATTCTGGATAACTGTTTTATAATCCCAAATTATCAAGTTTCTTCCAAAAACTGTCCCTGCACCACTTTCATCATTATTCTTCGAAAATAATTTTGCAATGTTAACCAGATCCCACCGTTCAAATAATATTTGTGAAACTGGATCTCAAGCCTTACTGGGAATCCCTAAAAGGCAGCAAACTCTGCAATATCCCCATTTTCCAACTACCAAAATTAACATTGCAAGTTTACAATTTCTGGTATTCAGTTTCTTCCCTCCCTTAAATATACACGAGCCATTGTATCCTTGGTGCTGTTATTAGAAACTGTGACTTAGAAGATTACAAATACTGTATATTAAAAAATCTATTCTGGTTTATCTGTCCATTGCACTTGTAAAGCTGTAGATGGCGACACAACATTGACAAACAGGCTGATGCTGTCCGTGGAGGTCTGCTGGAGCAGGGTTTTAACAATCCGTGATTACACTGCCTTCAGGACCGCAGTGGCTTTTCTGAATTTTCATTTTCAAAGGATTACTTTAACTGATCTGGATCCGGCTGTTTGTGCAGCAGCTCCAACAACCGTGCTGGTGGGATTTTTAGTGCCAAATCCGAGAGTTCAGATAACTTTGCTGCAAAGCCTCCAGATATGGGACAGAAAATGCTGGAAAAAAATTTTTTCTGAACATTTCAGATGTCAAATATCTGCAGAATTTTGCTTTTACTATATAAACAATGGGCATAGATTTAGAGTAATTGGTAGCAGGATCTGAGGGGACCGAGGAAGTAATTTGTTTTTGACTCAAGAGGCTGGTGGAAGTTTGGAATTCACTGCCTGAAATGCTGACAGAGGTAGAAACCTTTCTCACTCTGAAAAATCACTTGGAGATGCATTGGGGTGTTGTGGGATTAGACTGGGTAGCTCTTTTTCAGCTGGCACAGACCAGGTGGGCTGAATGGCCTCCTTCTGTATCTTTCTATGTTTCTATAAAATCGTTTGCCTGTCATGCGCCATTGCACCCAACAGGTAACGTAGGATTATTTTCCAGGAGAAACAATTTGATTACTTCCCCATGAAGTAGAGGCAGCCGCACAAGGCAAAATATTTTTACCAGGTGCCAGATTCCTGGGGCCTTATTGATGGTAAATATAAAAGAAGGAATTAATCTTGGCCCAGCGATTGTTAATGGGTCTACTGATTCATTCGCAGATTAAAAATGACAGTGAATAAGGTGTGAAGCTAAGGTACTCTACATAATAATTGTTTCAATGAAATAAACAGGCTATTGACATGCATGCAGCTGAACAGAAAACCAGTTATAACACTGAGATGTGTAACACTGGATAAAAACACCGGATGTTACTCATGTAACACCTCGAGTTTGCTTGGGAATTACCTTCCCTCTCCCCTCCTCCAAGCCTACTACCATGGACTTAGAGTCAAGTGGCTATAGGAAGAGAACATCTTGCAGGAGTAGTTCTGCATTTAAAATGACGTTTTAGAATTAATCTTGGATTTAATACATCTTTAAAATAAATTCATAATTTGAACAAGACCAGTTAACACCAAATTCAAGGGAATGTTTTCATACGAGAGCATGGAATATCAAAAGGTGATTGATGCAAAGTAATTTGTCAGGTTCAAAAGGGCAATAACATCAGGATAATCAGAGTGTTAAGGTCCAAGAGAGACAAGACAGAAGATTGGGAATATAAAGATACAGCTGCCATGGCTAACTAAAATAGTAAGAAGTTTAACAACACCAGGTTAAAGTCCAACAGGTTTATTTGTTGGACTTTAACCTGGTGTTGTTAAACTTCTCACTGTGTTTACCCCAGTCCAACGCCAGCATCTCCACATCATAACTAAAATAGTGCAGCAGGTGGAGTAAGTGAAGTTTTATATTTGAAATTTCATATTGCTGCTTGTTTTGTAATATGAGTTGAGTGTTGGGGCAGCTTTTCTTAATCACACTGAGCTAACTTCTGAGAGGAAAAACAGCAGCTCCAACAACATTTAAGAAGCTCATCACCATCCAGGACAAATAGGCTCACATGATTAGCACCCCATCCACAAACATCCAGTACCTTCACCACCAACGCATGGTGGCAGCAGCGTGTACCATCTACAAGGTGCACTGCAGGAACTAACAAAGCCCCCTTAGACAGCAACTTCTGGACGCATCAATGCCCGATATATCTGAAGCATAACACCCTTACTTTTATGTTCATTCCTCGTAATAAAGGATAGCATTCCATTAGCCTTCTTGATTATGTGCTGTACCTGAATAGCAGCATTTTGTGACTCATGCACTAGAACACCTAGATCCCTCTGCACCTCAGAATTCTGCAGTCATTCCCTGTTTAAATAATACCCTGCTTTTTTATTCTTCTTGCCAAAGTGAACAACTTCACATTTACCCACATCATATTCCATCTGTCAGATTTTGTCCTTTTTACTCGAGCTATCTATATTTGTCTGCAAACTCCTTGGGTGCAATCTTGCAAAACAAAATTCAGTGCCAAGCGAGCGAGAAAACAGAAAAGTTTCAGACCTGATTTTTGGGTGTGTTTGAAAATGCAATCTTATGACACAATCACTTTTTTGGACAGAAGTGCCAGGTGCCCAGAGTGCATTGCCACGCTGGCACTGCCCCATGGGGACTGTCCGGCAATGCCCCTGACCACCCGGGGGCTTCAATGGTCTTTGATACAGTGAAGCCATCACATCTGGTCTCTGCTGGTGGAGACCATTGTGATTCTTGCCGGTGTGAGGACCAAACGGTGATGAGATAAGTACATGTGCATGCAAATCATGTCATTAATATTTAACTCGGCTTTGCATGGGCATGAAGCCGATCTTGCAGGCAAATAGGGCTGGTACAATTGTGTGAGCCGAGAAACTGGGCATGAACCCGAATTTTGGCTTCTCACACAATCTTACCGGCTTGCCGGTCGAACTGGCGCAGCAAGCTGGTAAGATCGGGGCCCTTATGTCTCCTTCACAACATTCTTTCCTATCTATCTTTGTGTCATCTGTAAATTTAGCTATCATGTCCTTGCCCCCCCCCCTCACCTAAGACATTGATGCAAACTGTAAAAAGTTGAGACCCCAGCACAGGACCCTGTGCGACTCCACTCATCACATTCTGCTAATCAGATAAGACCCAATTATGCATACTCTCTGCTTTCTGCCAACCAGTTAATCTTCTATCTGCTAATATGTTACCCCCTACACTATGAGCTTTTATTTTCTGCAATGACCTTTGATGTGGCACCTTATCAAAAGCCTTCTGGAAATCCAAGTACATCCCCTCTCCCCTCTATCCACAGCACACATCACTCCTTCAAAGAACTGCAACCAATAGGTTAAATATGATTTCTCTTTTACAGGGCGGTGCTGACTCTTCCCAATTACCTTGAGTTTTTCTAAGTTCCCAGCCATAACCTCCTTAATGATTGATTCTAACAGCTTCCCCAGGGCAGACATCAAGCTAACTGGCCTATAGTTTTGGGTTTTCTGTCTCCCTCCCTTCTTGAATAGAAGGGTTACATTGGCGACTTTCGAATCTGATTAAACCTTTCCAGGATCTAGGGAATTTTGTAAAATTAGCACCAACGCAATGACAAGCTCATTAGACCCCTCTTTTAGGATCCTAGGATGAAATCAATCTGGGCCCAAAGACTTGTCAGCCCATAGCTCCATCAGTTTGCTCAGCACAGCTTCTGTAATGATTGCATTTTCAGCAAGTTCCTCTCTCTCTTCCACCTCCTGTTTTGCAGCTATTATTGGAATGTTTCTTGTATCTTCTGTAGTGAACAGAGAAGAAATATATTTGTGGTTATTTCATCTGCCATTTCCTTGTGATTAACCCCTCATTCTCACTCTCTAGAGGACCAATACTCACTTCACTGACCGCTTCCTTTTTAGATACCCTTTGATCTGTCTGTTGGGTCAGTCTAAAAATGGCCAATCAATATTCTTACCCAAAGCAGGTGGGTGGCTTCAGGCATTTGAAAATTGGTTATATATGCTGGTTGTAGGATGCCTTTTCCAATGTTGAAGTACAAGTGAAGGAGTGTGTGCAATGCAGAGACCGCCTGAATTTGTACCAGGCAGTCATTAGCCTGATCAATGATATTCAAAGGGTTGCTAGAGGTGTGGTACACTAACACAGTGGTTATGCAACTGAACTAGTAATCCAAAGGCCTAGTCTAATAACTTAGACTTTTGAGTGCAAATCCCATCACAGCAAATGAGGACTTTGAATTCACTTGATAAATAAGTCTGGAGACATAAAGCTAACATCAGTAATTGTCACCAGGTAACTACTGGATAGTCATAAAAGCCCAATTGAGGAGACTGATGTCTTCACCTAGTTTGACCCATAGGTGACTCCAGATCCAAAGGAATGTGGCTGATTCTTTATTGCTATCTGAAGTGGCCAAGCAGATCTGCACCGCTGCAAGCATTATAATCCCGATAGACTGCAGTACATAAGAACATAAGAAATAGGAGCAGGAGTAGGCCATCTAGCCCCTCGAGCCTGCCCCGCCATTCAATAAGATCATGGCTGATCTGACGTGGATCAGTACCACTTACCCGCCTGATCCCCATAACCCTTAATTCCCTTACCGATCAGGAATCCATCCATCCGCGCTTTAAACATATTCAGCGAGGTAGCCTCCACCACCTCAGTGGGCAGAGAATTCCAGAGATTCACCACCCTCTGGGAGAAGAAGTTCCTCCTCAACTCTGTCTTAAACCGACCCCCCTTTATTTTGAGGCTGTGTCCTCTAGTTTTAACTTCCTTACTAAGTGGAAAGAATCTCTCCGCCTCCACCCTATCCAGCCCCCGCATTATCTTATAAGTCTCCATAAGATCCCCCCTCATCCTTCTAAACTCCAACGAGTACAAACCCAATCTCCTCAGCCTCTCCTCATAATCCAAACCCCTCATCTCCGGTATCAACCTGGTGAACCTTCTCTGCACTCCCTCCAATGCCAATATATCCTTCCTCATATAAGGGGACCAATACTGCACACAGTATTCCAGCTGCGGCCTCACCAATGCCCTGTACAGGTGCATCAAGACATCCCTGCTTTTATATTCTATCCCCCTCGCAATATAGGCCAACATCCCATTTGCCTTCTTGATCACCTGTTGTACCTGCAGACTGGGCTTTTGCGTCTCATGCACAAGGACCCCCAGGTCCCTTTGCACGGTAGCATGTTTCCATTGAGATAGTAATCCAATTTGTTATTATTTCCTCCAAAGTGTATAACCTCGCATTTATCAACGTTATACTCCATTTGCCATATCCTCGCCCACTCACTCAGCCTGTCCAAATCTCTCTGCAGATCTTCTCCGTCCTCCACACGATTCACTTTTCCACTTATCTTTGTGTCGTCTGCAAACTTTGTTACCCTACACTCCGTCCCCTCCTCCAGATCATCTATATAAATGGTAAATAGTTGCGGCCCGAGTACCGATCCCTGCGGCACGCCACTAGTTACCTTCCTCCAACCGGAAAAACACCCATAAGTAGTTCAACGATGATTCACCACCAGCCTATCAAGGGCAGCTAGAGATGGGTAATAAATACATCTTGGTCAGCGATGTCCACATCCAGTGAAAGCATAAAGAAAAGTTCAGTTACAGTCTGGTACACTATTGGGGGGAATTTTTGTGAGGCCAAGGGGAGCAGGAAGGCTCCAAAAATAATGCAGCCTTGCTGCAGATTGCAGGGTAATCCATTTTCCTGAACTGTATCTCCTCCCTGTCTCTTACTGCCCATGTCCAGCCCATTGGGCTCATGGAGCTGACTGATTCATGCTGCCAGAGCTCAGTTCAGCGAATTGCTCAACAATGCTCTTGAATGCTGAGAATCTTGCAGCCTGCAATCTAGTGGGACCTCAACCTGAAAATGGCTTTCTCAGTGAATTTGTTGGATGGGCAAAGTAGGGACACTATTAACTTTAGCCGAAATTTGAAAATTGTCCCTGGACAAAAGAACCAGTCAGGTTCATGATGGAACAAAGTACTTGATCTCTCAGTGTAGTAGGGCAGAATCCAGTATTGAGGCAAATCCAGGGTATGCATGTAACAGCAGGAAAAGGAATGCCTAAGAAAGGGTTAAAACACAGGGTCCACCGTAACTACAGGCAGACATACCCATTTAACATCTCAGACTGCCAACACAGTTACTTTACAGGTGAGATCATTTCAAGGCCTTGGCGAACAGTGCAGGTTCAATACTGATTAGCAAAGCTCCACTGAGTCGAGAGAAGCCATTGTTCCTAGAAACTGGGGAGATGGGATGGTTATCACACCACCGAAACCTATTTATCACACATATCGCTCTTGTGTCACAAAACAGATAGACAAGGATAGCCGGACACAAGCGATTCACGTGAAGTACCCAGGACAATAGATCCGCCTAATGTGATCAACTATAATCAATTCAAGCTATTCGGATCAATGATATCGTGTATTACAATACTCTGGACCCCAGAGAACAGTATAAGTAATGTGTACAATCTTTATATCTTCAGAACCAGCCTAGATACAGACTGGACTTCACTGGGTCCAGTCTGATTCTCCCTCGTGCATGTGGAAATAAAACCATTTTGCTGAAGCCTGACACGGACTCCTACACTCAGTGATCAGTTGGGTAAAATGTTCTTGTGACAGCTCAGACAGCAAATAAGTCCAATACTGACATTAGGCTGCTCTCACTCACTTTCCCAAAGTAGAAAACAGAAAGGAACTGTGACCAAGGACATGTTTTCATGTCAGCTTCAATGATGCACCTTCTTTAATAAGTAATTGTCCTGCCAGTCGCTTAAGACTTTGCTTTGCATATTGGCTTCTTCAGCTAATTGCACAGCATGGCCTGCTGAGACAGATATAATTGCATAAAACACTTGTTAAACATCTGTGTCATTGTGCAATTACAATTACACCTGTTCTTTTGCTCAGTAACCTTGGGAGATTAGATATGGTAAATGTTGAATATAAGATAGCTAGTAGCTTCTCACATAATTGTCATGGTCAGATCTATAGTAAACAGAAGCTTGGCATTTCACGCTTTTGAAAGTAAAAAGCATAATGCCAAACTTGTGACTTAAATTATATATATCTATACGCACTAAAAATACCTATACTCAGAAAGGCACAATGACTTTGAAATTGGTTTATGTCTGAGCGATCCATATGTTAAAGGGATCATCCCAATACTCACCCAATATTGAATCTTGGACTTTATTTACATGTGACCAGAGACCTTCAGAAGCCTGCTGGACTGGACTGCCAGCTCACTGGAGAACAAGATTGAGCTGCTGCGTCATTGGTTCTAGGTTGGCTGTAGGTTGTAAAATGTACAATTCTACATTTCCATTGAGGAGGTGGAGCAGAGAGACCTTGGGTTAGATGCGCACTAAATGTTGAAGGTGTCAGATCAGGTGGAGAAAGTGGTTAATGAGCAGGTCCTGGACTTTATAAATATGGGCATAGAGTACAAAAGCCAGGATGTTATTGTGAATCTTAATAAAACATTGGCTTGGCTTGACTGGGGCAGCATGGTGGCACAGTGGTTAGCACTGCTGCCTCATAGCGCCAGGGACCTGGGTTCAATTCCGGCCTCGGGTTACTGTCTGTGTGGAGTTTGCACGTTCTCCCCGTGTCTGCGTGGGTTTCCTCAGGGTGCTCCGGTTTCCTCCCACAGTCCAAAGATGTGTGTGTTAGGTTGATTGGCCATGATAAAGTGACTCTAGCGTCAGGGAGATTAGCAGGGTAAAAATGGGAATAAGGCCTGGGTGGGATTGTAGTCGGTCGTGACTCGATGGGCCGAATGGCCTCTTTCTGCACTGTGTGATTCTATGACTTCAGCAGGAGTATTGTGCCCAATTCTGGACACCACACTTCAGGAAAGATGTGAAGGCTGTAGAGAAGGTGCAGAAAAGATTTACGAGAATGCTTCTAGGGATGAGAGACCCCAATTCCATGGATAGATTGCAGAGGCTTAGGCTGTTCTCCTTAGAGAAAAGAGGGTTGAGAGGAGAATCAATAGAGGCTTTCAAAATCATTTGAGGTTAAGGACAAAAGAGACAACTTGAGGAAGACTGTTTTTCACAGTGAATGGCTGGGATCTGGAGTGCATTGCCTGAGAGTTTCAACCTACAGACTCACTCAGCACCCACTATCCTGGCAGCAATCATCGTTTAATCATCTTGTGCCAGTCCCTTGTTCCATCAATCTTTCAGCCACTACATCTAACCAGAGGGTGATGAGGGCTATCAGTTCAACACCTGACTCCCCTTTGCAACCCAACCACATGTGGCCGGCATGCCTGTAATGAGAGCCCTGCTGCCATGGGAAACATGAAACTGACAATTGGGCTGCTGAAGTAACAGTGTTCCTGCCTTGATGCCTCTGGAGGAGCCATTCAGGACTCACCAGAGTGGGTGTCCGGGTTCGTGTGGTCTTCTTCATTCTCCACAACCTGGTCTTCATGAGGACACAGCCCTCTGAGACCCAACAGGAGGAGGGACAAGCGGAACAACGTTCTGGGTGGGCTGTCTATGAGTGCATGCCTTATTTGACTCTGGTTCCTGTGAATATAGCTTCAGATTCCCATTGTTCAACAATTACACACATCACCATCTCTTAATCTGGACCATCAGAGTGTCATCTTAGTCACAATCCTGAAATAAAAGCCAATTCAAATCACCATTCCATATCAACTTTATCCAACAAAACATCTTATAATGCAGACAAAACACAACCTGGTGCATCCCTTTATTGCCTGTCTTGTGAGTGTCTTTGCCTGGCCCACTGCCCAAGTGGCTGCAGCATGGTTGGTCAAAGGCTGCTGACTTTCACTGTTGGAGAGTGTAGATGGCCTTGGAGGATGACCTGGAGCAAATCTCAGTCAGGTGAGCCTGGCTCAGATTGCACCACCTCAGCAGGTGAGGCAACAATCTGGGCACTGCTGGAGTGACAGCGCTATGAGTACAAAGGCTGTCATTCTGAGAGAGGACAGCTAGTTTGTGCTCAGTGGAGCCACTGCCTCTCCCCTGGTGCGATATTCCTCAGCAATCTAACCAATCTGTTGGAACACAGATTGCTGGACTGCTGCAACAAGCTGAAAGCCCCTTGGAGCACTGGTATCCATCATTGGCATGTTGGCAGCAGCCTGAAGCTGCAATGGCCACAAGCTGAGATTTCACAGCAGTCTGAGTTTCCACTGCAACACTCAGACATTGGGTAGCTACTTCTTGTGCTGTAATAGAAGCTGAGGTTATCGTCCATCATAATTGGGTCTGCACTTGTTCTCCTAGATTTGACTAGTACTTCCATCCGGGAAAAGATGGGGTCCAAGTTCTGCTTGGCAACCTATGCCAAGTTGCTGCTAAATGCCTTCATGCTCATGCAAGCAGGCCTGCCAATGCATAAGGCCATCAGCCTTCTGTAGTCTTCCCCATCAAAGTATTGACCTGAGTCCGCCAGCCGAACACAGGTATAACCTTGCCATCCAGGGAGCTGGCATCCACACCATCCTTTTTCCCTGGCCCGACTGCATCACCACATGCAGATCCAATCAATGTATTTGTCTCTCAATATTTCAAGTGTTGGAGGCCGTGGGTAAGTCTGAGTCACTTTCATTGAAATGGCGAGGTACAGTCATCAGCATCTGGGAAAGGTCACTTGTGCTTAATGACATCTCAGAAACATGCCCAGGTTTGTGCCAGCCCCAGTCTGCACAGGAACGACAAAGGGAAGTCATCTGATGCCCTGGTGTCCACCTTGTCAAGATAAATTGCCCATATTTCATGCAGCTTTTTATAAATAGAATGTCCCCCTTCTTCATAAGTTCTGGGCGTATGATGTGAAACCTCCCTGCAAGAAGGGAAAAAATAAAATTTCCTGAAATTTCAATTCTCTTTGTTAATTAACAAAAGAGGAAAAAGATAAAAAAACGTAATAGCAATCATTCACACACATTCATTCCCATACAGTCCTCACGGTCATTGTCACTAACCCTTCCACAAGTGTAAAACTTCTTTTTTAAAATTTTGCTTGTATATCGTCCCTTAAGATGAGTCAACGTTATTTTTTTCCTCTCTTTGGTCAACGTGCTTTGTGATTGGGAAGGCTAGAAAAAAAGTGGGCAAACAACTTGGTGCCTTCTGAGCTTTTCTCACTTTCAAATCTCTTGAGGTTCTTGCCAATAGATGCTGCATTTTTGCAAGCACATGGTGGTAGTTCTTTTAACTCCTTCACATAAAAAGGCACATGACTTCTTGTGAGTTTGCTGTTTCATGAAGCACCTAGGTCCAAAAAATAACTCAATGAGCAAAAAACAGATGTCCCTGCCTCTTGTGCTTTTACAGAAATTTCGAATTCTGTTCATGCCTTTGCTCTTTACAGCCTTGTCTGAAAAGAATTGAATCTTTCTGCTGCTTTTACCACAATCCATGGGACTCACATTTCAGTTTCAGGCAAATTGGTGATTCTTATTTCAAGAGTGACATTAGGTAGCAAACTGTCTTTTGGTACAAGCAACAAGCTTGGCTCTCTCCTGCTGTACTTTGTTCTTACTGAGTTTTAAGGTTCATATCACTCAAGATCTGGAACTGGCAAAATCTGGTTGTTTGACCTTTAATGGGTAAATCCCCACCATGGTTATTTCCATTCCTCCTGTGGTTTTCACAGTGGTCTATTAATTCTTTGGGTACTATCATCCTTCTTTCTTATATTTCTGGAATGGGCTTTTCCCCGATCAATCTCATGTCCTCTGGGCTTTGCAACATTCAAGTGCCTGTTTAAAATCCACTGCACTCACCTGAGGCACTTCAACTATGTGAGGCATTCTCCTCATTTCCTGCCTGCTAGCATTGGAACGTTGCTTGTTCCCATTTAGTTTTCTAATGAAGGTGTTTTCTAAGCACGCCTCTGTGTACTTCTCTGAATATCTGCAGCTTTAATTTCAGCATTTCCTCCCTGATTTGGCTCTCTCTTGGCCCATACAAATTCTGGTGACTTTGTTTCTATCTGCCTCACAGCGCCAGGACATGGGTTCGATTCCTGGCTTGAGTCACTGTCTGTGCGGAGTTTGCACATTCTCCTCCTGTCTGCGTGGGTTTCCTCCAGGTGCTCTGGTTTCCTCCCACACTCCAAAGATATGCGGGTCAGATTGATTGGCCATGCTAAATTGCCCCTTATTGTCAGGGGGACTAGCAGGATAAATATGTGGAGCTATGGGGACAGGGGCTGGGTGGGATTGTGGTCGGTGCAGACTCGATGGGCCAAATGGCCTCCTTCTGCACTGTAGGGATTCTATGATTCTATGTCGGATCCTTGTTGAAGTTTTCTCATCTCTTTGAGTCTCTGCAGAATTTGGTTCTTAAAGATCCCAGTGTCCTCAAACCCTGCGGACTGTCTGGGGCTCCTGGCGATAATACCTTATATTCTGCTAGGTCATTACCCAGTAATAAATCTACACCTTGCATGCGGAAGCTTGGAATCACTTAAACTGTGACTAACTAACTAACTAACTTACACTGCAGGTTTATCTTGAAAAAGGTAACCATCAAATAAAACACTCTGGCATCTATTCTGCTTTTGGATAGAAGATCTCTATCTTCTTCTACTAGCGAAGTCTCCATGCAACCAGTACTCCTGAGAATTATTATCTCTTTTCCTTGTTTCTTAATAATGTAGGGTTATTTTTTTCTTTAGCAGAACATTTTTATAACTATCTTGGTTTGTTCCTGTTACTTTGGAACATAAACTTACACCTTCCACAGCCACAGATATGTTTTAACCATTGAGCCCCATGTCGGTTTACCCTTCTAATGCCAACAGTGCCAAACTTTTCGTGTCCAGCCTTGCCACAGTGAAAGCAGGTTGTGTGAGTCCCTTTTCTTTTCTCCTCTTGAGTTCTCCTTTTTGACCTGTCCTTTCTACCCCAATCTTCTCTTCTCTCTCGAGCCTATTTCTCTATCGCCTTCTGCCCTTTCACCGTTATCCCGTCTCCTATCGTCCTACTATTTCCTGTCCTTCCCAGACCACAGTGACTTTCAAGAACAGATATAAGACAGGCCTTCTCACAATTGTAAATTAGGATAAGGAATACATGTTTATCTTCTCAACAACCAAAAAGTAAGGCATTCATTCATTTATACAAGACCCCCACACACAAGAAAAGATGATTACAAAAGATGTAGCATGCACTTAGTTTACTTAAAGAATCAAAAAGTAACTCTGTTATTAGTCCTCAAGATGATATTTGAAAAGTTTAAGGTCTAAGGATCCCTTCTTGATTCCCTGAAGACAACAGAGGATTGAAGATTTTAGTGATGAACTCATGGTTGTCACTCCAAGCAGCAGTGGTTTTCTGGCTTTTCAAGTCAAAGTTGTGGTAGAGTCCTTGTAGATAGAAGAAAAGTTTCACTTTTCTGCCTGAGGTAAAATTTCAAGGCAGTTTTCTTTCTTTTCAGGGTGACATCTCTTCCCTTTAAGGTCCTTGGCTCAGACTGACTCCCTTGGGCTATCCTTGTGAATTAAAAACATGGGTTTCCTATCACAAGCTAGTGACAGTGATCCCATTGTCGACACCAATAGTTTGATGTTCTGAGTAATTGTCACGCAATGAGGAATGTTTGATATTCTCATCATCTTTCATTTATGAATTGCCTCCAAATATCTTTTTTGCATTTCCATCTCCATAAGCCTGGCAAGTCAATCAGACATTGTTGCTCTGAATCACTTTAATTGAAATGGAAAGCCACAGGAAAGGCTCTTTGCATGCAATGACTTCTCAGAGACTTGCCCAGACAGGAGTTAGTCTTATCTGTATAGAAACTACAAAACAAGGTCAACTGACCTCCTTGAAGTCCATCTTGTCAAGGTAAATTGTTCATAATTTATGCTGATTTTGAAAAGAAAAATGTTGATCTTCTTCATAAATTCACGAGCATATCATGTGACGCAGACTGAGTGATGGTGTTTTTTTTCTTATTTAAATAACTAGTCCATTTAGACTTAAGTCGCAAACAGATTGCCTGTCCAGTTCTTGGATATCTAAAAGTATAAAGGCACAATGGTAGGGTTGGAGTGAGGCAAAGGAGATGGGGTGAAGCGAGAGGTGGATGGTTTCACCTTAACACAGTTTGCAGAAGGAGACTGAGGTGAAATGTGAGAAGCTGGATTAAGTAAGTGCGTGCAGTCAGCCTCAATGCTGTCATCCCTGCAGCAGATCATGGCCTCAATGTGGTTGCACCAACGATTGCCAGCACTGTCTCCTGCATAGGGGTTGAAGATATGCAACCATGTCTGATTAGGTGTTGCTGCCTCCAATAATGTGTCACCTTGTCCTTCAAGAGAGAGGGAAGTATGTAATTGAGTATGGTGCACTGTGTTTGTTAATGCCCTTGCCACATTTGAATATTTGGCTGTGTGTGTGCAAGCTGGGAAATGTAAGTGTACAGCTTGCCAGAGTGCTGGCTTGTGAGGATGAAGTAAAGCTATAAATGTGAGGTATGAGTCCTGGTTAATAGGAATTGTTGATAGGTGGCAAACATGATAGGGTACTGCAATTTTAATGAGTAGTGGAAGTGCCTGAGGCCCATGGGATTGCAGATTGCACCCAATGCATAAGCCCCAGGGTGCCTGTTCGAGTACACCGAGGGAGAATTTAGCACAGCTAGTGCATCTAAGCAGCACATCCTTTGGACTGTGGGAGGAAACCGGAGCACCCGGGGGAAACCCATGCAGACAGCGGGAGAACATAAGAAATAGGAGCAGGAGTAGGCCATTAGCTCCTCGAGCCTGCCCCGCCATTCAATAAGATCATGACTGATCTGAAGTGGATCAGTTCCACTTACCCGCCTGATCCCTATAACCCCTAATTCCCTTACCGATCAGGAATCCATCTATCCGTGATTTTAAACATATTCAACGAGGTAGCCTCCACCACTTCAGTGGGCAGAGAATTCCAGAGATTCACCACCCTCTGAACGTGCAGGCACTGCACAGACAGTGACCCAAGCCGGGAATTGAACCCAGATCCTTGGTGCTATAAGGCAGCAGTGCTAACCAGTGTGCCACTGTGCTGCCCCTGAAGTTGATAGAAGTGGGGCAGGCACAAAAGTGAATGAGCAACTTTCCCCGATAACAGCGAGGAGAAGCAAAGTCAATGTTCCTAATGTGGAAAATTGATAAATGTTATTGTACATTGGCTTGCATCCAGAAAGGAACATTGTGCCAAGGTTAGCGTGTTTACAGTCCTCACCCTTTATTTATCAATTGTTCTTTTACTTTCCTGCTCATTCATCCCCCTTTATGACTCCTGTACCTGTCCCTTTTCTCTTGGCAGCATTCTCAACCCTTGTTGCTCTCTTGTTCACATCTATGGGCGCTGCCTGCTGTTTCCTATAGCTAGAGTATTTCACACAATGGAATATCAGCTACAATCGTCATCATGTAAAGGCAGGATTGCATTGAGATCTCACATCTTCTGTGAAAAGTTTGGAAACATTTGAATCACATTAGAAGGATTCCCAGCATTTTAAAAATAATATAGTAGCTGTTGATTTTTTGGGAAGCTATGTGTTTTGCATTGGAATTTGAATAAATTATAGGATTTTTTGTGTAGATCAGAATACCAAAAAGCAGCAGGATTTCACTGATCCCATTGAAAGGACTCAAAACTCATTGATAGAGGGCGAAGTTCTCTGGTATAGATACATTCAGCATCTAAATTACTAGCTAACAACCAGGGGAAAATATTGGGTCTTAGGTCAGGATTCTGATGTCAGAGTCAAAGAGAAAGAGGATCTGGTCCAGCATTGTGTGATTTCCCCTGAACTGGTCAATGAAGCCAAATGTACTGCAGCCTGTTATTTCAGGGAAGGGGGAGAGAGGGAGTGCCTCAAGATGGATTAAGCCCAGATGGTTTGTTTTTGTGAAAATCAGCAACATTAATGCAAGATTTTTATTGAATTTAAATTCCATCATCTCTCATGATAGGATTTGAACCCAGATCCCCAGAGTATTACCCAGGGCCTCTGGATTACTAGCCCAGTGGTAATAACATTACACCACAATGTCCCCCTTGCTGTGCCCCCCATTGTGGACAGAAACTTCTTCACAGGTCAGCCTGCGGCTATCACTGTGACTGGGAAGGAAAGGAGGGCCTCCAAGCCTACCTAGCGGGGAAGTCCTCCGGTCTGCTGCTGGAAGGTTGCCTTCAGGCAGCAGGCCACTCTGTTATTCCATGGGGGCACCCACAGGCCAATGGGAAAATTCCAGTCAACCTCTGACACTTGGCTTTAATAGACCATTTACTTTACTATAATTAACCACTCAAGGCTTGTGGGCTTGCAACCTTTCCGCCTTTGATCCTGCCTCTGGAAAAATGGTCCAGGAGCTAGATGATGCGAGGAAGCCGGCACACCGACTGGCAGTGTGGATGTTTGCAGCCTCTGTAGTCAACCCCATATGGGAACAAAATTTCTTCCCCAGATGAGGAAGCAACAATACAAAATGAAAATACAGCAGATGCTAGAAATCTGAAATAAAAATGTGAAAGTGCTGAAAATACTCAGCAGACCAGGCAGTATCTGTGGAGAGAGAAACAGTTAACATTTCAATGGCCTTTCATTGATCTGAACCATGGTTTTTCTCTCATTTACAGCTATTGCCTTTGTGTAAATAACAATAGCCTGGATTTTGCTTACTTTGAACTAAATTGCCCACAAAGATCTGGTGACCTCTGCGACTTGGTCTTTCCTCTTTCCCCATGGCAGTTTAAATCAGGCCCCAAGCTGGTTGTGGGGGGGTTATCTTGGCTGCAGCAGCAGTGATGCCTGCAATCAGGTAAGTAACCGATAAGCTCATGCTGGTGTATAACTCCACAAAGTGGTTGTTGCTTTCTTGTACTTTACCCTTGCGGCTAGTTTTCACATGTAGATAATGGCTGTCAGCTGATGGGGCCAACTGGAAGTGTTGGAGGTCTCCAAGAAAAGGGGCCGATGTTTTCAGCAATTAATTAAAGGGACTTCATAGAATCTTAGGAGGAAGCCATTCAACTCATTGAGCCTGTGCTGGCTGTTGGAAAGATCTATCCAGTTTGTCCCAATCCCCTGCTCTTTCCCATAGTCCTGCAATTTTTTTCCCCTTCAAGAATTGCTAAGGTGCAGAAAGGGGCCATTTTGGCCAATGGTACATGGGATGTTGAAGTGGAGAGAATTCAAATGGAAATGCCATTCCACTGGCCTTGTCTACTTTCTTACTATATCCTCAGGGTGGACAGCATATACGCCTACTCCAGCCTCTAACTGGAATTCTCATTTTTTCCCCCCCTGTGGATCCATGTTCACTGCTCTTGTGCCAGGAGTATGCTCCAGGATCTCCAGATCCTGGCAATTTTCATCAACTGGTGTTCACACAGCCTGCGATTCCCTCCGCCGAACAAAGCAATGTCAGGAAAATGAGTTAGCATTCACTGCCACCTTGATACATTTCTTATTAATAGTATAACTTCAATTTGTTGCTGGCAACATAGTAGCAGAGTGTGAGATACAGGTTTGATCCCATCCAAAGCTTGTAAAGTCAGCTGGGCTGCTGCAGGAGGTACTGAGTGGAGCCCATTGGGATAAGACAAATTCAAAGCTAGAGCCATCCCAGGCTGTTCTCCCATTTCTTCTCCAGAAAGAGTCTGGTGGAGGAGCTAAGTGCTTCATAGGGAGAAAGGAATTGGTAAGGAAATGGTGATATACTGGATCTCCACTCCATCTACGAGAAGTGTACATGTCAAGTTGCCCTCCAGCATGGCCCTCAATATATTTCATTATGTTTAAATGGAGGGCATCTTTTTCAGCCTGTTTAACATGTCGCTGCATGAGTGTTGTGTTACTGAATAACCTTGGAGTTGTTTGAGCTATGTGCTTGCCAGCTGAACTGCAAAAGAACACAAAAGACTTCAGAACTGCATCAGCATTAACCTTGAATGAGGTAAACCTGAAAAGCACAGCTGTTATTTCCTAATACTCAACAATGAACTGGGCCTTTTAAAGCAAAGAAGGTTATATGGTGCAATGTTTCTTCTCTGTTTCATGTTTAACTCTATAGGGGGTGATCTTTGGTCTACGAACACTAGGCATTGTGGAAAGTAGGTCCTGTTTGACAAATCTAGTTGATTATTTTGAGGATGTCACTAACACGGTAGATGGGGAGTGTCAGGAGGTATTAACTACGTGAACTTCCAGACAGTGTCTGGTAAGGTTCTGCACAAGAGATTATTAGCAAAAAAGAGAGCGCACGCAACTAGTAGAATTCTTGTGACGGGGGTTGATAATTGGTTGGAAACTAGGATAGGGTAGGAATCAAAGGCTTGTTAAAGGGTGGTGACAAGTAATGTTCTCCAGAGATTTGTACTGAGGTTTGAACTCTTTATCAAAGAACAAAGAAAAGAACAGCACAGGAACAGGTCCTTCAGCCCTCCAAACTTGCACCGACCATGCTGCCCTAACTAAACTAAAACCTTACTCGGTCCGTATCCCTCTATTACCTCCTTATTCATGTATCCATCCAGTTGCCTCTCAAATGTTGCTAATGTGCCTGCTTCCACCACCTCCTCTGGCAGTGCGTTCCACTCTCGGTGTGGAAAACGTCCCCCCCCCCCCGCCCCTGCACATCTCCCAATTATCGTATTTATTTGTGATTTGGGTGAAGGAACGAAAAGCCCCAAATTGATCTGTGCTGTTTTTTTTTGGCTGTGGGAGGTTGCGAATTGTGACTTCTTGCCACAGGAGTATTCAGCACTTAAATTTTGTGCTGCCTCTTCACTGAGATGATAGGAGTGTGCAGCCCAGTGTGAGTTCTGTCACTGCCTGACTACATGCACAACATGTAGTCTAAGAGAATGTGAGTGTTCAAACCTGCCTCCACTCTGCCTCTCTTAACGAGTCGTCTCACAACACCAAGTTAAAGTCCAACAAGTTTATTTGGAATCACGAGCTTTTGGAGCGCTGCTCCTTCATCAGGTGATGAAGGAGCAGCACTCCAAACGCTCGTGATTCCAAATAAACCTCATAGAATCATAGAAACCCTACAGTGCAGAAGGAGGCCATTCGGCCCATCGAGTCTGCACCGACCACAATCCCACCTAGGCCCTACCCCCACATATTTTACCCGCTAATCCCTCTAACCTACACATCCCAGGACTCTAAGGGGCAATTTTTTTTTCAACCTGGCCAATCAACCTAACCCGCACATCTTTGGACTGTGGGAGGAAACCGGAGCACCCGGAGGAAACCCACGCAGACACGAGGAGAATGTGCAAACTCCACACAGACAGTGACCCGAGCCGGGAATCGAACCCGGGACCCTGGAGCTGTGAAGCAGCAGTGCTAACCACTGTGCTACCGTGCCGCCCCTGTTGGACTTTAACCTGGTGTTGTGAGACTTCTTACTGTGCCCACCCCAGTCCAATTCTAATCTCCACATCATCTCTTAAAGAGAAGCTGCATTGGATAACATATGTCTGTTGCAGATTGATATTGATGTAAACTAAATGAGGAATATGGAACACCAGGAAGGGAGTTCCCAGGTTCAAAGGTGAATATTCTTGTCAAGATGTTTGGTGCATTGCTGGGCTTGTAGACCATCTCATGCCACTGTCAAGGAGCATGGAGGCGTTCAGTTCCAATCTGGCACAGGGCATCATGCAAAGCTGGAAGTCCATCCTTTCCATTGTGGAAATGGTGGCCAACCTCATGAAGCACTAGCAGACTCAGCTGGGATGGAATATCTGGAGGCTGCTGTCTCAGCTTTCCTTGCAGCACAAAACTAATGTCTCAGTGTTACCGTGGAAGCTCAGAAAGAGGCCAAAAGATCCATACTTGGTGGCATGCAGGCTCAGACAGCTGTTATCATGGCTTCAAATGTCAGAACTCAAATGGTTTTGCAGCCTCTCACAGCAGTCCAACAATCTGTGCCCCAGCAGATCTTTAGGATGCTGAGGCACTGCCTTGGGAGGAGTGACGGTGACTCCATGGAACATAAACCTGTTGCCGTCTCTCCAGATGACACCATTCATCCATCTTCCACTGTCACTCTGCCAGTGTCCCTGCTGGTGCCTCTTAGCCAGCCTGCCCAGTCTGCTGCCCTCATACCGAGATGGTGCAGCCCAAAGTCCCAGAGCTGTGTGAGGGCCCCCCCCAAAGCCATTTCCAGTCCCCCCTAATGAAAGGCAGCAGCTTTCCACCAACCATGTTGCAGTTACTGGGCTAACACAGCATTGTGGCACTCAGGCAGGCAAAGCCACCCACAGATTAGAGACTAAGGACATGCACAAGGCTGAATAGTTAATTTATCTTTGGATAATTGGTTGGGTTCTTGGTTAAAAATTGCAATAAGAAGGTTTTGTGGATGGCCTTTAATGTTGGATGGTGGCCAGGGAACATTGTGATATACGTGACAATGAGGAATGTGGGTCCAGGGTGATCAGAAGTTTCATTGACAACTACCTCTGATAATGTACACAGTAACAACTTGTCAGGCCTTCTTCATGCCTCCTGTTTTGCCCTCTTCCCCTTCTTCTACGGTGGCCTCCAGATGCACGAAGGCAATGGCCACAGCCTCCACGACAATGTTAGGGAGGATACAGCAAATGATCATGAACTTTGAGCCCTGTTCTAGTACATATGGTAGGACTCCCCACAAGAAGTCAGGGCTGTGAAACCATTACTTCAGCAAGTTGACCACTTGCTCCACCATGTTGTGCCACTTTCATTGTCCTCATGTAGTTGATTGATGGTGGTGGTGGGGTGGGGGGAGGGGTGGTCATCAGTTACAAGTAGTGGGATCATCCTTGTTCCCAAGCAACTAGCCTCTAGGGTGGCTGAAGATGGTGGTAAGTGTTGACTGCGGCAGGATGAATGCATCATGGTTGCTGCCAGAACAGTGAGCATTCACTGACATGATGTCACTCTCATGTTTGCACTTCAACTGCACAGTTCCTGTACCATTCCCATTGGGACTGAGGCTCACAGAGTGATGGGTGTGCCCTTTGAGTTTGCTCTGCCATTCAACAAGATCATGGCGGATCTGGTTGTCGTCTCAACTCCACTTCCCTGTCTTTGTCTATCAAAAATCCACGTCAAAAAGCGTATACTTTTCCCCTTAAACCTCTTAAGCATAAAGGATTACATTCCTGATGGGCAGTGCAGAATTAGCAATGAATCCAGTTGGGAAATTAGTGATAATTTATCTGATAGGGCATCAAATGTTTTATCTGTGACCTAAAGTTCATGCCTTGAGTACAGTTACAGATTACAACACAACAGCCAGGGAAAAAAAATGACTGCAAGTGGAAAGTTTTTAACATCAATATTATGTGGGTAAAGTTAGGCCATCTAACACTGCAAACAGATCTTTCAGCAGAAATTAAAGCAAAATATAGACAGGTACAGTAGATCACTTGTAAGATGCATAAAAAATTCAGGGCAATCCAAAGAATACATTTATTAAATCTAAATTATTTAATTATTAAATTTTACTGCTTTGTGTATCTCCTTTGAAAAACAATGTTCAGGAATCAATCACTTTGTAATGTGATATGTTGATATGGTTACTTTCTGACCAGTGACACTACTTTTGTTCTCAATTAAGGTAAATGTCAATGAGGATTCGTGTTTTTAACAATGCATTTTCTGTTCATTGTAAAGAAAGAATGTTGGGGAAGTGGAAAAAGTGCACTATTATTTTGCTTCCAGCGTCTTTCATAAGCACTGTCCAGGTGTGGTATGATATGAGTGAGAAGCAGAATAAGACTGCAGCCAGTGTTTCCAGACCGGTGTCTATTGGAAGCATCTCTGGTCAACCCATGTGATCTTGGTCCCTGTTTGCTCAGTCTTCCATTGAATGGAAGCAAGAGTGTTACCACTTTCCATGATATTAAAATGTTCATCCTGAAATCCCGAGACTGGAGGGGAAGCAGCGTGTGATAGTGTGGTGAACCATCGTTGGTTACCATTGTGAGGTTATTCCTATGTTACTGTTGGGTTAGGGTGTTGCCACTGTGGGGGTTGTATAATGTTGTTGGGTTAGGGTGTTTACCTGTGGTAGATGTTGTTATGGCACATCCCGGTCGGGCCCCGCCTCCTGGGGAGAGGTATAAGACCCTCTGCTCAGGCGGGACCCCTCCAGTCTGAATTGGTGTACTCGTGTTAGTTAGTTCCATTGTTTGCTAATAAAAGCCTTCAATAGCTGAAGCCTTGTACCTCGTGCTTGATTGTCGCGCATCAATTTTATTAGCAAACATAAAACTCTCGACAGTAAAGGGAGTATGGAACAAATACTAAAACCAGAGCGTCTGACGCTGGACCCACGTGCGGTCGGTGCCGCTAACACCTTCGACCACTGGTGGAAGTGTTTCGAAGACTACCTGGCAGCCTCTGCAGCTGTTACTACGGATGACGACAAACTCCAGGTCCTCCACGCGAGGGTAAGCGACACGGTCTATCTTGCGATTCGTGCGGCCACCACTTACCCGAGGGCCATCGAGCTCTTGAAGAAACGATACACGAGACCACCCAACGAGATCCACGCTCGTTACCTCCTCGCTACACGACGTCGGCAGTCGGGCGAAACCATGGAGGACTACGCCAATGAGCTCTTGCAGCTTGCCAGGGGCTGCGACTGCAAAGATGTGTCGGCAGAGCAATACATGTACGACCTCGCCCGAGATGCGTTCGTAGCAGGGGTAGGGTCCTCGTACATCCGGCTTAAGCTATTAGAGAAAGGGAACCTCAACTTGACCCAAGCGATGGAGATGGCTGAGATGCTGGAGGCAGCGTCGAAAAGCTTGGCTCTGTACCCCGAAGACCACGTGGAGACAACGTGGCAGGAGCAAGCACAAATCCCTCCTCGCCCCACGGGCTCGCGCTCTCATATCGATCCGACGACGGCGGCAGCTCCAGGCGGCCAGCGATGCTATTTTTGCGGCGGAGCCAAGCATCCACGGCAACAGTGTCCTGCAAAAACGGCGATCTGCAGTCAGTGTGGTAAAAAGGGGCACTATGCTAAAGTTTGCAGGTCGAAGCCCAAGAACGGCAGTGCAGCCTGTGACCCTCTAGAGCGGAGACAATCTCCTTCGGCGTCGCAGTACCCACGAGGTCCGACCACGTGCGAACCCAGGACGACGCCATTGTGGCTGACGGAGGAGGAGGAAGACCACCAGGAGTCACTACGCTTGGCGCCCTCACCCACGTGCGATTCATGGGGGCGGCCATCATGGTCGACGACGACTAGGAGCGACCAGTAGGGGTCCTCAGTATCAACCTCGGCTGCATGCAGTGACGCCCAGGGGCCAACGGTGACGTCGATCTCTCTGGACCAGACAAAGCATCACAGGCTTGACAGTTCCATGATGAACATCAAGGTAAATGGTCGTACTGTGTATTGTCTGTTTGACAGTGGGAGCACCGAGAGTTTTATTCACCCTGACACTGCAAAAAGGTGTGGACTCCGGGTTCTACCTGCCAAACAGACAATTTCCATGGCATCACGGTCCCGGTCTGTACCGATCCAAGGACGTTGTATGGTAACCCTAGAGGTGCAGGGCACAATGTACGAGCGAATACAGGCTCCTTGTGTTGCCGCACCTTTGCGCGCCAATTCTCCTCGGACTAAACTTTATGGTCCACATGAAGAGTGTGATCCTACAGTACGGTGGGCCACTCCCTTCACTGGCAGTAGGGAATCAGCCGCAGCCTCCAAATTGCCCAAAGCGCCCCGCATGCAATCTTTCCACACTAAAGATCACCACACCTTCTTTATTTAAGAATCTGGTACCAGGCTGCAAGCCCATCGCTACTAAGAGTAGGCGTTACAGCGCTGAAGACCGGATATTTATCAGATCTGAGGTTCAGCGGCTCCTCAAAGAAGGGATCATACAGGCCAGTGCTAGTCCGTGGAGAGCGCAGGTCGTGGTGGTTAAAAGCGGGAACAAACCTCGGATGGTCATCGACTATAGTCAGACCATTAACCGTTATACGCAGCTGGATGCGTATCCTCTCCCGCGCATATCTGATATGGTCAATCAGATTGCGCAGTACCGGGTGTTCTCCACCATAGACCTTAAGTCCGCCTACCACCAACTCCCCATCCGCCCAGAGGACCGACAATACACGGCTTTTGAGGCGGATGGTCGTCTATACCAGTTTCTTAGGGTTCCATTTGGTGTCACCAATGGGGTCTCGGTCTTCCAGCGTGCTATGGACCGAATGGTGGACCAGAACGGGTTGCGGGCTACCTTCCCGTACCTGGATAACGTCACCATCTGCGGCCATGACCAGCAGGACCATGACACGAATCTCCAAAACTTTCTGCGCACTGCATCTCGCCTGAATCTGACCTATAACAGGGAGAAGTGCGTATTCCGTACGCGCAGGTTAGTGGTGGAAAACGGGGTCATCGGCCCTGATCCAGACCGTATGCGCCCCCTTACTGAACTTCCCTTGCCCGCTAGCACAAAAGCACTGAGGAGATGCCTCGGCTTCTTTTCGTATTATGCGCAGTGGGTCCCCAACTACGCGGACAAAGCCCGTCCGCTCATCAAGTCCACGACCTTCCCACTCACGCCGGAGGCCCAATTGGCCTTCAAGGCTTTGAAAAGCGACATTGCGAAAGCCACGATGCACGCGGTGGATGAATCCATCCCTTTTCAGGTGGAAAGTGATGCATCTGATGTCGCCCTGGCCACCACACTAAACCAGGCAGGCAGGCCCGTCGCGTTTTTTTCCCGCACCCTTCAAGGCCCCGAAATTCGGCACTCAGCGGTGGAGAAGGAGGCTCAGGCCATTGTGGAGGCCATCAGACACTGGCGCCATTACCTGGCGGGGAAGCGGTTCACCCTGATCACGGATCAACGATCCGTGGCGTTTATGTTCAGTAACACGCAGAGGGGCAAGATCAAGAATGATAAGATCTTGCGGTGGAGAATTGAGCTCTCCACCTATAATTACGATATTATGTATCGTCCAGGGAAGCTCAATGAGCCCTCGGATGCCCTCTCGCGCGGAACATGCGCCATCATGCAGGAGGACCGCTTGAAGGCCCTCCACAATGACCTGTGCCATCCTGGAGTCACCCGACTCTACCACTTCGTAAAAGCCCGCAACCTGCCCTACTCGGTGGAGGATGTCAGGTCAGTAACAAGAAGCTGTCGGATTTGCGCGGAATGCAAACTGCACTTTTATCGACCGGACCGGGCACAATTGGTCAAGGCCACTCGCCCCTTCGAGAGGCTGAGTGTGGATTTTAAGGGCCCCCTTCCCTCAACGGACCGGAATGTCTATTTTCTCAATATAATAGATGAATACTCCCGGTTCCCGTTTGTTGTCCCCTGTGCGGACACGTCGACTGCCACAGTGATTAAGGCATTCAGTGATCTTTTTACCCTGTTCGGGTACCCCTGCTACATTCATAGCGACAGGGGCTCGTCGTTCATGAGTAACGACTTGAGGCAATTCCTGCTCTCATACGGGATTGCCTCTAGTAGAACCACGAGCTACAACCCTAGGGGTAACGGACAGGTGGAGAGGGAGAATGCTACAGTCTGGAAGGCTGTCCTACTGGCGCTGAAATCCAGGGGCCTTCCAGTCTCCCGTTGGCAGGAGGTCCTTCCAAATGCGCTTCATTCCATTCGCTCCCTCCTGTGTACGGCAACCAATGCTACTCCCCACGAGAGGATGTTCTCATTCCCTCGGAAGTCGTCCTCGGGGATCTCCTTACCAGCCTGGTTGACGTACCCAGGACCCGTCCTTCTGTGGCGACATGTGAGGGCCCGCAAGTCCGACCCCTTGGTCGAACCGGTCCAACTCCTCCACGCCAACCCTCAGTATGCCTATGTGGCATATCCTGACGGGCGAGAGGACACAGTCTCGATTCGAGACCTGGCACCCGCAGGGGACGTAGCAACTCCTGTCGCTCCTATACCCCCTGTCACGAATCCCCTATCACTTATTTCTTCCCCAGACGTGGCGCGGTCAGCACCGGGACCAGTGCATAACAGTTATACTCCCATGTACAGCTTGCCTGAGACTCGGAGATCGGCGCCACCACAGAAGGTTCCAGGATCCCCTGCACCATCGCCTCACCAGGGTCAACCGGCCCGGGAGTCCTCGAGGGGACAGCCGGACGCTGTTTTGGAGAGAACGCCACCGCAAGCACCTGCTCCGGTGTCGCAACCGGTGTTGAGGAGATCACAGCGACGGTGCGGTCCTCCAGACCGTCTGGACTTGTGAATTTTGTATATATGTGACCTGTTTTCGCACCCCGCCGGCCTTTGTTTTTAAAGGAGGGGTGAATGTGGTGAACCATCGTTGGTTACCACTGTGGGGTTATTCCTATGTTACTGTTGGGTTAGGGTGTTGCCACTGTGGGGGTTGTTATAATGTTGTTGGGTTAGGGTGTTTATCTGTGGTAGATGTTGTTATGGCACATCCCGGTTGGGCCCCGCCTCCTGGGGAGAGGTATAAGACCCTCTGCTCAGGGGGACCCCTCCAGTCTGAATTGGTGTACTCGTGTTAGTTAGTTCCATTGTTTGCTAATAAAAGCCTTCAATAGCTGAAGCCTTGTACCTCGTGCTTGATTGTCGCGCATCAGATAGACAGAGCTCAGCGAACCCACAACCAACTGATCAGATCTAAGCTCTGCAGTGCAGCCAAATTCAGTCATGAATGGTGGTGGACAATTAAATAACTAACAGGAGGAGGATGCTTCACGAGCATCCCCATAATGGGGAGCCCAGCATGTCAGTGAGGAAGAGAAGGCTGAAGCATTTAGAGCCACTTTCAGTCAGAAGTGCCTAATGGGTGATCCATCCTCCTAAGTCCAGATGCCAGTCTTCAACCAGTTTGATTCACTCCACGTGATATCAAGAAATGGCTGAAGGCACTGGATACTGCAAAGGTAATGGGCCCTGACAATATCCTGGCTGTAATGCTGAAGGCTTGTGATCCAGAACTAGCCAGGCACTTTGCCAAGCTGTTACAGTACACCTACTACACTGGCAGCTCCCCGATAACATGGAAAATTCTCTAAGCGTGCCCTGTCTGCAAAATCGAGGACAATACTGCTGATATCGCCCCATGAAACTACTCTTGATCATCAGCAAAGTGATGGAAGGTGTTGTCGGCAGTGCCATCAAACGGCACTTACTCAACAAAAGCCTGTTCATTAATGCTCAGTTTGGGTTCCACCAGGGTAACTTGGATCCAGATCAAGTGATAGTGACTGCCCTTGACATTATGGCAGCAATTGACCAAGTGTGGCATCAAGGAGTGCTAGCAAAACTGGAGTCAATGGATATCAGGGGGAAACGCTTCACGAGTTGGAGTCATACCTGGCACAAAGGAAAATGGTTGTAGTTGTTGGAGGCCAAATATCTTAGCCCCAGGACATCACGACTAACATTTCTCAGGGTAGTGTCCTAGGCCCAGCCATCTTCAGCTGCTTCGTCAATCACATTCCCTCCATCTAAGGTCAAGGATCCTGCAGCTGTTCAAGACTGAGTGGGTGTGCCATGAATTATAGGTGATAGTGATAGGGCTGCAATGGCTCTCCTGTTGACTAGAACCACTCATGAGGAATGGTTAGTGTGGTGAACCATTGTTGGTTACCACCAGGAGTGCTGAGCCATGGTTGGCCAGTACTATGAGTCTGTAGATATGTTACTGTTGGGGTTAGGGTTGGGCTGTTCTACCTGTTAATATAGTCCTATGGTACACTCCAGTTGGCTCCGCCTTCCAGGAGAGGTATAAAGGTCACTGCTCTGCCTGGTGACCCTTTAGTCTGGGATTGTATATTGTATATAGTAGCTCCGTTATTGTTGGTAATAAAAGCCTTTATTTCCCGGGTACATCCAGCCTCCCGTGTGATTTATCGCGCATCAATTTTATTACCAACAACATTTTTTTTGACAAAAACAAAAGAAAACCATGGAGCAAATGCTGAAACCCGAGCGGCTTACGTTGGATCCACGTGCGGCGGGAGCGTCGAACACTTTCGACCATTGGTTGAAGTGTTTCCAAGATTACCTCGACGCCTCCACAGCGGTTCAAAACGACGCCGACAGTCTGCGGGTCCTCCACGCGAGGGTAAGCGACGCTGTATACTTAGCGATCCGTGAGGCCCAAGACTACAAAGGGGCCCTCGAGCTTCTCAAAAAGCGATACAACAAACCGCCGAATGAGATCCATGCTCGACACCTTCTAGCCACTCGACGGCGGCAGCCCGGCGAAACGACAGAACAGTACCTGTGTGAACTTCAGCAGCTAGCCAGAGCCTGCAACTGCAAGCCAGTGTCGGCAGCCCAGTATATGGAGGGGCAGGTAGTATTGAGGAGGTGGGGAGGCTGCAGAAAGATTTAGACAGTTTAGGAGAGTGGTCCAAGAAGTGGCTGATGAAATTCAACGTGGGCAAGTGCGAGGTCGTACACTTTGGAAAAAAGAATAGAGGCATGGACTATTTTCTAAACGGTGACAAAATTCATAATGCTAAAGTGCAAAGGGACTTGGGAGTCCTAGTCCAGGATTCTCTAAAGGTAAACTTGCAGGTTGAGTCCGTAATTAAGAAAGCAAATGTAATGTTGTCATTTATCTCAAGAGGCTTGGAATACAAAAGCAGGGATGTACTTCTGAGGCTTTATAAAGCACTGGTTAGGCCCCATTTGGAGTACTGTGAGCAATTTTGGGCCCCACACCTCAGGAAGGACATACTGGCACTGGAGCGGGTCCAGCGGAGATTCACACGGATGATCCCAGGAATGGTAGGCCTGACATACGATGAACGTCTGAGGATCGTGGGATTATATTCATTGGAGTTTAGGAGGTTGAGGGGAGATCTGATAGAAACTTACAAGATAATGAACGGCTTAGATAGGATGGACGTAGGGAAGTTGTTTCCATTAACAGGGGAGACTAGGACGCGGGGGCACAGCCTTAGAATAAAAGGGAGTCACTTTAGAACAGAGATGAGGAGAAATTTCTTCAGCCAGAGAGTGGTGGGTCTGTGGAATTCATTGCCACAGAGGGCTGTGGAGGCCGAGACGTTGAGCGTCTTCAAGACAGAAATTGATAAATTCTTGATTTCTCGAGGAATTAAGGGCTATGGGGAGAGAGCGGGTAAATGGAGTTGAAATCAACCATGATTGAATGGTGGAGTGGACTCGATGGGCCGAATGGCCTTACTTCCGCTCCTATGTCTTATGGTCTTATGGTCTTATATGAGCGACTTAGTTTGAGATGCGTTCGTGGCGGGAATCGGCTCGTCGTACATTCGCCTTCGGCTGCTAGAGCAAGGTAACCTTGACCTCACTAAAACTGTAGAATTAGCCGACGCTCTAGAAACGGCCTCCAAAAGTCTGGAGATGTACCCCGACCACCGCGTGGGGACATTGTGGCAGGTGCAGCCGCAGGCTCCACTTTATTCAGCGGTTTTGAAAAACTGCGCGATTGCGTTTCCAGCCTCGGACCTGACGACGGCAACAGCTCCAGGAGGCCCGCGGTGTTACTTCTGTGGGGGGGTGAAACACCCTCGGCAGCGATGTCCAGCTAAAACGGTATTGTGCTCCGCCTGTGGCAAGAAGGGGCATTATTCCAAAGTCTGCAGGACCAAACCACCCTCCAAACATAGCAGTGCGGCGTGTGATTCCCCGGAGCCGGTCTCCCTGTCTTCAGCGTCTTCGAGATCTTCCACCACGTGCAATTCCAGAGCGTCGCCATTCCTAACGACGGAGTCGCAAGACACGTGCGACCTGCAGGGGCCGCCGTTTTTGGCGCCATCGACCACATGCGACCTATGGGGGCAGCCATTTTGGTCGGCACCGACCGCAAATGACCAGCAGGGGCCGTCATCAACCAGCTCAGCTGCCTGCAGTTGCACCCACGATCCAACGGTGGCGTCAATCATCCTGGACCAGGCCAAGCCTCACAGACTCGACAAGTCCATGATGGACATACAGGTAAACGGACGCCACATTTATTGTTTGTTTGACAGTGGGAGTACGGAGAGCTTCATTCACCCTGACACCGTGAAGTGGTGCGGTCTCCAGATTCGGACTGTCAAGCAGACAATTTCGATGGCGTCAAGGTCCCGGTCTGTCACCGTGCTAGGGAGCTGCGTGGTCAACCTGACGGTGCAGGGCACGGTTTACGAGAGCTTCAGGCTCCTTGTGTTACCGCACCTTTGCGCGCCGATACTCCTAGGACTAGATTTTATGGTCCACCTGAAGAGTGTAACCCTGCAGTACGATGGGCCACTCCCTCCGCTTTCAGTGGGAGCACTGCAGCCTCTAAATTGCCCAAATCGCTCCACATGTAGCCTCTCGACGCTCAGGATTACCCCACCCTCCCTATTCCAGAATCTCGTGCCAGGCTGCAAGCCCATCGCAACAAAGAGCAGGCGTTACAGCGCTGAGGATCGGATCTTCATTCGATCTGAAGTTCAGCGGCTCCTCAAGGAGGGGATCATCCAACCTAGCGCTAGTCCATGGAGAGCGCAAGTAGTGGTGGTTAAGAATGGGAACAAACCCCGGATGGTCATAGACTATAGTCAGACCATTAACAGATACACGCAGCTGGATGCGTATCCCCTCCCGCGCATATCTGACATGGTCAATCAGATTGCGCAGTACCGGGTGTTCTCCACCATTGACTTGAAGTCTGCTTACCACCAGCTCCCCATTCGCCCAGAGGACCGAAAATACACGGCCTTTGAGGCGGATGGTTGTCTGTACCATTTTTTAAGGGTTCCCTTTGGTGTCACGAGTGGGGCCTCGGTCTTCCAGCGTGCTATGGACCGAATGGTGGACCAGAACGGGCTGTGGGCTACCTTCCCGTACCTGGATAACGTCACCATCTGCGGCCACGACCAGCAGGACCACGATGCCAACCTTCTTAGATTCTTACGCACTGTATCTCGCCTGAATCTGATCTACAACAGTGGGAAGTGTGTATTTCGCAAGCGCCGCCTAGCTATCCTCGGATACGTGGTGGAAAACGGGGTCCTCGGCCCTGATCCAGACCGTATGCGTCCCCTCCTCGAACTTCCCCTGCCCACTAGCATAAAAGCACTGAGAAGATGCTTAGGCTTCTTCTCATACTATGCACAGTGGGTTCCCAATTACGCGGACAAAGCCCGTCCGCTCATCAAGTTTACCTCCTTTCCCCTAACAACAGAGGCTCGCTTAGCCTTTGCAGGAATAAAAGCCGACATCGCGAAAGCCACGATGCACGCTATTGATGAGTCCATCCCCTTCCAGGTGGAGAGTGATGCATCTGATTTCGCCCTGGCCGCCACACTTAACCAGGCGGGCAGGCCCGTCGCCTTTTTTTCTTGCACCCTCCAAGGCCCTGAAATTCGGCATTCTGCGGTGGAAAAAGAGGCCCAGGCCATTGTGGAGGCCGTTCGGCATTGGCGCCATTACTTGGCAGGAAAACGGTTCACTCTGCTCACGGACCAGCGGTCCGTGGCGTTCATGTTCAACAACACGCTACGGGGTAAGATCAAGAATGATAAAATCTTGAGGTGGAGAATCGAACTCTCCACCTACAATTATGATATCATGTACCGTCCAGGGAAGCTCAACGAGCCCTTGGACGCCCTGTTGCATGGAATATGCGCTAGTGTGCAGGAGAATCGATTACAGGCTCTCCACAATGACCTCTGCCATCCGGGGGTCACTCGGCTCTTCCATTTTATAAAGGCCCGGAATCTACCCTACTCGGTGGAGGATGTCAGGTCCATAACTCGAAGCTGCCAGGTATGTGCTGAATGCAAACCGCACTTCTACCGACCTGACAGGGCACACCTCATTAAGGCCACTCGTCCTTTTGAAAGACTGAGTGTGGACTTCAAGGGCCCCCCTTCCCTCGACAGATCGGAACGTGTACTTCCTCAATGTGATTGACGAGTACTCACGATTCCCTTTTGTCATTCCCTGTTCTGATATGACCGCTGCCACGGTTATCAAAGCATTACGGGATCTTTTCACTCTGTTCGGTTACCACTGTCATATCCACAGTGATAGGAGCTCATCATTCATGAGCGACGACTTGAGGCAATACCTGCTCTTAAATGGGATTGCCTCTAGTAGAACCACGAGCTCCAATCCTAGGGGTAACGGGCTGGTTGAACGAGAGAATGCTACAGTCTGGAAGGCTGTCTTACTGGCGTTGAGGTCTAAAGGTCTTCCAGTCTCCCGTTGGCAAGAGGTACTCCCTGATGCGCTCCATTCCACCCGCTCACTCCTGTGTACGGCAACCAACACTACTCCTCATGAGAGACTGTTTTCATTCCCTAGGAAGTCTTCCTCTGGGACCTCATTACCGTCTTGGTTGACGTACTCAGGACCTGTCCTCCTGCGGCGGCATGTTAGGACCCGCAAGTCCGACCCTTTGGTAGAACAGGTCCATCTCCTCCACGCCAACCCTCAATATGCCTATGTGGCATATCCTGATGGGCGAGAGGACACGGTCTCGATTCGAGATCTGGCGCCAGCAGGGGGCTTGGAAACCCCAGTCGCTCCCACACCCCCAGTTAGGGACCCCCCGACCATTATCTCTTCTCCTGACACGGCGCGGGCAGTATCGGGACTACCACTTAACCCTCTTACTCCCATGTACAGCTTGCCTGAGTCCAGGAGATTGTCGCCACCTCGAGGCATGCTCGAGTCCAGCGGATTGTCACCACCTCGTGGTCTACCGGCCCGTGAGGAACTGGAGGAGCTACTGGACACCGCCTTGGAGAGAAGGTCACCGCGATTGCCTGAACCGGCGTCATCGCCGGTGTTGAGGAGGTCGCAGCGACGGTGCGGTCCCCCAAAATGATTGAACTAGACAGATGAACAGTTGTTCTGTTTTTTTTTGTGCCCCGCCGGCCTTTGTTTTTAAAGGAGGGGTGAATGTGGTGAACCATTGTTGGTTACCACCAGGAGTGCTGAGCCATGGTTTGGCCAGCACTATGAGTCTGTAGATATGTTACTGTTGGGGTTAGGGTTGGGCTGTTCTACCTGTTAATATAGTCCTATGGTACACTCCAGTTGGCTCCACCTTCCGGGAGAGGTATAAAGGTCACTGCTCTGCCTGGTGACCCTTTAGTCTGGGATTGTATATTGTATATAGTAGCTCCGTTATTGTTGGCAATAAAAGCCTTTATTTCCCGGGTACATCCAGCCTCCCGTGCGATTTATCATGCATCAATTAGTAATGTGAGTTAGTGGAAAAATTCATAAAAGGATATAAAACATTATATTGTCCTGAACTGCTGATACCAAACATCTGAATGACAGTGATCGGAACAGTCTGGATGAGGTTAGCATTCCTTCAGAGGTTGTTGTTCAAAGTTGTGCTCACTGTTTCATGAGATAAGATGCTCCTATTGTATTTCCAATGCATGCCAGGCATGGTGATCATATCTGTCCACTAGCCAGTGATGTTTGCCTCTTGATCTTGGACATATGTTTTGAAATATCCTAAGTATCTCAGCTGTTGCAGTTGCTACTGGATCAGATCACTTCAAACATTCTGAGCAGAGATTTCGAAGGTCACCTAGATGTTTTGGGCAATATAAATTAACCAGTCTGGATTAGAGCTGACTGGATGATATTTCCTTTATTTTAACATCTGGACCTGCTGGAGGACAGTGCCTGGGCAGTTCCAGCTGCTGTGGGTGAAGACCTCTCCTTCCTTTTGAGGAAGATGTCTCAGATGTCAAGATTCTTAATGATAACCTGAAAGTGCCCCCTGCAACCCACCCAGCAAACCACATCCAAGTGGTGACACCCACTCTGCAACTTCTATCTTTCCCTTTCTCTGAGAAGCAACCTCTTGTTTGGCTATTTATTTATTTCCTTTTACTTTTTGAATTGAACAGCGGAGAGAAAGCCCCTCTCCCAACTCGACAAACAATGGAGAGGTGGTTTTACTTCTTTCAAATCCCCACTGCTGAAAGAAGGCCTCCATTTATTAATAATAGCAATAAATCTAAGTCTTGGAGTGAGTTTAGCCATTAAAACTTTAAATGGCAGGGTATACTTGTAGCTCCCGAGGCTTCCCCTGCTGCCTCTATCACTATTCACTCCAGCATCGAAAAAACAATGTGAAGGGCTACGCTCATTCCAATAAGAGAATGGAAGCCATTGCTGGGATTGTCAATCCTTCAGACATTGTAACTGCCTCAAAAAAGTATGGGAAGGTTATGTACTTCCTGCGGTTTGAGAGGTGAGTGTTCCTGACCTTTAAGAAGGAGCTCACTGTGAGTGGGACCTTTGCTATTGGTGGACCCTCCTGAGGCCACTGAGCAGATAATTGCCACCTCAAACATCTCGTTCTTTATATCCAGTGAGCTCCCACATCCCCATCCTATGTTAACTGGAACAGGTGAAGCCAGGGTGAACACTGATGCACTATCAATAAGGCGAAAGACTACCGATATGCCAATATAAGTGTAGGCTTTTATTCACAACAGAACCAGGAGCAGATCCCAACAATTAACCGACCTGGACTGAACAAGGGGGAGGAGACAGCCACCTTTATACTAGGTGCTGAGGGGAGGCACCAAACTGGAAGGGGATGTGTCCAGGTATGACAAACACACACAACGGTGGTCCATATAGGACAAAGGCACAACTGAGGTCCACCACATTCACCCCTCCCTTTTAAAAAAACAACACGGGGGTGAAGCGGAAACAATATCACAAGTCCAGACGAACCGGTGGCTTGATCCGTCGTCGCGATCGTCGTAGTGCAGGTCGCAGAGTCGTCCGAGCAGGGAGCGACGTCGGCCCAGGCTCCGTACAGTGAGCGTCGAGAGAAGGCGCTGGGTGGTGTGAAGCGGACCGATCCGTCGTCCCGTCCAGTCGTCGGGTACTGCGTGGCGACGGCTCCGGCGACTCAAGCGAGCTGTACATAGGGGCGAGAGGAATGGGCTGTGGCCCTGGTGGCGTATGGGGAACAGTGGGAACCGGAGCTGGGGGGTGGGGGGCTGCAACAGGCTCTGGGCACACTACATTGGGGACAGGGACTGAGGGAGGAAGAGGCGTAGCAGTCTCCGAATGGACGACACCAGGGACCGTGGGGCGGAAGGACGTGGTGACCTCCGGGGCACCCGCGGGTGCCAAGTCACGGACAGAAACCGTGTCCTCCCGCCCATCAGGGTACGCTACATAAGCATATTGGGGATTAGCATGGAGCAGTTGGACCTCCTCGACCAAGGGATCTGCCTTATGGGTCCGGACATGCTTCCGAAGCAGGACGGGTCCCGGGGACATCAGCCAATCCGGGAGCGAAGTACCCGAGGAGGACTTCCTGGGAAATGAAAACATCCGCTCGTGAGGGGTCGTATTGGTCGCTGTGCACAAGAGTGACCTAATGGAATGTAATGCGTCCGGAGCAAATCGCGTCCTTTGCCGGGCAGTGACGCCGAGGGTGCTTAGGGAGGCCACAAAAGTAACATTTGGGCCCTGCTGGAGCAGCCGTCGCAGTGGAGCCGTCGGTGGAACGGGATCCAAGGTAAGACCCGAGATTATGGGAGGCTGCTTCTAACGTTTCAGCCATTGTGGCCGTTTTCCGGAGGTCTAGGTCATCTTGTTCCAGCAGACGCTGCTGGATGTGTGTAGACTCAATGCCCGCAACGTAGGCGTCGCGGATCAGATCCTCCGTGTTCTGAGCTGCTGAAACAGCCTTACAGTCGCATGCTCGGGCGAGGACTCGCAGGGCGCGCAGAAATTGGGCGCACGATTCTCCTGGCTGCTGTTTGCGGGTAGTTAGGAGGTGTCTGGCGTAAACCACGTTAGGGCTCTTTCGGAACTGCCCTTTTAGGAGTTCGATAGCGTCCGCGTAAGTAGCAGCGTCCCGGAAGATTCCATAGACAGTTTCGCTTACCCGGGCGCGGAGCACGTGGAGTTTAGCAGCGTCGGTGTCGATGGCCGTAGCGGTGTCGACGAATGCTTCGAAGCAGTCCAACCAATGATCAAATTTATCAGAGGCTCCAACCTCTTGAGGGTCTAAAGCTAACTTGTCGGGTTTTAGAAACTGCTCCATACTAGTAACTGTTGTGAATAAAATTGATGCACTATCAATAAGGCGAAAGACTACCGATATGCCAATATAAGTGTAGGCTTTTATTCACAACAGAATCAGGAGCAGATCCCAACAATTAACCGACCTGGACTGAACAAGGGGGAGGAGACAGCCACCTTTATACTGGGTGCTGAGGGGAGGCACCAAACTGGAAGGGGATGTGTCCAGGTATGACAAACACACACAACGGTGGTCCATATAGGACAAAGGCACAACTGAGGTCCACCACAAACACCCATTCTGCTTGGCTTCCAAAAGCCCAGTTTGTGTCATGTCCTTTCATTTTGCTGCCAGCTCTTCGTCCCATTGTCAACACCAAAGATCTATCGAAGGGATGTCTTCTTTGTCTTTTGGATGTGGGCTGGTGTATGATGCCATGCATGTGGGAAGTGGGTCACATACACAAAAAGTGGCCCACATCCCAGGCTGTCAAAGTGATAGGGGAAGCTGAGGCTGGTGCTGCCACCAGTCCTCCTGGCCCTGTAGAAGGCAGCCAGCTCTTTCCAGGAAACAAGGATGTGTGTGGTGCTGTTTTCATTCTGTGCACAGATGGGGGTCTACTTACTGGCATTTGAAACATCTGCTGCTGGAAAAAGCCCCCCCACCTCCCCACCACCACCCCCCCCCCCCCCACTCCCCCACCCCACTCCCCCGCCCCACTCCTTGTCCTCCCTTGCCCCTGAGCTTATCATCAAGTCACAGAAGCTAGTTAGCTGCTTCTGGGACATAGGGCCAGACTGGCTTGGTGCTGACTCTCCTGTATAGGGAGAGTGATCAGGTGCTGATGTGCCTTCACAGCCAGGCTGTGATTTCTGCCTTTAGATGTTGCAGAGTTGAGCATCCTCCTGGATGGCTTGTGAGGGCAGGTGGTGGATCCACTTGCGGCTCCTGACATGCTTCCTTGTTTCCTGGAAGGAGCTGGCTGCCTTCTACTGGCAACTGGTCGGAGTTTGGAACATGGCCGCCTCCTGTCTGATCTTTTCCTCATTCGGATTGGTGCCACTCAGGAATCCAGCGCTCCGCCAGCGCAGGTTTGTGTGATTGGCAAAGGACAGGGCCCAGGTTCACAAGGCGACCAGAATGCTGGTGCCACACAACCTGAACTGTCACTCGGAAATTCCCTCCCTGCCATTCCCTGGCTTCCCACACGGACTGCTCAATCTTCACTTCCTCATCTTTGTCTGCCATTCGGAGATTCAGTGGCAGAATATCTCCCTGTCCTCTGGACAGTGATCCCCAGTGGAAAGCTATTTATGTGGAAGTCCTCCCTCTTTCCACCGAGGATTTGACGTGCAGAGTGTTGCACGGAACAGTCCTGTACAGCTGCCTGCAATTGCCACTGTCTGGAGGAGTCAGTGTGTCACATACACCTGGAGGCTGAGAGCTTGCAGCCTCTCTTGCCCTCTTTGAGGGACAGTAAGTAGTCTCACAACACCAGGTTAAAGTCCAACAGGTTTATTTGGTAGCACCAGCTTTTGGAGCGCTGCCCCTTCATCAGGGAGTCTCACCTGATGAAGGGGTAACGCTCTGAAAGCTTGTGCTACCGAATAAACCTGTTGGACTTTAACCTGGTGTTGTGAGACTACTTACTGTGCTATCCCAGTCCAACGCTGGCAACTCCACATCACTCTTTGAGGGGGCTGTACCACAATCTCTGGCTGCACTTCAGTCCAAAGCCTCGGACCTTTGGCCACCTGGTGTGGAGGGGAGTGGCAAATAGGTGGGCCTTCTCATGGGGTTGCTCCTGGGCCTTGGCCATCAATAGGTACAGGCAGCGAGGGTTTGAGGTGGTCGTTCGGCCCATCTGTTTGCCCCTTGTCCACAGCTATGAATGAATAACCCTAAAATTAGAGCTCAGCTATCCAGGAGCTAGATCAGGAAACCGTACTTCACACAAATTGGAATGGAAATCTGGAACTCTCTGTGGATGTGAGGTCAACTGAAAACTTCAAAACAGAGATTTCTGGCCTCCCTGCGGTGTGTTTCTCGCGGTGGGAGGCGGCGTGCCATTCACCGGTGATGAGATCTTTTGGTCCCGCCGCTGTCAATGGGATTTCCCATTAAATCCACCCCACACCACCGGGAAACCTGGGTGGTGCACTGCCATCGGGACCACAAAATCCTGCTGGCGTGAACAGCCAGGAGATTCTTGTCATTGACTTAATAACTTCGAAATCTTAACTTTAGCTCTCCTTTTGGTGGGAAAATGGAGGACGGATGTGTGAGCCATTCAGGGGTGGGTGGAAGTGGGTTGGCACTTTGGCTGGGTTCACCATGTTGGCAAGAAAATCTGTCCTCCAGATAAATACTCCTGGTTTGATTTTCTCTTGTTAGCTCCTTCACCTCATTCTCTGCTCCTCAAACAACAACGTTCCAGAGCAAAACCCTGCTCTCAAGATGATTGAAAGAAATTTGCATTCAAATTTTAATCAGCATTTAAGATGAAGGAGCAACTGGGGGAGGGAATGAGTAATGCATTTGCTGATTAAATTGTTTCAGCTTACTCTCTGTTTTAGAATGTGGAAAACTATTTGTGAGGCTGCAAGTTCTCAATCTCCAGGTGTATGTAAAACATGGACTTCTCCAGACTGCAGCAATTGCAGGCAACTGTACTGCAGGACCACTCACCACCCCTCCTCCCACCGCCCCCTCCACCCCGCCACCCCCCACCCCCCCCCCCCCCCCCGCCCCCATTCCACCCTGACCTTCCCCTACCATTGTTCTGGACTCTCATCCCCAACACAGGAAATACTCTTTCATCATCATAAACACCTCAGTTAGATCACTCCTTAATTTTCTATAGCCAAGGAAATACAAGTTGCTCTGATGAAAGATCAGAAGTTTAAAATGTTGAGGGGGATCTTCTGGCCTCTTCCTCCCATGGTGGGAGGCGGCTCACCCTTCACTGGTGGTGGCATCTTCTGGTCCTGCTGCCGTCAATGGGATTTCTCATTGACTGCACCCCATGCCGCCGGGAAACTCACGGTAGTCATAGAATCATAGAATCATAGAAACCCTACAGTGCAGAAGGAGGCCATTCGGCCCATCGAGTCTGCACCGACCACAATCCCACCCAGGCCCTACCCCCACATATTTACCCGCGCACTATCGGCAGGACCAGAAGATCCCGCTGGCATGATCAGCTGGAAAATTCCAGCCATTGATTCTGTTTCTGTCTCCACAGATGCTGCCTGACCTGCTGAGTTTTTCCAGCATTGTCTGTTTTTACTTCAGACTTCCAGCATCCTCAGTATTTTGCTTTTGGAATGTGAGCCTAGTCTAGCTGTTCAAATAATTTAATTCTTACAGATCTTGCACCATTCTAGTGAATCTGTGCTGCATTCACTCCAGTGTCAGTATATCTTTCCTGGATTGTGGTGCCAAAACAAACCACAGTGCATCAGACGAGGTCCAGAGATCCATAGCTTTGTAAGAAATCTTCTACTCTTTTGTAATTTAGTTCCCTTCATGGCTTGAGGTAATTCACACCTCTTTAACCTGTGATTATCCCTCTCTCCACGCACACTGGGGCCGATTTTACCAAATCGGCTCTAAGTGCCGGGTGCGGTTGTAAATCAGACCCGCGCCCTGCAGCCGTGCTGCGGCGCCCCCATACGCCTTTATTCGGCGCGGGTCCAGTGGGCGGGGCCTAGCACATTTGCATCTGTCGGAGCACCGAACTGCGCATGTGCAGTTCAAAGCCGACAGCACTCAGCGCGCCCGGGCGCGAAAGTCAAAGGCAGCGCTGTCTGCGCTGCCTCTGACTTTCCCTGGTGGGGAGGGGGGTAGGATGTGACGTCTCTTCCCTTGGGGGGGGGATGGGATGTGATGTCTCTTCCATGAGGGGGGGTGGGGGGGGGATGTGGGGCAGAGATGTCACATCCCCCCCACCCCCCCCCCCTCCCCCCCCTCAGGAAAGAGATGTCACATCCCCCCCTCCCTCCCCCCCTCAGGGAAGAGATGTCACATCCCTCCTACCCCCCCCCCCCTCAGGGAAGCGATGTCACATCCCTCCTACCCCCCCCCCCCCTCAGGGAAGAGATGTCACATCCCCCCCTACCCCACCGCCCCTCGGGGAAGAGATGTCACATCCCCCCCAGTGAAGAGACGTAATCCTACCCATCATGAACCCCAGAGCAAGGCCAGGATCCAGGATCGCAAGATGCTTTCGACGGACACCAGCGATCAAGGTAGGTTGGGGACCCGGGGGGGTCCGATCCCGGGGGGGGGAGGGAGGGGGGGGCGGGGCTGCTGGCGGGGCCTGCGTCCCAGGGTGGTCCGATCGAGGGGAGGGCGGGGGAGGGGGGCTGCTGGGGTGGTTCGCGGGGGCGGTCCGCGAAGGGTGATCGGGGGCGATTCGGCGGTTCAGTTGCTGAGTTGAAGCCCTATCGGACTTGAATTCAGCAACACGGTAAATGCGCGGGCGCCGATCGGATCGGAGCCTCGTAAAGTGGGAATCCTTGGGTAAGTTGGGCGCGGGCTTCATTATGCTGATTTAAATGCATGCAAATGCATTTAAATCGGCCCGCTGGCTGATTCGGGCGTGCGCCTTGGGTCGTGGTCTGGACCGCGTTTTAGGCCCGATGCCCAACTTTACCGCGATTTCGCGTCCGTTTAATTTTGGTAAAATCGGGCCCACTGTTTGTACCTCTGTAAGATTTGATTACTGATAAAAACTCTCATTCCAACCATTCTTCACATTCCAATCTGTCGTCATCTTGCAATTGTGGCTTTGCCTATATTTGCCATGTTTGTGAACATACCTCTCCACTCACCTGAAGAACAAACAGTCACCCGAGAGCTTGTGATTCCAAATAAACCTGTTGGACTGGTGTTGTGAGACTTCTTACTGTGCCAACCCCAGTCCAACGCCAACATCTCCACCCCATAGTTCCCTTAAGATATAGGCTAATATTGTATTAGCCGTTGTACAAATTTGTATTTGCACTTGTCCAGTAGTTTTTTTTTTGTGATTTCTATAAGTCTCTCTGCTCCTACACAACTAACTTCTTGCCATTTAGAAAATACTTTGAACTGTCTTTCTTAGTACCAATATAGTTGATCTTGCACTTCCCCATAATGAACTCCATCTGCCATCATTTTGCCCAGGGACCATCACCAATTAGTCAAATCCCCCAGTGATCCACTCTTCCGAGCATGGGTACAACACGCTAAGTACCCCAGTGCAACAACAAAGTTCGTAAGTGCAACCAAAACCGCACTGTAGCTTTAGAAAATTTGACATCCATTTTGTGTGGCATCTTGCAATTTACCAAGTAAAAGGGAATTGGGATAAATAGGAGCTCTTGGGAGTGGAGTAAAAGTGAATTTGGGATGTCATTTAGTGATTATATTGACCAAGTGGGTGACATAATTAATAATTAATGCAGGCTTGGGATTGTTTGTCCCAACTTCGAAGCAAATCTAGGAACTGATTATTATTTCTTCATTGTAGCCTGGAATACCTGCTTTGGAATTTGAACTTTCATTGAATCAAACTCTCTTCTACATTTTCTGAACTCATTCATGACTTGGTGAAAATAGAAAAAAGAAGTATTATTTTAACATGTTAGATGTAAAGTTATTAGTAACTGGGATTCTAATAATCGGTTCTGATGACATGTCCCTGAGTTGAAACATTGGGCGGAATTTTCAGGCTGTTCACATCTTGTTGCCACTGAAAGTGAGGAGAATTTGGCGCTCAGCCAAATCTCAGTTCACTGCAGCGGGACATGAAATTCCCGGCGGCGGGAACGGCTGGAAAATTCCGCCCACTAGCTTTGTTTCTTTCCCCACAGATGCTGCTGAATGTGCCCAGCGTGTATTTGTTACTTCAGACTTCCAGTATCGGCAATGTTTTACTTTTGCAGTAATGACTGAAATCTGGCACGCAAATATATTCATTGCTTTTGTTCAAACAAACAATCTCAATGGTACAGCAGGTCAGTGCATTGGTCTTTTCACCTCTGGGATCTGTGATTAAATCCAGCATCCATGATGGGATCCCTCTGTAAGGATCCTATGGAAAACAAGTTTGCCCCCTTCACTCAGGCTGTTCATAAACCCAGTCTCTAGGTATGCCACTCCTCTACCGTGACACTAATAGGAAGTAAATTTATCAGTCATAATTTTGTTGGTCACAATAGTTACTGGTATAGCATACTCATGTGGGGGAGGAGATACTCTTCTGAGGTTTTGATCAAGGTACGTTGCTGGGACGGAATGGAGGAAGCTTTAATGTACATCAATGAGCTGTATATCATAACTGACCTGGAGGTGCTGGCTGCTGATGCTAAAGTGTTCCATTCTCCAGAAATAAAACATGCTAGAACAAATATACAACAGAACAACCTACAACTGAAAGGGAAAAGGAAAAGGTTGGTGCTTTTGAGTGGAACCCTCTATTAGAATTACGGGAATAGGGCCTGGATGGGATTGTTGTTGGTGCAGATGCGATGGGTTGAATGGCCTCTTTCTGCACTGTAGGGATTCTGTGAGAACTGCTGAATATTAGGCTGACAGAGTGCCAAAAACATAGTGGGTGGATTTCTCCGTGGATTTATAGTGACATTCTGCCGCAACTTTGGCGCAAGAGCCATGGAAATACCAGAAAAAAATTAAGTAGATTCTTCAAAAGTCAAGGCCAGAGGTTCCAGAGCATGGGGCAGGCTTGTGAAATTTAGTTTCTAACATTGAAGCCTTTAGGATTCTAGGCCATAGGGCTAGCCTTGACCTTACACACAGCCATGTGTCGAGACTGTGTCTCCATTCCTTGAATTGCATCACCAACACTATGATGTGTGACTGAGGAGCAGAACCTCCCCACTTAGGGAGTCCCATCTCAATCCCTCTAGAGTTGCTGAGCCTTTGTGAGAAGAGAGAGGAAAATTAAAGGCAGGTTTTCTCTTTAGCTGGGCGATGATGCTAGTTAATCATCCCCTCGCTTTCCCAACTCCCGTGACAAGCAGTGCTCATTATTTTGCACCACTCTTTCACCAACAGCTTGCATTCATATAGCACCTTTAATGTAGAGGGGAGTCAGTGACATAGTGGTATTGTCACTGGACTAGTAATCCAGAGAGCCAGGGTAATGTTCTGGAGACCTGGGTTTGAATCCCACCATGGCAGATGGTGAAATGTGAATTCAGTAAAAATCTGGAAATAAAATAAAGAAAGCTCTACTGATGACCATGGAACCATTGCCAATTGTCGTAAAAACCCTTCTGGTTCACTAATGCCCTTTAGGGAAAGGAATCTGTTGTTCTTACTGGTCTGGCCTACATGTGACCGCAGATCCACAGCAATGCGGTTGACTCTCAAATGCATCCAGGGATGGGCAATAAATGCTGGCCCAGCCAGCAACACCCCACGTCACATGAACAAATAAAAATAACATTCCAAGGTGCTTCACAGGAGCGTTAGCAAACAAAAAAATGAGCCGAGGATGGTTACTGAAGTTTTGGTTTATGATGCAGGCAGGAATGTTACAGCCGTTCACGCTGGTGGGATTTTCCCATTTGACTGGGTACCAAATTCTCCAACTTCACTGCAGCAGGAGCATGGAATGATTGGCCGGTAAGATTGCGCCTGCAGGTATTTGCAATGATGCAGCCCTACTGCCTTGTTTATAGGTCAACAGCTTTCACTCTTCTATGTACTCCACACCCCTTGCAAATATTTGACCTCTTATTCTGACTTCTCAAAGATAGTTTCATCACAGAAAATGTTCTTAAATGATGAGAGCAGCAGAAAGAGGTTTAAAAATACAGATTTGTTGAAACATTTCTCACAATAATTATTATGCGCATAAAGAAACAGAATTCGTGTGGCACTCAGATCCCAGATTGAAAGATATATTGCAGATCTTGGCCTTTGATATAAACTTTTGACTCGATGTTAAAGTCATTCTGAAGCAGACACTTAATCAGTGGTTTCAGGTTCCCTCTCTATTTTGTTTCTGAGACTCAGCGGTTTTCTGCAGCAAACAGGTTATTTATAGAAATTTCTTTTTAACTTGCTGCAACAGTGTAGTCGGTGAAGGAGTATAACGCAAGGGTTCTTTTTGTACTAAGCCACAATTTTTTATGTCAATTGAAAGCACATTAAAGCCAAAAATGAGTGATTCTGAGTGACTGATTTACGACTAATGATAATCATCTAGTCTGACACAGTTTTTGCTTACGTTTCCACTCCTTGAGGATTAAGTCACAGAAAGATGGCACGGAGGCTTAGTGGTTAGTACATTCTCCCCGCGTCTGCGTGGATTTCCTCTGGGTGGTCCGGTTTCCTCCAACACTCCAAAGGTGTGCGGGTTAGGCTGATTAGCTCTGCTAAATTGTCCCTTAGTGTCAGGAAGATTGGCAGAGTAAATATGTAGGGTTACGGGGATAGATGCTGGGTGAGATTGTTGATGCAGGCTTGATGGGCCCAATGGCCTCTTTCTGCTCTGTAGGGATTCTATGATTTTAAGATCATAGTGTGTTTATGCACAAAGCACAAACAGAAAATGCTGGAAACACACAGCTGATCGGTCAGCACCTGTGGGTAATGGACATGATCAATCCCTCCATCAGAACTGTAAGAAATTACAGATAAACAGAGGGCAAAAATGAACAGATGTGGAACCAAGACATTGATTTGCCAGTTCTGCTCCACTGATGCTGACTGAGTGTTTCTAATGTTCCCTTTCAAATTTTGGCCATTTGCAGTATTTGCTTTTTAGTTGCTGACAAGCCCTCCGGCAGGAAGCGACGTGTTCAAGTTATCAAGCCTACCTGGTGATTCTTAATGCACTCTCAGTCCCTACGGGCATAGATAATAAAAATGTCAACTGATCAATTCTCCTCTCTAATGTCCAATGATCCACCATGCGCTAGCTGCATTTCTGATATTTCAGATTTCTGTCAATTATTCCTTAAAATCTCATCAATGACTCCCTGGCTTGATCTCCTGAAGAACCTTTTCAAATAATCAATTACTGACTAACCTGATCCAGTTACATCTTGCTTTGCTTTTGATGGTTACAAAATGGTGCTGGCAAAGCTGTTGTTTCACTTTGGGACCAGAGTTGGAATAAATGGGGTGGGGGGGGACCTTACCTGCCATTCACGCTGTGCTCCTGCTGCAGCGCCCAGCCAAATCTCCATTCACTGCAGCGGGATGGGAAAATCTCACCAGCGTGAACGGTGATAAGATTCCGGCCAATGTCTCTGCTAAGGTCTTTATTCAAATGAGTTTGGGCTCTTTACCCAGTCGCTATTTGGTACAAGCTCAGAGAACTTTTAATTGACAGTCACATCTAACGGCCCCAGGAAGGTTTTGGGGAACAGCACGCTTGTGTTGGAATGCCACATCCTCATCATTCTGTCTAAAACACTCAGTTACGCATCACCATTTCCTCATTTTGCTTTTGAAGACAGCAACTCATTGAATGCCGACTGGGCCCAGCACATACCATTGGACTAATGAACTGTGCCAAATATTTTATTGCATTTGTTCAGATTGATGTTACACTATTGACATCGTGATGTGAGGAGAAACTACTTTAGTAAAATTGTTACAATATTACAGCACCATATCAATGAAAAGCTGGTGAACAATGATCTGGTTTTATAGATTAAATTCACACAAGGTTAAAACATTACAGTTACCTTAAAAGCTCCCATTAAATTTGTAAGAGGTAGTTGAGACATTAATGATGAATGTTGTAAACTGATAAGCATTCGTACTACATTACAGCCCAACATAGTAGTCACTTACAATGTGGAGGGTGAAGAGGACTTGAATTACATGATGATAGAGAGGCTCTGGAAATAATTCAAAGCGTTACTAGATTTATTCTTTGTCTAAAAGCCTTTAGTTATTGTGATAGGCTTAGAAAGCTGGGTCATTTTGCTTTTGAAAAGCGTAAACGTCAGGATGATTTAATTGAACTATTTAAAATGACAAAAAGGCAAGACTGTGGGTGGTATTTTATGATGTGGAGATGCCGGCGTTGGACTGGGGTGAACACGGTAAGAAGTCTCACAACACCAGGTTAAAGTCCAACAGGTTTATTTGGTAGCGAATACCATAAGCTTTCGGAGCACTGCTCCTTCATCAGATGGAGTGGAAATGTGCTCTCAAACAGTGCAAACAGACAAAATCAAGTTACAGAATACTGATTAGAATGTGAATCCTACAGCCAGCCAGGTCTTAAAGGTACAGATAATGTGGGTGGAGGGAACATTAAATGTTTAATGTTCCCTCCACCCACATTGTCTGTACCTTTAAGACCTGGCTGGTTGTAGGATTCGCATTCTAATCAGTATTCTGCAACTTGATTTTGTCTGTTTGAGAGCACATTTTCACTCCATCTGACGAAGGAGCAGCGCTCCGAAAGCTTATGGTATTTGCTACCAAATAAACCTGTTGGACTTTAACCTGGTGTTGTGAGACTTCTTACGGTGGTATTTTATGCAGATGATGGGGGGGGTCTCATCCGTCGTTAGGAGAGCTGGCTAGAGCAGCACGTTAACTCCTATGGGTAAGGCCTGCTGGTGTCAGATGAAGTGACCGCAGCTGCCCTGCCACAGTGTCAAGGACCTCAGAGGCAGAAATGCCACCCCCTGACAGCGGCCAGCCAGAAATGAGCAACTGTCCATTGCAGGCAGTGCCAGCAGTAGCCATGGTTGCTGCCGGCAATGTACCAGGGAAGAGGCCTATGATTGCCGAGAGACCCCAGGTGAGTGAGGGTGAGTCACAGGGCTTGGTGAAGGGGTCATGGGAGGTAGGGCAGCAAGGACAGGAGCATACCTTTCAGTGGATTTCCCTCTTCCTGATACCATGTTTCCCCCCTTCCCAATGCCAGGCACTGGGTGCCTTTGAACGAGGATACCCCCACCCCCTCCTCCACACCGAAGAGCCTTAAAGGGGTTGCTTTACAGGTTTCTTGCTTGGTGCTGTTTGAGTTCCAGTGGCAGTGAGATAAGGGCATTCAGTGGGTATTAACTGCCCATGCGGTCTGCCTTCCTGCCTCAGACTTAATCGAGGCAGAGGTGGCAGGGTCCCCAACCTGCTGATTTGTTGTCCTGCAGTCTTCAAATGCACCCGAGGAGAGGGCATCAAATTCGACTCTGTGTAATTAAAAAATTTTGCTCAGAAAACATCTTCACTAATGACAACCAATTCAGCAAGTTCAGGCCCACACATTTTGCAGGTCATTTGATCTTAGCCAAAAGGCCGAGAAGCGATAATCCAAATATATTTAGTGTTATCTAGTTTGCACATTCCTTCACCAGTATTTTCTGGCCAATCCGGCAAACAGCAGCTAGATCTGAAGATTCTCACCACTTTCACCACAGCCTAACATGCTCGGGGTGGGGGGGCCAGAAAATCCCACCCAGTGCTTCACAGACTATAGAATGTCTATTGTATTTTACATATATAGAGAAAGCATTTCTATACTTTTAACTCAAAGCTTGGCTCATTTGAGTCAGACTTCCTAATTCTTGTACACCAGTTTCTGTACAAATTTGATTTGAATTTTTGGCAAATCAACATATTTAATTAAAAAACAGATTCTAATACATAACTTTTACTCCATTTTCTTTCATAGTCACGAACCAAATTGGTATTAAGGTCACTCAGTCAGTCTCAAAGTTACAACAATCTGTAATTAATTTTTAAAAGCAGTAAATTTTAGAAGCTGGAAATGGAGCTTTTCTGCAAACTGAGGTTATAATGTTTTTTTTTAGTGGAAGAATTGAGCTTCAACTACTGTTTGCAGAGACAGACATGATAGTGAGCAGATATTCTGATTGTGTAACTGCAGGGCTTTTAAAAATGTTTACCTTAGTGAGTCACACAGCTGTCTGAGGGAAAGTGCAAAGTTTAAATTCATGTTTCCCATAGATTTCACACATGTTATATTGTTGGTACTAACAGAACTTCATCAGGAACTCAGCCAGCCCCCATATAGGATTTTCAAACCAGCATGGGGGAACTCATAACATTTGCCTATATAAGTACCATAGAGGATTGCAAAGCTGTTTATCGAGGGTGCAGGATGAGAACATGGTGCCTTGAGGGTAGAAAGGCTGGACCGTTTGAAAATTGCAAATAATTCTCAGAACCTACTACACCCAGTCTTGCACAGAAATAATGATTTCAACACATTTAGCAGCAGCATGGTGTCCAAAGGTTGTCTTATGAGGAAAGGTTGGACAGACTAGGCTTGTATCCGCTGGACTTTAGAAGACTAAGAAGCACATTGATTGAAACATACAAGATCCTGCGGGGACTTTGACAGAGTGGATGTGGAAAGGATGTTTCGATTAGCAGAAGAATCTAGAACTTAGGACCACTGTTTAAGAATAAGGGGCCATCCAATTAAAACAGACTGAGAGAAAACAGTTTTCTCTCAGAGGGTTGTGAGACTTTGAATTCTCTTACTCAAAAAAGGTGGTTGAGGCAGAGTCTTTGAAAACTGTTAAGGCAGAAGTAGAGAGAATCTTATTAAGCAAGGGGGTGAAAGATTAGAGGGGAGGCAGGAATGTGAAAGGAGGTGAAAACTGGATTAGCCATATTATTGAATGGTGGAGGAGCCCCGAGGCGCTGAGTGACTGACTACTGCTCCTAATTTGTATGTTTAAATGTTAGTCTTGGTAAAATAGTTCTGCAAAAAAAGTGTCAATAAAACCTGTTAAAATTCAAACTATTCACCAGGATTTTCCTCGGTGTTTGGAGAGGTGGAGAGTTGGTTGCTGTTCCCACCTGATTGGCTGCTGTAATAACTGAAGTTAAAAACCCAGGGAAAACTATCTAATTGTTTTTTGAGTGGGAGAACCCAGAGAGAGATTCTTAGCAATAGTTAATAGTCAGTGTACAAATCTGTTAACCTTTTTTTAAAAACTGATATAACTGTGGGAAAGCTCAGTTTAAAACAAAGCAAAGCGCCGCAGACCCTTTCATATGTAACCAGAAAGTGACAACATGCAAGGAGGATTACATAAAAATAACTGGGCGTGAGGTTCACGTCCTAATCCTTTTGCATGACAAAGCATCATGTTCACTGCGATAGGAACTTTGTTGTCTAAAAGCAACTCTGTTGCGGTGGTTACTGTTTCCATCTGGAGTCTCTTCACTCTGTAAAGCCTCGGTGTAGTGCAGCTCATCTTTGCTGTTGTTCAGTCCAGAAACGCTGGCTTGAGGAGGCTGTTTTGAAACACATTCCGAAAATGAATCAACCAGCAGGTATTTCCCCTACAGCTCTCACCCATGGCAATGTGTGTTCAACAGTCACAAGTGGAAAGGAATATTTGCAACACCCTCAACTTCTCGCCCTTCTTCTGAAGCTCAAGCATTTTTTTGGATCAATAGTTTGCAGCAATCCACTGGTGTCTCGGAAGAGTGGACAGTCACTCGTCAACTCAGCTTGGACACAGCGAGATATCGCTAAGTATCATGAGTGACACTGGACAGTGAGATATGGCTGATAAAACTGACCCCGGATGGTGGGATATCAGTGGGAAATATAAATGACATGGACAATGACATATTACTGAGAATTATAACTGACCCGGGACAGTGAGATATCACTGAGAATTATAACTGACCCGGGACAGTGAGATATCACTGAGAATTATAACTGACCCGGGACAGTGAGATATCACTGAGAATTATAACTGACCCGGGACAGTGAGATATCACTGAGAATTATAACTGACCCGGGACAGTGAGATATCACTGAGAATTATAACTGACCCGGGACAGTGAGATATCACTGAGAATTATAACTGACCCGGGACAGTGAGATATCACTGAGAATTATAACTGACCCGGGACAGTGAGATATCACTGAGAATTATAACTGACCCGGGACAGTGAGATATCACTGAGAATTATAACTGACCCGGGACAGTGAGATATCACTGAGAATTATAACTGACCCGGGACAGTGAGATATCACTGAGAATTATAACTGACCCGGGACAGTGAGATATCGCTGAGAATTATAACTGACCCGGGACAGTGAGATATCACTGAGAATTATAACTGACCCGGGACAGTGAGATATCACTGAGAATTATAACTGACCCGGGACAGTGAGATATCACTGAGAATTATAACTGACCCGGGACAGTGAGATATCACTGAGAATTATAACTGACCCGGGACAGTGAGATATCACTGAGAATTATAACTGACCCGGGACAGTGAGATATCACTGAGAATTATAACTGACCCGGGACAGTGAGATATCACTGAGAATTTTTAGTTGCCTTTACCAGTGGCTCAGTTGCTGTCACAGAGCAATAACTGAATTTAGAAGACCTCTAAATTCTTAGAGGTGAAATGGCTCTGCACTAAACCACATGATCGACAACACCTATGATAGGATTTAATATCCTCTTTGCACTAAATTCAACATATCCCACATATTTATGCTAAAGTCCTAACCATGTTAAGACATTTAAACCTTGTGATTGGGATAATCCAAGAAGCAATCCATATCCATATGTAGAATACATGGGAATGAAACTTCACTCTGCTCATGTGGTTGGGTGTTTTGTTTGTTGGAACAAGATTGAAAAAGTGTTTAACCTGGACCCCGTCTATCTGGTATATCTCGGTGATATCAGTGTGTAGCTCAGTGATATCTCACTGTCCCAGTCACCTCTAATGTTACCCTTGCCGTTAAATTCACATTGAATTGAACACCCAGGAAGCTTTTCTTAATGAGGATAAGAACTTGCGTGCCTTTCTCTTGCTGGCTCGGAGTGTCAAGGGTACTCCATTTTCCACTGGCTTCGACTCTGCATTTGGAACTCCCGCTCTGGTTCCTTTTTCAAGATCTGTAAATGTAAACAAAAAGGCAAGAAAAAGGGTTGCTAATTTACAAAGGTATCAAAGAAAGGAGAGGGATGCAAGTTGCCCAACAAGCCTGGCTCATCCTAATATGATGCACCCCATTCACTTCCTGGCAGCGGCAAAATAAAGAGCAAATAACTGTAGGGCGATCTAGGAAAGAACTCTGTTCTCGAAGAGCCAGTGAAATGAGCTTCCAGAGAAGGTGCTGACTGATAACACCAGTATCAATTCATCTACCTCCCTCTATAATACAAAACGATTTCTTCCACTCAGAGACTTGTAGTTCCCTTCTGAAGGCAAGTCCACACACCTTGTACTTAACCTGTTCCAGAGACTGATGATGTTCTGGGAAAAGAAGCATTTCCTGATACCTAGCCAAACCATGTTTTAGCAAATTATACTGATAACCCCTAGTCCTCCCATGTCCAACTAGCTGAAATAACCTCCCCACTTTGTTAAAATGATGAAAGGATTGAATGTCATCAACCTCCTTCAGGTCTCCCTGAACGCTACACTTTTCCAATGCAAGAAGCTTCAGTTTACCAAGTTGAAAGAGCACGTTTACTTGGTCCTCCTCTGAACATCATCCAGGCCCCCCACCCGAGCCAAACTGTGGGCACCAATACTGGACACAGGAGGCTGGTCTTTACCAGCCCTTTGATGGTGGGCTGGGAGGAAGGAGGGCTGGTAATTTGGCTGGGGAAGGCATGAGAAGAGGGCATATTGTCATGGCGATAGGGAGGGCCTCATTGACATGGCTGCTGCCGGATGCTCAACTGAGGCAATTTACTGATGTTGGGTGGGTCTGTGGGCATCAGTGTGTGTGGGGGATTGCTGGGTAACCCTCAATTGCTTGACACTGCCAGTAAAATAGCCCTCCCCATGATGGACCTTGCCACCTGCTGACATGGGGTTGGTTCCTGCTTTCGGTCCCAGCGATACACTTCTCAGCTCCAGTCCAGCATTTTAAATGTGGCCGGTCCAAAGCCTCAATCATAAATGTACTTTCAGTTTTATTTATTTGTCCCAGTTGTACATCCCAATAGTTTCATGACATTGGTCATGGATCTTCAATGATCATGACCTTTCCCTGCTCAGTCCAGCAGCCTAATGCACCAAATGCTTTATGGTAGATTTTGTATCTCAGGTTGTTCAGGTTGCAATGCATCACGCTGCACCTCTCTTATTGAAAAATATCAACCTGACAGAGGATGACTCTCTTCATGTGTCCAAATCTACCTTTAGTCTATTTCTTTCAGCTGAGATTCTAATTTTCCACGCAGGAGTTCCCAAATATATATCACACCCTGATTATAATTCTAACTAATCTCTCTATAAGTGAACGGGCAGGATTTTCCAGCACCGACCACCACCAGGATCATGCAGTCCCGACGGAAGCTTTGGTTGGATCACTGAGTCTTCTGTGGCGACTCCCCACGGCCACAGGACTGGAATATCCCTGCCCTAACCAGTCATAGAATCGTAGAATGCCTACAGTGTAGAAAGAGGCCACTTGGCCCATCGAGTCTACACCCACAACAATCACACCCAGGCCCTATCCCCATAACCCCACATATTTTATATGGCTAATCTCCCTGGCACTAAGGGGCAATTGAGCATGGCCAATGCACCTAACCAGCATATCTTTCGGACTGTGGGAGGAAACCGGAGAAAACCTACGCAGACAGGGTGAGAACATGCAAACTCCGCACAGACAGTGATCCAAGCCGGGAATTGAACCCAAGTCCCTGACGCTGTGAGGCAGCAGTGCTAACCACTGTCCCATCGTGCCGCCCACTGTGCTATCCAACCAAATATCTGTCTGCCAATCCCACACAGTCTCTTGATGTGTCGCAGTTAATCACACGCTTTCAAAAATTCCAAGTCCACAATGTCTATCTTCTGCTTATGCATTAGAAAGCAGTTACTTATTGCAGGATTTCTTCTATCACAGTTTGAACATTTTCTTTTCTATCACACTGCAACTTTGAAACTTGACTTTTATTAATTCAAGCTTATATACACGGGGCTCTATAAATCATCGATCAGGTGCTCCACAGGATTGCAGAATAAAACTAGGAATGCTATCAACATGAAGCAAAGATGGGTAGCCATCATTAATAGGGAGAAGGGTGGACTGAGTTATTAGCTGCCAATCCATCTCCCTTCCATGTCCCAGAGGAAAGGGGAGTTAGGCAGACATGAGCTGAAGCAGACAGCATCATGCTGGCAAACAAGTACTACCCCTTTGTCAGAGTGACAGTAAATATAGTCGACTGGACATCAGTCTGGGTTTATTCCCTTGATGGTATATTTTGGTGCTTCCATATCTGGAATAAGGAAATGTTACTCAGAAATGGAATCAAAATCTGTTGGAGCAGTTTTTTATTATGACCGAATTTCCTCGCACAGGCTTCCCCTGCTCCAAGGACACATCAGGGTGGGTGGGAGCCGTCAGTAGCTGATCTGCCCCTCCACAGTGCAACGACACTGGGCAGGATGTTCTGTCCCTTCCTGCTAGCGGGATATCCCAGTCCTGCCAAAGGTGAGCCACTGTGGCGGGTTCCCCGGTGGTGAGATGGGCGAGCCACAGAAAACAACGTAGACATGAGCGTGACAGGAAGATCCCACTGGTCAATGGTGAGGCGCCTCCAGATAACATGCCATGGGGGGGGGGGGCTGAAAATTCCATCCACCCATTCATTTTCCTATTGTATAACATACCTGAGAGAATTCCGTCTATTTTCTCTACCACAAACTTGGCATTCTCCATTGTGAAACACATTGGTGGCTTAAATTTCAGCACGTTCCGATGGGGCCCATCAGCACTCAACAATATATTTTGTTCCTTAAGCCTGTGGGAGTGAAAAAAAAAACCCAGGATTTACTGCATTGAACAAGGGGAGATTTTTTCTTTGAAGCCTTGCTTCTAGCTATGGTAGCCTTGTCCCTCACAGTACCTTCATTCTCTTCATACTGTTCTCTGTTCTATGTCCAATTTCATTCCCTCAAATCCAAGGAATGCATCTGGTGCACAATGGGATCTAGCCATCTGATTCCTCCACCCTGGCACAACCTGCGAGTTACAATGGGGCACCCTTTCAGTACCTGAAGTTTGCCGGTGTCACCGAAAGGGGAATGGAACCTGACTTTGGTTTGGGCCTCACATCAGCGTAAGTGGGCGTGTGGAGTGAGTGCTCTGTTAATGTGGCACTCGCAGTGATGAGTCTCCATGACATCCACTGGCTGTTTTAAAATATCAGCTCAATCTACTGGCCAACAACATTCTGGATTGATAGCCAAGGTATGAATTGAAATTGTTGATCAGTGTTGACTGACATCGGAAACAAGAATCAATCCTTCAACTGCTCACTGACATTTAGTGCCTTTCCGGCTATTGCTGCTTTTATTTCACACATCCAAGCCTTGTGACTTTGTCACCTCAGGTTGCTATTAACTCTTACAAAAACAAAGGGTTTTGGATGCCTTCTCACTCTTTACCTGTAGATTATATATTGTGCTTCTGCCATGGCTGGTGTTCTCTTCTTACGATCTTTAACCAGGTCAACGCCAATAAACAATCCTACACCTCTGCAGTGAGAGAAATAATATTAAAAAAACAGAATGTTTAACCAAAAGACCAGATCTACCAGTCATTTACAGTATTCAGGAGTTGTGCAGAATACTCCCCCCCCCCGCTTGGGGCAGTGAAGGGAAACAATGTCTGAATGCAGTAAGGTGATGGTGATTGCTGGGTGATGATCATCACATTCCCAGGTTATTGGTTCCTCAGGGTATTCTAGGCCTAGCCATCTTCAGCTACCTCACTGACCTTCCCACAGTTTGAAAGGCAGGAGTGGAACTTTACACTATTGATTCTGGTGTTCGGATCCATTCACAATTCCCCTAATGAAGCAACCCATGCCAGCCCACAACAGGATAACATCAGACCTGGTTTTGTAAGTGTCGAATAACATCTACGCCACTTAAAACCATCTTCTCCCAAAGAAGCCCAGCCACTTATCCTTTGCTTTCAATAGCACATTCATCACTGCTATACCTACATCAATGGCTTGGGCATCCCACCGACTGGAAGTCTATTTGAGCTTCCATTGATCATCCTATGGTGAATGTGGCTACAAGAGCAGAGCAGAAGCCAGGGAGTTTGTCAGAATATGTACAAGAGTCATATGGGTTTGAAATGTTAACTCAGTTTTTCTCTCCACAGATGTCACCAGACCTACTGAGTTTAACCACCATTTTCTGTTCCTATTTCATAGCAAGTGATATCCTGACTCCTAACAGGCTCACTATCATCTACGAGGATCAAATCTGAAGTTTTGATGGGACATTTGCCAGATCTGGATGGGCTCAGTTCCACTTAAGTGGCTCGACAGCATCCAGAATAGAGCAGTTCCCGTCATTGGCACCCCTGCTGCTGGACTCAATATCGTCCAAATATAGTCCACCACATCGCTTGGCAATATTTCTTACATATCAGAGTAGGTGAGTAACCAGCAACAATGGGTCTCATTATTTATGGGGAACAAACAGGGGGAAGTGGGGGTGTGTGCAGGGGGAAAGAGCACAGTTTTGCATTTGGGAACCAGGTCTCCTCAGGTACTGTCAAAGTTGTGTGGCTGGACATGATTAACTTTTTTTTGGTCTCAGTTTCCGAGGTGCATGCAGCCTCATTTGTAAGCCGGCTGTGGGGCGGGTAGGCCTCCTTAGGATTTTTTTGGTGTTTCCATGCAACTCTGTGAAGAACTCTGCTACCAATCAGTGGCTGGATTATGTTAAAATTGCAATGTTCCACTTCTTAGTTACCCTCTCTAATGGTGTTTAGATTTATAGACATACTGCTCGCAATCTCGATTGTTAAAAACATTACCTGATATCCCCAATAAGGTGATGTTTGGCTTGCTGTTCCCTCAGTAAATCCATCAGGTAATTTCCTACTTTGGTTGCATTACCACTGAGATCCTCCTTCTCGATGATGTTCAGGACTGCCAGACCAATAGCGCACGAGACTGGGTTACCTCCAAACTGAGATATGTACAGGTAGGTTAGGTTATAGAACTCTCCCCATCAAAACCAAAATGGAATTTGAAACATACAAAACACTATCACAAAACCAAAGTTACCAAATGCAAGTGATACCGTCTCACAAATCGACATGTATTTTCACAAAGGAGATATTTTAACCACATGTCAGAGCAAAAGCAACAAAAACAGTAGTTAATTGTTGGATCACTGTATGAAGCATCATTTTTTAAAAACAATTATTTCCTGGCGTGTGGGCTTCACCGGCCAGGCCAGCACTTGTTGCCCATCCCTAATTGTCCTTGAGAAGGTTGATGATAAGCCGCCACCGTGAGCTGCTGCAGTCCATGTGTTGTAGGTACACCCACAGTGCTGTTAGGAGGGAGTTCCAGGATTTTGACCCAGCGACAGTGAAGAAACGGCGATGAAATTCCATGTCAGGATGGTGAGTGTCTTGGGCGGATACTTCCATGTGGTGGTGTTCCTATGCATCCCCCGCCCCCCCCCTGTCCTTTGAGGTGGTAGAGATCCCAGATTTGGAAGGTGCCATTCAAAGGAGCTTTGGTGAGTTGCTGCAGTGCATTTTGCAGATGGTACACACTGCTGCTGCTGCAGTGTGTTGGTGTCTGAGGGAGAGAATGTTGAAGGTGGTGTCAAGCGGGCTGCTTTGTCCTGGACACTATTAAGCTTCTTGAGTGTTGTTGGAGCTGCACCCATCCAGGCAAGTGGGGAGTATTCCATCACCCTCCTGACTTGTGCCTTGTAGATGGTGGATAGGCTTTGGGGAGTCAGGAGGAGAGTTGCTCGCCGCAGGATTCCTAGCCTCTGACCAGCTCTTGTAGCCACAGTATCTCTGTGGCTTCCTCCTGCTTCCTGGGCTACAGGCTCTGAGTCCTGTTTAATTGACCTGGACCCTGTCCACTGTAGTGGCGCCAACAAGTGAATCCCTAGAAGGAGCCCCAGAGTCCAGTTTTGAAGTCCTCCCACACTTAATCACACCCGCCCCAGAAAGAACCAATCTTACTTTTGATTTTGGAAGGCTCCATTTTACCTGAGTGTTCAGATGACGGCGTTGCACCTTTATGACTGGACAGGGTTCAACCCTCCCTCCCTCACTCTCCGCGTGTCTGATTTACCTGGAGCCTCACGGTGTGCAGGTAGAGATGCCAGCTGTTATTCTTCAGCCTCCCCACTAACACTGGATCCTGTCATTGTGGTGGTGAATATTGCCACACTCTCCCACAAAGTCCATCAGCTCCGAGGCACCCACCCCATCTGGAGGCTGTGTGCACCATCACTTACAGGTGTTAACCCCCTCTCCGCCCCACTCCCCCTCCCTAAGCCCATGAGCATTTCACATACCCTCCCTCTGCATTATGTTTTCTATCGCCAGGCAGCAGATGCCCCCCTGTAACCTTCACCATATCCTCTGCAGCCCAATACAGAATCAGCTAAGCCCAGGGATATTGACTGTAGGACACCACGCTGTGCATTTTCCTGTGCAGCGCACACCCCCTTACCCCTCCCTGCAGCTGGGGTCCACCATGCTTCCAATGACTGTTCCTGCTACATGCCCACTGCTCTTCTGCACGCTCATTTCTCTGGCTTTGAGGTTCACATAGTCCCTGAACTCTGTCATCTGTGACTCCTTTCCATTTCACAGTAGGAATGTCTGCACTCTGACTCCTGTCTGCCAGCCCCTGAACTTAATCAGGACTATGGACAACAGCGACCTTCACAAAGCACTTTAGCACCAACCGGTTTAGTGTTTGTGCAAGCCATCCTTAATGTGCCACACAAACAGGCACTGACCCCATAACCTGCAGTCTGCATGCATCTCCTTCCAGTAATACATGCACTGTACCTCAGACCCACTTGCTTGTCATGCAGCTTTGCTGGGGCCCAGCTTCACCCACCCTCCATCCCCATGGTTTTCCCTCTGCCATCCATTGTTGGTCTTCTTCATCCAACTCCTTGCGCTTTTGCCTGCCATCATGAGCCCTTGTCCTTTCCCCCACCTTGCATAGCCCATCCTTCCACGGTGCCCCCCTTTGTCTGTGCTTGCCCACTCCCACTTCACAACCCACCCCAATCAAACTTCAGGGGTGGGATTTTCTCCCCAAAATTCTAAGTGGCGAATTCGCATAAAAACTGGAGTAAATCACGCTGGTTTTTCAAAATGAATCTCTCTTCTTGCACTCTTCATTGTACCAGAGTTAATCCACTGGCTTGGTGGTAATGGTAAAGTGGGGGATATATGAGGCTATAAGATTACAGATTGTGCTGGTATCCAATTCTGCTGCTGCTGATGGCCCACAGAGCCTCATGAATGTCCAGTTTTGAGTGATAGATCTGTTGAAAATATATACCATTTAGCATGGTGATAATACCACACAACACGATGGAGTGTATCAGGACCTTGTCTCCACAAAGACTGTGTGGTGGTCACTCCTATTGACACCATCATGTACAAATGCATCTAGGACAGTTATGTTGCTGAGGAAAATGTCAAGTAGGTTTTTCCCTCTTGTTGGTTCCCGAAGTGGATAACCCCACATTTATCCACATTATTCTGCATCTACCATGCACACGCCCACACACTCAGCCTGTCCAAATCACGCTGCAGCATCTCTGCATCCTCCTCACAACTCACCCACCCACCCAAATTTTTATCATCAGCAAATTTGGAGATAATGTGAACAGTTGGAGTCCGAGCACAGATTCCTGCAGAACCCCACTCGTCACTGACTGCCAATTGGAAAAATACCCATTTATGCCAATGTAAATGTATTTTTGAGCACATGACTGAGAGAGCTTCTGATCACATATTCTCATCACCACAAAGACCCAATTCTCCACCTGACTCCAAGTCAGACTTTAGCTTTTTACACCATTTTAATGAAGCTCAGAAACAGTACTTCATCTTTCGATCAAACAAAGAACAAAGAACAAACAAAGAACAGTACAGCACAGGAAACAGGCCCTTCAAGCCTGTGCCGCTCATTGGTCCAACTAGACCATTCGTTTGTATCCCTCCATTCCCAGGCTGCTCATGTGACTATCCAGGCAAGTCTTAAACGATGCCAGCGTGTCTGCCTCCACCACCCTACTTGGCAGCGCATTCCAGGCCCCCACCACCCTCTGTGAAAAAAACGTCCCTCTGATATCTGAGTTACACCTCGCCCCTCTCACCTTGAGCCCGTGACCCCTCGTGATCGTCACCTCCGACCTGGGAAAAAGCTTCCCACTGTTCACCCTATCTATACCCTTCATAATCATGTACACCTCTATTAGGTCTCCCCTCATTCTCTGCCTTTCCAGGGAGAACAAGCCCAGTTTACCCAATCTCTCCTCATAGCTGAGACCCTCCATACCAGGCAACATCCTGGTAAACCTTCTTTGCACTCTCTGTAAAGCCTCCACGTCCTTCTGGTAGTGCGGCGACCAGAACTGGACGCAGTACACCAATTGTGGCCTAACCAGCGTTCTATACAGCTGCAACATCAGACTCCAGCTTTTATACTCTATACCCCGTCCTATAAAGGCAAGCATACCATATGCCTTCTTCACCACCTTCTCCACCTGTGCTGCCACCTTCAAGGATTTGTGGACTTGCACACCTAGGTCCCTCTGTGTTTCTATACTCTTGATGGCTCTGCCATTTATTGTATAACTCCCCCCTACATTAGTTCTTCCAAAATGCATCACTTCGCATTTATCTGGATTAAATTCCATCTGCCATTTTTCCGCCCAATTTTCCAGCCTATCTATATCCCGCTGTATTGTCTGACAATGTTCATCGCTATCCGCAAGTCCAGCCATCTTCGTGTCATCCGCAAACTTGCTGATAACACCAGTTACACCTTCTTCCAAATCATTTATATATATCACAAATAGCAGAGGACCCAGTACAGAGCCCTGCGAAACACCACTGGTCACAGACCTCCAGCCGGAAAAAGACCCTTCGACTGCTACCCTCTGTCTCCTGTGGCCAAGCCAGTTCTCTACCCACCTAGCCACCTCTCCTTGTATCCCATGAGCCTTAACCTTCTTAACCAACCTGCCATGAGGGACTTTGTCAAATGCCTTACTGAAATCCATATAGACGACATCCACGGCCCTTCCTTCGTCAACCATTTTTGACACTTCAAAAAACTCCACCAAATTTGTAAGGCACGACCTCCCTCTTACAAAACCATGCAAAACACTTTGCAGCCTTCCAGTCTCTACGATTAGTTCAATAATTTCAGATCATAACCTCTGCCCACTTTGTCATTTCTTTCTGTGGGTGCAGTTTCTGCCCCCTTTTCCCAGCAGCGTGTTTTGTGACAGTGGAGGTAGCCCACCATTGGCCAGTGGTGGGATCTTACAGTTCTGCTGCCATTAACATGGTTTCCTGTTGTTTGCAACTTGTTTTTAATTTGCTTTTATCTCCAATATTTTAAACCTGTTTTTATCTCCTATATTCTACCCTCCATAAAATTGAGACCATCCAAAACTCTGCTGTCTATCCTTACTCTAACCATAACCTGTTCACGCATCGACCTGTGCGTGCTGACCTATAATGGCTCCTTGCTAAGCAATGCTTTGATTTGAAATTCTCATCCATGTTGTCAAATCTCTCCATTTCCCCCTATCACTATAATCTCCTCCAGCCCTCGGAAATATTTCCATTACTTTAATTCTGGTCTCTTGAGCATTCCCCAATGTGAATCATTCTACCATTGGTGACCATGTCATTACCTGCCAAGGACTGATATGCTGGCACCCCTTTCTAAATACCTTCATCTTCCTTTAAAACACATCTCTTTGATTAAGCTCCACACCAATACCTCCTAATTGATGGTAGCGGTTCAAGAAGGAAGCTCATCACAATTAGGGATTGACAATAATAAATGCTAGCCTAGCCAACGGAGCTTATACTCCCATGGTTGAATTTTTAAAAAGTGCGTCAAACTTTGTATGATATCGCTCTTGACAAGCACCTGGGGACATTTTACTACATGACAGGTTGTAGCTCAGCTGCATAACCAAGTACAGGGTCCTGAACATCTAATGGTAGTCAGCTTGAGAACAATATTAAAATAAGATTTGGACTACGTCACCTCTTTTCTTTGCCAGTCCGTATCTAATTCCTCTAACTAAACAGGAAAAACTTCTTATGAGCACAGGGGATATTTTCAAAGATTAAGAGACAGGGAAAGAATTGCTTTGACAGAGATACAGTTGACACTCCCACAGTTTAACAGCAACTATTATTTCGGCTACAACTAATTGAGTTCCTTGCACGGTCAGTGACATTTTCTCCTGCGAATCTGCTTTCTGTGGTAATCAAAACTCCCTACAGAACAAAGGTTAATTGTGTATTTTAAGATTTTTCAATGAGTCAAGATGGTGAAACACCCTCTACAGAAAAGAAACCCCAAACAGTCAGTCATTGGTTACTTTCCAATTTAAGACTCAAAAATTATTCAAAGTTTCCTTTGCACAAGTGGAACCCTAGCACTCGGAACCCTAGGGTGTAAGAGGGTGAAGGATTGTGAAGGAGGGAGAGAGCGGGAGGGAGAGAGCGTGAGGGAGGGAGGGAGAGAGCGGTAAGACTCTGACAATATTCAGTACCCACCCGCACTCCCCCCACACGCAGCCCCTGGTTTCCTCCTCCTATTAAGAGCACAAAATCTCACCGGGTTTGGTATTACAAAGAGCAGGCAGTTTCCAGAACCTCACCCACTCTAAAGCTGAGCCTGGAAGTAACAGAAAATGCTGGAAATCTCAGCAGGTCTGACAGCATCTGTGGAGAGAGAAGAGAGCTAACTATGAGTCTGGATGACCCTTCGTCAGAACTGGCCAACGCTCTGACGAAGGGTCGTCCAGACTCGAAAAGTTGGCTCTATTCTCTCTCCACTGATGCTGCCAGACCTGCTGAGATTTTCCCGCTTTTTCTGTTTTTGTTTCAGGTTCCAACATCCGTGGTATTTTGCCTTTATCTGGAAGTAACAATGTTAGCATATTATTCAACAAGACTATGACAGCAGTAGATATCTGTAAACGTACACTTTCTATTGGGGTGGGAGAACAGAGTCCCTGGACGACAATCAAAAACAGCAACTCTTTGTTAATGTTTCTATGCCCTGGTTCTACAGTCAACTATAGTGGGCCTGTCACTAGCCGAGCCAAAACCAGTTAACTCGGGCCTGACCTGGAATCAGGCCCTTCAAGCTCCGGGTGGCCCCGTTTTACACATGGAATTCTCCAAAGCCTTTAGTGAACTAGAATCTTCAATAACTTACCGTATTAAAATATTCAAGCCCAGATGCTCCAAACGCTTCGGCAATTTCCTTGGTTGTGACCACGCACGACATGGGATGGCCATTCCCGATGGGCTTGCCCATGGTGACAATGTCTGGAACAAAATCCTCTCCTTGCAACTGGAAGGCCCAGAAATGTTTTCCGACTCGGCCAAAGCCCACCTGAACTTCATCGGCTATAAACACTCCCCCCACATTATGCACGTATCTGCAAACAAAAGCAGCAATCCAGTTCCACGAGAGGTAACAAGCCACAAGCAGCACAAACAGATCCTTTGTAAACTTAGAGTTTGTCGGAAATGTGCCAGCTACAGATTGGTAGCTTTCTTCAGATCATCTATTAGAAGAATATTTTGCCTGTAAACGGTGATTTACAACTGAACCTGTGAGAACCACGGAGGTGGACTTAGATCTGGAGTTTAAGGGCCGGATATTTGCAGAGTTTGGAAGACTTCGTGGATCTTCAAAAATGGCAGCCAGGACCTGGATGTCAAAGTCTTGCCCTCATTTTCAGTAGGTCCATTTCTTGGCACTAAGGGACGGTGGTGGGCTATGCTTCATGCACGCAGGAAACCAGGACCAGGAAAGCAGCAGGGCCATTTGAACTCTGTGTGGAGTTCACACAGACCCCATTTTGACTGTTGCAGGAGTCACAAATTGATGAATTAGATATAAACACTCTTGAAGGGACAATAAGGTCTGTATAACTATAATCAGTTTTTCAAATGCCCAGCTTTTTAGCCTAAAAAAATAGGCTGCAGTGGTCAATGAGAGTTTAAAAAGACCCTCTTCCTGAACTATGTTTGACAGGTAGAGATTGGAAAAAATAGAAGCGTCTGTTCATACACTTTCAACAGACCTCTTCATTGACATTTCCCCCAAGGGCCATCACAGTGCCATCATGAGTGCTTTGGTGAATTTCAAATGCTGCAATTAACTCAGCAGGGGTTTCTGCATTCAGCTCAATTGATAGCTTAAAGAAGCTATGAAAGAACTAGCTTTCTTTGATATAGGATCTGAATAGAAGTTTAGTTTTACAAGAAATTAACCATTTGTGGAGACAAAAAGCTTTGAATAGATTTCATGAATGCAAGTTTTTTCATTATCAAGTGTGCAGGAGTATTAGATTGTTAGAAGTTTATTCTTTTCATATCCACATTGCTCTTGAGACCTGGTCATGGTGGATATTGACTAAATGATTATGGAAGTGGCATGCAGGATATGAGAGGCCATGAGTGAGGGCAGATGGGGGACATGAGTAGGCATGGAGGGCCATGGAGACTGTTTGGGGAAGTGAGAGGGTGTGAGGGCTATAAAAGGCCTAGCAACATCTAAAAAACTGGGACAAAGTCCCAGAGAAGCAAGTTGTGCTTCTTACCAGCTCACCTCCGCACTCACCCATCCCTGCGGCCAGCTTCTGGGGTCAAACGACCCAACTCCATCCTGCACCTACAACCCCAACCCCAGCAAATTCTCAAATTGAGCTTCTTCCCTCAGTAGCCAAATTCAGCGCTGAGTATTCTAATAAATTGAAATGAGAGAAATTTCTAATTTTGGTTCTTTGAAGCTTATGCAAGAATTAGGAACACCCACCTGGATTTCCAATCTTGGGTGTGTTTGTGTTAGGGAGGGGGTGGGGAATGTGCAATTGGAAATCATTGGCCTGAAGGATTGGAGGGAGACTGGAAGCATCCATGGGAGAGCAGGGCTGAAGGCCTGGGAAACCTGGCCAGCCAGTTCTCAATTCAAGGTGGATAAATATGCAGCCTCATTATAAATATTTAAATTGACAACTTTTACCCTGCTCCCTTATTCTACCTCTGAAAAAATGAGGATTGGATTTTGAATTTGTAAACACTTTACCTTCCCACCCAATCCAAAAAAACTTATTTCTACTAATTAAAATTCCACCCATGTATTAGGAGTGCTTTACAAATGGAAATCTCCTTCTGTGACATTACTTTGACTATAAAGCAATGTCCTCCAGCAGCAAAGGCAGTTTTTATTCTACACCTGCAATCGCACTAAGAAATAACTTTCCTTTATACGCCCAGTAAAGAAACAAATCATTTTCCTCCTCCAGATTTGTGATTTTCCTTCAGGGGCCTTTCCGTTGACTCATCAGTTTTTGAGGAGTCAGGCTAACTTCTCAATGACTCATGGATCACGGTTCCTCAAAAGATTCATGAACCATGAGGGAACCTTTTGAACCCTGCCCCTTCATTCAACTCAGGAGTCACAATATGCAGCCTTGGCTGAGAGCCCAGGCTGATAAAGGATTCACTCAGTGGGATTCTGTTTTGAAGCTGGAGAGAACTGTCGACTTTGCTTGTTTGACATTTTTAAGTGATTACAATAAACTTCCTGTGATGTGATCTCTTTTGTCAGTATCCCAATATTTACTATAGAATCTCTACAATGCAGAAGGAAGCCATTCAGCCCATCGTATCTGCACTGACAAGTATCCAACCCAGGCCCTATCCCCGTAACCCCACATATTTACCCTGCTAATCCCCCTGACACTAAGGGGCAACTTAGTACAGCCAATCTACCTAACCTGCACACCTTTGGACTGTGGGTGGAAACCGGAGCACCCCGAGGAAACCCATGGAGATGCGGGGAGAACATGCAGACTCCACACAGACAGTGACCCGAGATTAGAATTGAATCCAGGTCGCTGGAGCTGTGAGGCAGCAGTGCTAACCACTGTGCCACTGGGCTACCCCACTTGCGCTAGATTAAGTTTTTAAACCTCAGTTATTGATAATTGAATGGTCTGTCTGATTGATACTTTTATTCAGTTTTAGGAAAAGCAGTTGGTTTTCAAAACAAGACTATAAGTGGGTGTTTTTTTTCCTGAACAGTTCATCATATTACCAAATGGCTTATTTATTTGGTGCATGGTGTTCACTGGGTGAATGGGCATGGGAGGGCCATTAGTTGGCATAGGTCTACAAGAGGCCACTGTAGGGTGGGGGGGCATGAGTTTCTATTGAGGCATGGAGAGTGGATAGGGGGCGAGGGCCCAAAATGTGACAATACAACTGGAGCAAAGATCCAGAGAACCAAGCCAGGCCTCTCAAGCAGCCCATCTCCACAATCACCTGCCCCCGTGACTGCCCCTGCTCTGCTTCCCGCCTCCTTACCCCATCCCTGCTCATGCCATTCAGGGGCTTTTCCATTGAGGCAGCTGTAGTGAACTGGGAAAATTCCTTTGCAAGCTACATGCCCCGGTAGTAAATGTTCAGATCCATGTGCTATGTTTAATCTGCTGACATGGAACGGGGTTTCGAGTTCCCTGATTCAGCTGCAATATCAGAGTGAGGCGGAGCAGAAGCCAGGAAATTCCTGGAAGGGATGGAAGAAAGAGAAAGCATAAAGGGGCACTTAGATTGCTCTGGAGATATACTGAGTAGTTGGGTCAGAAGAGGCTGTGATGGAGGCCTCAGGATAGGTTATTTACTCTGTCTCTCCTTCCAGACATTAATCTGTAAAATTGAGAAACACAACATGGCAGGGGACAGCTTTTCCACAAGGTAGGTTAAAGAGTATGTAAATAGTATGCACAAATTTCAAATGATCACACCCAAAGTACAAATTAGTGGCCAGATCAGTGCATTTTAAAAATCTCATCCACTCTTATTCTGGGGAAAGATAGAAGATTTTGATTATAAAATAAATTAAAAGCTATATCAGGTCTTCTTTTCTTAAAGAGAAACACAAACTATGTACCTACTGTGCCACTTTCTGGAAGTAGCCAGGTGGTGGAATTATTTGACCTCCGCAACTCTGCATGGATTCAGCAATAAAGGCAGCCATCTATATAAAAGAAGATGACATGAATACTACACATCTCCAGCTTGCACTGTGCTAAAAGGAATTAAATAGTCAGTGCTTGCATCGACAGCCAGGGGATAGAACAGTTAATCACTCCAAGTCACTTAAACAAAAGAGCAAAGACATTTGAAATCACTGGATATCTTCAACATACTCTGCAAATCAGAGTAATCCATAGTTTCTTCAAGGATACATTGTCATTTGTAAAAACATATCAGAAAAATCTTTACCTAGCGTTGAAAATCCACTGGCTCCTGCCACCTTGAATGTGCTGGTTGATGTCCCCCAAGTTGAGGACTCTGGGTCTGTACTTGTTGGAGTTTAGAAGGATGAGGGGGATCTTATTGAAACTTAGAGGATACTGCGAGGCCTGGATAAAGTGGACGTGGAGAGGATGTTTCCACTCGTAGGAAAAACTAGAACCAGAGGGCACAATCTCAGGCTAAAGGGACGATCCTTAAAAACAGAGATGAGGAGGAATTTCTTCAGCCAGAGTGGTGAATCTGTGGAACTCTTGGCCGCAGAAGGCTGTGGAGACCAGGTGATTGAGTGTCTTTAAGATAGAGATTGATAGGTTCTTGATTAATAAGGGGATCAGGGTTATGGGGAAAAGGCAGGAAAATGGGGATGTGAAAAATATCAGCCATGATTGAATGGTGGAGCAGATTCGATGGACCGAGTGGCCTAATTCTGCTCCTCTGCCTTATGGCCTAAGTAAAATGTCTTTAGGCATTGCTTCAACAAAACGTTAACTGCTTTGGTTTATTTCAGTGGAGTTTCAACCCTGACTGGGTTTGCACATGTTGCTATGAAGAGCAGATCTGTTAGCAAGAGTGCAAACATTTCACATGAAAGGTCAAAGGCACAAAACATAATGTGCTTCGTTCAAGGCTCCTTGACAAAGAATCCATTTTAGTGCATTTTATTTGTTCACTTCCCTCACCACACAAGCCAAGTTCTCTGTCTGAACTTGCAAAGTTGTCAAATATTAGATAAAAAGTTACGAGCCCTCCCTGGATATTACAGTTGCACAGTGGATGGTCCTCCTGGAAATAAACCACGTCTCTGGCCTTGGTGAGGTAGTAAGAGAGTAAGTGAGCAAGCTGGTGCTTCAAATATATTACTGCACAAAAGCCACTTGTATATTTGGCACCAGCTTTTACTCTCTCTTCGACTGGCCAACATCATGGCTACCTGCAAAAATATCCAACGAAAGGGAAAGAAAGAAAAAAAAAACTATCCATTAGTAAAGGAAAGTATACGGTCATGATCTACCTAACCTTTTGGACTGATGGTTAGGACAAGTGATTTGGCAAGAAACTGTCCAGTCCAAATTTCCACCTTTTGCATAACAGGTGCTGGTGGAAGTGGAACCACTGGTGTCCGAGTGGATCAAATTGGTAATTCGTGACCTGCAACAAATCACTTGCCCTGCTGATGAGGCTGATTCTATTTACAATACATTCAATGTGTCAGGACATGGGCAAGGGAGTGTCCTCAGAGCTCCTCTCACTCCGACATTATAGTAAGAAGTCTCACAACACCAGGTTAAAGTCCAACAGGTTTATTTGGAATCACGAGCTTTTGGAGCGCTGCTCCTTCATCAGGTGACTCACCTGGTGAAGGAGCAGCGCTCCGAAAGCTCGTGATTCTAAATAAACCTGTTGGACTTTAACCTGGTGTTGTGAGACTTCTAACTGTGCCCACCCCAGTCCAATGCTGGTGTCTGTCATCATAAACTTTGCCAGAAATGGGACGGAATTTCCCACCGGAGGTCTGGCACAGGTGTGAGAGCAGGAGCAGCTCTGAGCTAACCCTCAGATAGTAAATCTATTAGCAGCACTCTGTAACACAAGAAGTGGGCAGTCTGATCCAACTCTTTCAGTGATATTTCAAAGGCCCAAGGCACACATCAATCAGAATTTTTGAGTGCCAGAATTCCAGTTTGAGCTTTCCATGACAGCACAAAGAAGAAATAAATTTATGTGTTATGCAACTGGGATGGCAACTTGTCGTATTTAAGACAAACAATGGAAGGATGAATTGACACAGGGATTACTGGCTTTCAGGGTTTCACACAAGTTTATGGCGGCAATTAGAGAACCTCCCCCCCCCCTCAATTCTCCAAGGGCGGCACGGTAGCAGAGTGGTTAGCACTGCTGCCTCACAGTTCTGGGGACCTTGGTTCGATTCCCGGCTTAGGTCACTGTCTGTGTGGAAAATGGCCTCTTTCTGCACTGTAAGGATTCTGTAATTCTGTGAGAAAAGGGCAGCTTGGGGCAGAGTCATTAGCATTGCTACCTCACAGTGACAGGGTCCCAGGTTCCATTCCAGTCTTGAGTGACTGTGGAGTTTGCATGTTCTCCCAGTGTCTGCGTGGGTTTTCATCCAGGTGCTCCAGTTTCCTCCCACAGTCCAAAGATGAGCGGGTCAGGTTGATTGGCTGTGCTAAATTGCCCCTGAGTGTCCTGGGATGCATAGATCAGAGGGATTAGGACTTAAATATGTGGGATTATGGGGATAGGGCTTGGGTGGGATCGTGGTCAGTACAGACTCGATGGGCCGAATGGCCTCCTTCTGCACTGTAGGGATTCTATGATTCCACCATGGAAATCCACTTCTTCCATGTTTTCCATCAACTTTCTTTTCTTACAATTCTCCAAGCTTTAGGGGAACTTGGAAACTTCCCAATCCACGTGATCATGTTAAGCATGAACCTTAACCAACAACAATGAGTTTTAGTTCCCCCCCCTCCAACTCAGAAAAATACTTTCCACTTTGATAACGCCTTCTGTTCCCACGTCAATCAAAGTTGGGTAAAAGCAAATTACTGCAGATGCTGGAATCTGAAACCAAAAGAGAAAATGCTGGAAAATCTCAGCAGGTCTGGCAACATCTGTAAGGAGAGAAAAGAGCTGATGTTGCGAGTCCAGATGACCCTTTGTCAAAGTCAGAGCTGGACTCGAAACGTCAGCTCTTTTCTCTCCTTACATATGCTGCCAGACCTGCTGAGATTTTCCAGCATTTTCTCTTTTGGTTTCAATCAACGTTGGGTCTGCCTAAATGATTTGCCAATTACTGTGAAATGGGAAAGAGTTTTATGTTGGACCAAGACAGCCCAAGCTCATTTCACATTGCACCTTTCCAGCTAACATTGAGCCAACTTCCATCCCATTAGACTGCACGGCTTTTGCTCCCAGCTCTCATGGAAAGTTCGAGGTGGCCCTATCAAATACTGCAAGCTGCCAGCTCAGTCACATTACAGCACAACTGCACACCTTTGTTGTACTTCCCTGCCAAAGCAACTTTTATCAAGGACTTGGGTTAATTATTGATGTTTACAGCCACATTTTTCATCTTTTTAAAACTTTCAAATCTATTTCATGTCACAGTGTCTTTGGTAGATGAACAACTTGGTCCCAGCAAAAAAATAAGTAGGAGGAAATCTTTTTGCAAAAAATTATACTTCGAAGAAGTAAAATTTGTCACAAAAGGCCAGAACTACATTCTTGTCATTCTGCAAGTGAACATATGTACAGTGGGATACAAGAAATGACCATATCAATACTGTCCACAAGTTTAATAACCTAAAATAACAGTGTTCCTGCTTCAGGTCAGAAAGCTATGAAAAAAAAAGAGAGATTTTTTGAATCTCATTTACTCCGAGGTAATTTTGGATTCTGACGCAAAATCCCGGCTGGGCAAAATTAATCCACCAGAGCATAACCATTTTAGTCCAACTGCCTACAAACCTTGCGGCCTTGCTTTTGAGCTTCTTGAATCAGCAAGTTTACATCATCTGCGTATACAGTGGCTGGATCAGGATGGTCCTCTCTGTACTTTCCTCTGTAGATGTCTGGGGATGGTGCCTAAAAGAGGATCAAGTAAAAATGCACAATTCAATTCACAAACTCACGTTGAACAGAATAGCTAAGAAATACAGGTTACAGGTACTCATAATCCAAAGCAGTCCAAACTAGATTGCACCCACTTTCTTGGGTTGAGAAAGCGCCGGATTCATTTCCTGTGGTTCAGTAAAACAAAAATAAAAGAAAGCTTCTTGTAAAAAGTAGGACTGAAATGGCCACACATTCATGCTTCTCTGAGCTGATAATTCACATTAACTTGATCTTTCTCTACATCCCAGCTATGATTGTGACGCTACATTCTGCACTCGTTTCCTTCTCTATGAATGGTAAGTTTTGTCTGCATAGCATGCAAGAAACAATACTTTTCACTGTATGTCAATACATGTGGCAATAATAAATCAAATCAAAATCTATTTTTACTCCTTCCGTTCTCTACAGAAGATGCTGATTAGGCACAATTTCATAGGTAGCAGCCACTGCCAAACACCTCACCCATGTGGCTGCATACAATCCTGGTCACTCTGCTGTAAGGAGGACGTTATTAAACTGGAAAGGGTGCAAAAAAAATTTACAAGGATGTTACTAGGACTGGAAGGTTTGAATTATAAAGGAGAGACTGGATAGGCTGAGACTTTCTTCGCTGGAGTGTAGGAGGATGAGGGGTGACCTTATACAGGTTTGTAAAATCATGAGGGGCATCGATGAAGTGAATAGCCAAGGTCTTTTCCCCCAGGGTAGGGGAGTCCAAAACTAGAGAGCATAGGTTTAAAGTGAGAGGGAAAAGATTTAAAAGGGACCTGATGGGCAAGTGTTTCACACAGAGGGTGGTGCATATATAGAATGAGCTGCCAGAGGAGGTGGTAAAGCCAGGTACAATTACAACATTTAAAAGACATTTGGACAGATACCTGGATAGGAAAGGTTTAGAGGGATATGGGCCATATGCAGGCAAATGGGACTAGTTCAGTTTAGGAAACCTGGTCGACATGGACAAGTTGGGCCGAAGGGCCTGCTTCTGTGCTGTACACCTCTATCTATGGCTATTCTTCGTGCATGAGCTTACACAGCTTCACACACCAGTCTGATTGTGTCAACACTTGTGTTGCTTCACAATTCAATGGTTGCAAATTAGCAGCAGGAAACTGCTGATTTTCCTCTGTTCTGACTAACCACAACTAACTGTAGCTCCCCTGCTATCATAGTGGGGATTAGCCCCACCTAGCAGACCAGCGGTAGAAGAGAGAGATCCCAGCCATTGCGTGTGGCTCAGTTCCAGGCAGACAATGTACTGCTTTTACAATGGAATGATGAGAAGTTTTCAGAGTTTTGGCAAATATTCTGTAGGTAACAATGGAGCCAAATCTTCCAGTGCTGGGATCGCCTGAGGCTGGATGTCTGATTGTAGATGTGGGGTGAGGATCCTACAGAAATCCTGACACATGGACCTATGTGAGAATTGCTCGGGAAGTTTCATCATCTAATGGGAAATTTCCCTTTTCCCTGGGATCCTCTGTAAATGATTCCAATTTTGGATTTTGGACAGTTCTGTGGTACTTATCCAAATAATGACCGAGGAAATATTAGTAAGATTAAAACCTAGTCTAACACCTGGATAACTATACCCCCCAACTATCCTCACCCCTCCCCACTACCACTGCAACCCCCAACTACATCCCCTGAGCTCTCGATCACACCCTCCAACCACTCGATTACACCTCCGAACCAGCTGACTAACTCCCTGACCCAACCCAACTATTCCTTTGACCCAGGAGGAATGCACAGCAGCATCAGGCCAGGAACATTTTTCAGTGCAGTGGCAATCCACTCTTCAATGCCCCTGCACTGAAAGATTCAGACCTCGGCCTGAATCGGTATCTAATGTTTGTTTGCTGATGCCTTTTCCAAAGGGCAAGAAATGTTATCTGTTCCAATACTCACAACATGCACAAACTCCTTCTGACTTCCTGGGGGAAGCTCACGGAATTTGTAGGGGCTGATGTCGATCAAAGACGTTATGTGTCCATGGTAAGCGCTGTATGGAAAGTAAAAGAAATTCTGGGTCAATCCAAAACCATAGAACTTGGACTCTCAGGATTGCAACTGCGTGACAACATTCTTTATCTTACATGACTAGAAATTTTCAGTAAATCACTTGCAGCACTTTTTTCCCCTGCTACTCAACATGGACTGATAATATCAGGCAGCTTTTACAAAACACACAAGAGAGAAAAGTGGATAATTCTGAAAAATTAACAACAAACTTACATTGCGCCTTTACTGTAGGGAAGTGTCTCAAGGTACCATATTAGGACAGAGGAAGAAAAATTGTCAGCCTTCAAGCAGGAGGGGGGTGGAGCGGTTTAGAGAGGAAATTCCACAGATTGGGATGTGGATGGCTGAAGGCACAATCACTAATGGTGGGGCGATGAAGATGCAGGATGTTTCAGAAGCCAAAGTTGGAGGAACACAGTTGTAAGTAAGTTGTCGGGCTCGAGATTGTTACAGAGATAGGGAGGGACGGGGATACTAAAGGATTCGAACAAGAGGGTGATAATCTTCAATTGGTCGACCAGGGAGTGTGACAACTAGGGGATTTTTACAGTGGCCTCATTGCAGCATTAATGTAAGCCTCCTTGTGACACTAATAAATAAAGTTGAACTTAAAAAGCCAACAATCACAGTGGGACCCATGGTGGTGCATGTTAGGATGTGGACAGCAGAGTTCTGCATGACTTTATGTGTAGGCCGGATGGAGGATGGGAGGTCAGGCAAGAGAGCCTTGGAATTGTCCAGTATGCAGATGGCAAGAGCATGGATGAGATTTTCAGCAGCAGAGGCAAGTTATGTCACGGAGGTGGAGAAGACGCAACAGAAAGGGTGGAAAGTCTTTGTGAGGTGATCTGAGATTTTAGTATGACACATCTAAATAGTTAAAGGTACAAGGTCAGAATTCCATTGTCACTGCAAGGCCTATGCTTCCTGCTGCATGAAGTCAATATTCACAATATTATGACTTGATGCTCCTGTCTCATGCTGTAAACAATTAGCACATATTTTCTGACTGAAACAGAAGAAATAAATCTGTCCATTAATCTTGGTAATGAAGAATTGAACTCAATGTCCATGACTAATACAAGTGCTTGGCGCTGCAGCAGACAACAACTCTAATTATTTTCTGAATCTCTGCCTGCCCTTTACTCTTATGGTACAACAGTAAAAACACCAAGGTAGAATTCTACTCATGGACTCTAAACCTGACACAAACAAGTAGCTTGGCAATTCTAGCAGCCAGAGAAATGCTTTAGTCTGACTTAAAAAGGAGCCCACACAAAGTCAGTCTGTCTCTCAATCCAATACTAAATAAGCACAATGGGTTGGATTTTCTGGTCACACCCACCCTGGGACTGGACATTCCCACCCAAGGTTACTTAACCATTCAATGGTCCATCCTGTCCTCGGCGATTCCTGTGGTGGGTGGGACCAGAAGATTTACTCCCATATAAAGGCATAATAGGCAACGAGAGTTGCCATAGTCTTGGTTTAAAATTGGTTGAACTTCTGTGTCTCACTTTCAGGACTAAAAATGACCAATTTCAACAGGTTTTTCTATACATTTCTACTACTTACTGGTCAAGGGTTATGATATCATGATGACCTGTATACTGGCGAGCCAGTCGAAGGGCAAGATCATTAGCTTCGGAGCTGTTACAAGAAAATACAATATCACAAGAATGGACTTAACAAATGAACCATGATAACATGCACGTGTTGCCAAATTCACAGTCAGCACAAGGTCAATGAGTGTAGGAGACTCCTGGAAATATTCAAGTTACAACTTTACACAGCAGAGAGTTAAATGGTCAATTTTCTCATTGTTCACCTAACATTGGCTGAATACCCTCATCTGTATGACTGCAAATAATGCTGTTTGTAAGAGGGAGAAAACTTTAAATCTTAGAGAACAAAAATTAACCTCTTACATCCTTCACTACACAGTATGAAATGTGAACATTGGCAGAAATTGAGATCGGATGGAACAAACCTGACCACAATTCTAATCAGCAATTTGATTTTCTTTTCATTTCAACTTCAGTACAGACTCAAGCATGGCAGTATTGAGGTCAGCAGGTCTGGCAGCATGTGTGGAGAGAGAAACACAGTTAACGTTTCGAGTCCATTGACCCATCTACAGAACCTCCCCAACCTCAGTTCTGCAGAAGGGTCATATGGAAGTGAAACATTAGCTGTGTTTCTCTCTCCACAGACGCTGCCATACCTGTTGAGTTTATCCGGCATTCTCTGTTTTTATTTCAGACTTCCAGCATCTGCAATAGTTTGCTTTTTATTTAAGCTATTTACAATCTGTATTGAAATAAAATTGTACTTAGTCTTCACCATACTGGGTTCTAAAGATTGCCTTTATCCCCAAATGCTTTCAAAAAAAAAGTGTAAATGTACAATTCCCCTTGCTTTCCATTCCACTCAAAAACATACAAATAGTATCAAATGTGATGCTGACATTACCCCGAGTTGACAAAGTAGCAAACTGAAAGTTTAGCAGGGAGAGTGGCAGTGAGCTGTTTAGCGTATTGGACAAGATTATCATGTAGGAAACGAGAGTTTGTGTTCAGCAATTCCATTTGCTTGGCAGCAGCTTGCACCACATCTGGGTGGCAATGTCCCACTAGAAAAAGGGGAAAAAAGAAATAAGGATATTCAAATACAAATGAAAGCTTAATCAGAAGAAAGCGCTAAATATTCCCTTTAGAGCAAGAGTACTTGATATAGTTCATGATTGACAAACCACTATTAAAATCACAATACTTAGAAAGGAGTACTGCCAGGATATTATGAATTAATATTATTATTTAGTGCATTGTAGACATTCACCTATTTTGTTTTGCATCTTTCATAGAATCCCTGCAGTATAGAAGGAGGCCATTCAGCCTATTGAGTCTGCACCAACCACAATCCCACTCAGGCCCTATTCCCGTAACCCCACATATTTACCCTGCTAATCCCTGACATTAGGGTCAATTTAGCATGGCCAATCAACCTAACTCGCACATCTTTGGACTGTGGGAGGAAACCGGAGCACCCGGAGGAAACCCATGCAGGCATGGGGTGGACGTGCAAATTCCACACAGAGAGTGACCAGAGGCCGGAATTGAACCTGGGTCCCTGGCGTTGTAAGGCAGCAGTGCTAACCACTGTGCCTCCCCAAACAACAAAACCAGCATTCTTCCTACAGTTAACAACCTGACTCTACTTAACCATTTCCTCAAAAAGGTGCACGCAACCACACCCGGATGACACTGCTGCTTTCGATATCAGTCATTCCTGATAAATGCAGCCAGTTTATTACAACATTGGAGTTAACAGCTCTCACCCGCTAGAATCAGGCTCTAGATAGCCAGCCACATTTCAATTACAATCCCTTACGCTGTGTTGCAGCTTGAGCTTTCACCCCTCCAGCCTGAGCTGGATTCCAAAGCAAATTACAGAGCTGAAAAAGATACTTAAGCTACAATCATCCAACTCCTTTGAATGTTAAAATGGAGACTTCAGTGCTAAGTTTAGCCTCTTTATTACAGTGTTGCAATGTAAGGAGTTATAAGCAGCATCTCCTTACCATGAGCTACATTGTTAATGCAGTCCAAGAACTTGGTGTCATTCTCATCATACATATACTGGCCCTGGGCACGGATTATCTTGAGTGGGTCCTTTGAAAAGAACACCTTGCATGATGGCCTAAATAGAAACAAGTGGTACAGGTCAAAAGCTGAACTATATTCAGTCGTTTAATGCAAGGAAAAAAATAAATCTGAATATTTACAGGTTTTTAACCTAAACGCGGCTTTCCTCAATGTCTGGTTAATCAATCCTGAGTGCAAACATCACCAGCCAATTTGAGAGATGGTCATCACAGTAAATACTAACACTAGTTTTGGAATTATGCCCTGGGATCTTTCCCAAGGAACAGGCTCCGCTCTCGCCTGGAACTATGAGCAGTTCACCTCTGTCCATCATTCTAATTGAGGTCTTATTTAAAATCTAATGATTATTACCTCTGGCAGAAGAAACGCCGTGTGAAATATTGTTTGTTAACATTGGCGATATTAATTCTGAACCTTCCATTGGGGAGATTGAAAGCAGTCTGGGAAGTTGAGGGATAATTGTGCTTCATCTGACTTCTTTGTTAAACACTTCAGATTCATCAATGATATTAAAAACTTACCTAACTTCCCTAAATTAAATTGCAGCACTCCTGATTTAGTGCTTGGGGGTACCTTTTGGGGAATTGAGGCATTCCCTCTCAATCATGTACACACGAGCTATAACTGTAACACTACATACTGCACTCTCTCGTTTCCTTCTCTATGAACGGTATGCTTTGTCTGTATAGCGCGCAAGAAACAATACTTTTCACTGTATACTAATACATGTGACAATAATAAATTAAATCAAATCGTCACACTGATATGTGCACCCGCATGCAAAGCTCTGCAATTTACGCTTTGCTGCTTTACGCACCAACTCCCTCTCTCATCCACCTTCTGACTTCCCACGCTGTTTCAGCCAAGTTTAGTACAAACAGTCCCACAATTTCCCCTCAAGATGCTCTTCAGCCTCTGGCTCGAATATTGTTTCCAACAAATCTGCCTGACTTTCCGGCTGAATGCTCTCATTTACATTTCACTGCTTTTCTCCTCATTCTTAAGCTATTTAATTGCCCTTTTGTTTCTCTTTAAATGAATTTTCACAGCTGAGATGATCATTATTTCACATTCAGCTCTCTATCCCACTCCCTAGCCCGTTAAGATCCATTTAAAGCCATTAAAAGTCCTTAGGAACAAACTTCAAATATTCTGTACCTTTTGAGCAAGATTGTTCTGGGTGAATATACCGTATACCAAAAAAAAGTCACACATTGAAAGATGTGCTGGTTAGGTGCATTGACTCGAACAGGCGCCAGAGTGTGGTGACTAGGGGAATTTCACAGTAACTTCATTGCAGTGTTAGTGTAAGCCTTACTTGTGACTAATAAATAAAATTGACTTTAACTTTAACATTGCCTTTCCATTGCAACTGCACATTGGCTCCTGACAAATTCAACTAGTGTTGGCTACCATCATGAAATGGACAGCACAATCTAAATCTAGGCCAAGGACATGATAGTGAGAGGCCCAAGTTACCTAATAAATTTGCCACTGAATCCACATTTGAATTCAACTGGTTAACTGTTGATCTCAAATGAATGACCAGATGCACAGTGTATCAAGGGGCTGGAAACCCCTTGAGCTGCACGCATCAGAGAATGCTTGACATGGAACATAAATATACACTGTAAATATAATTTCATAATGACGGTGAGGTACCTCATGTACTGTATTGAAAGAAACTGATTTGTATTGCATGTTTTGCATTTATATCTCATGTAAAATTGAAATTGTTACAGAAAGAACATTTTCTGAATAAGGTATATTTTTGCAAATCCAAAAAATTGGATGACCAGATGCAGCTTGCCAGTTGACACCTTGAGTAGGTCGAAGATGTGGGATGAGATGAAGCTGGGTTTGAACTCCCAGCCCACAGCACCTGTAATTTTTCTATGGAGCTGGGGGGACCAATTTAAATATCATTGGTTAGTCCACTGATGACTGGGAAGAAATGACTGGAGCACATGCAGCATAACCTCTGCTTACCTGATGAGCAATTTTGCATTGGCGCTAGGACCCAATTTGCAATTGAGAAACACCCAACAGTTACACTGAATAGGAACTCCCAAGCGAGCATATTTTCCCAGGAAAATCTGGCATTCTAAACTTTGCTCCCTCAGTGTTATTTTTGATATGTCTTATTCAGCCCACTCCTTAAAGGCACACCATATACATTAGTGTTCTTCACAAAATGGGTACTGAGTGAATGAGCAAATTGCATCTTTGTGAAACAGGATATAGGGCTCCTTGTCAGAATTCTTTCATCTGGTTTAATTTTGTGCTCAAGTCTCTGGAGAGGGATTTGAACCCACAGCATTTTAATTCAAAGAGTCCTAGCAACTCAGCCCCACCTGATCTCTTTGTATCAGCCCACAAAGGCGGACATTCCAGTGCTGCATTGTGGGTGCTGCTGTCATCTGGGACAGCTATTAAACCAGGCACTATCAGCTCCTTCAAGCAGATGTACAAGATCCCATGGCACTGCTTTGGAGAAGAGTTGCGGAGTTATCCCTGGTGTCCTGGCCAACATTCATCCCTCAATCAACGTCACACAAAAGGGATGACCCAGCCATTATCGCAAAGGTGTTTGTGGGAGCTTGCTGTGTGCAAATTGGTTGCTGAATTTCCTGCATCCCAACAGTAACTACATTTCACAAAATGGGTACTGAGTGAATGAGCAAATTGCATCTTTGTGAAACAGGATATAGGGCTCCTTGTCAGAATTCTTAATACTGTAAAGTGTTTGGAGACACCAGGAAGTCACGAAAGGGCTCAATTCTCTCTTCCACCTTCTTCCGTTGGGAAAAAGATACAAAAGTCTGAGGTCACTTACCAACCGACTCAAGAACAGCTTCTTTCCTGCTGCCGTCAGACTTTTAAATGGACCCACCTTGCATGAAGTTGATCTTTCTCTACACCCTAGCTATGACTGTAACACTTCATTCTGCACTCTCTCGTTTCCTTCTCTATGAACGGTATGTTTTGTCTGTATAGCGCGCAAGAAACAATACTTTTCACTGTATGTTAATACATGTAACAATAATAAATCAAATCAAAATATAAATGCAGGCTTCACTTTTCAGATGCTGCCTGAGCTGAATACTTTCAGTTTTTAAAAATTATCAAATTCTTTTGTAATGTAGTCATCATGTGCCCTCCACGCCACCACGCAGTCTTTCCGGTATTCTCTGCCTCCCCACCTTACCGCAGCTCAGTAGCTAATCACATGCAGCACCTTCTAGTTCAGATGACCTCAAACTTTAATTCTTGTTTGTCTCCACTTTACCCAGAGAGTGGTTAGAATGTGGGAGCCGTCACCACAAGAGAGTTGAAGTGAAGAGCACGGATACATTTAATAGAAAGCTAGATAAACAGACAAGGGCAGAAGGATGAGTTGATGGGGTTTATTACATATGTCGGATGGGTGGAGACTTCGGTGGAAACTGGGCTGTATATTTTATATAGCACAATTTCACACATATCTGCCCCAACTGCTGAGTTGTTTCCAGCTTTTTTTCTGCTTTTATTTTACATCCACACAGAACTTTGGACAAAAGGACCAAAACGAAACCTGATCACTGCAGATTCAGGGGGCAACAGGAACGAGCATGGGGCAGAAAGGGGAATGAAGGTGAAAACAGTGGGCAGCCTGTGCTCCAAATACAAAGTTTATTTATTAGCCACAAGTAGGCTTACATTAACACTGCAATGAAGTTACTGTGAAAATCCCTTAGTCACCACACTCTAGTGCCTGTTCGGGTACACTGTGGGAGAATTTAGCATAGCCTATGCACCTAACCAGCACGTTTTTCGGATTGTGGGAGGAAACCAGAGCGTCCGGAGGAAACCCACGCAGACACGGGGAGAACGTGCAGATTCTGCACAGACAGTGGCCCAAGCCGGGAATCGAACCCGGTTCCTTAGTGCTGTGAGGGCAGCAGTGCTAACCACTGTGCACTCAGCAGTAGTTCCTGTACAGTCACCAAACTCACACAGATGCCTTCCGAGATCTCATTACACACACACAAGTTACGGATACACCTACCCGATGTGTCTGTGCCGGAGCTGGATGGTTTGCTGTTTGCTGAAGAGTTCAGTGGCCATTCCGCCAATTTGTGCAGCCCGGGGAAATCTGTCAGTGCCAACAGTGCTTCAGGGGGCTACCCTCTCCAAACCTGTCCAGCAGCTGATGCCAACTCTTTCCTTCACCCCCTTCGTTATTACAGTTTGAAATACACTTGTGACTTCCGCACAGCGATCGCTCGGCTTCCTTTTATAGTGTTTAGTAAACAGGTTCATCACGTGTGTTGGACTCCAGCCTGTTGTTGCTTTCAGTGGCAATCCTCCTCCTATTCCCGAGTTGTTTTGCTCCCAAAGCTTCCTCCTCCTCATTCCCTCTGGCCTGGGCTGCGAGCTCTCTGTGCGGGAGGGAAACCTCTTGCTAATTTGGCGCACACAAGCCTGTTCAGCTAACCATGGGAATCCGAAAAAAAAACCACACCAAAGAAGTAAGTCAGCTGCCAAGTCAGTCAATATAACAGAGCATGGAAACTTACTGACACACTCCCCAAGAGCACTTATTTTATTAGCTGTGAAGTATTTTATTGGTTGTAAAGTGTTTGGAGAGGTTCAGTGGCCCTGACTGGATCTTAGGGGACCCTTTCTCAAGGCTCGAACACTTGGGAGCTGTGCTTAAAGACGGGTGAGTTCTTCGTTCCCTTTCACAAACATTTCCTTTTCCTAATCCTCTTTTAGGAATGTACACCTCTCCTTTGTTCCCCTTCATTCCCTCCTACCTGCTGTCATCTTTTTTCCACATGGATTTCCTTTATATATGAAAGCAAAGGTATCACAGAAAACATGACTCGAACATACTCTGTGGGCATGTCGCCTCTTGACTGAAGAAATCAAACCCACATTTTTGTGGCAGAGATTATTTCCGAAAGAATCATGCTTTTAAGTTGCAAGTTAATTTCTAAAAGGTACTTGTTTCCCAAACAGTTTGTCGAAGTTTCCTTGTAATCTTTGAATGTACCACATATTACAGGTGGGACATCAAAGTTTACAAATAACTCAATTTTTCTTTCACCAGTATGATACGTCAATTTTCTGTATTTATGAAATTATGTGGGCTGTTGTCCATCTTTCCTTCTTTGAAGACACATTGGGATAGATTTTAATCTTTACAACCAGGACAATAATCTGGAGGAATTATAAACCTGCCTGATTTTCAATCCACTGAAATCTGTGAAGGACAGTAAATCCATTCTGCAAGATTATTGCTAAGCAGCGAAGACAATAAAAAAAAAACTACCCCATTGTATCAAATATATAGTCAAATAAAATGAAAGTTCATGGAAGTGTATGGGGTAACATAACAGCACAGATAGAAGATTGGCTAAATGGCTGGCAGAAAACCTGATTGGCAGGTGCGATAAGTGGAACCCTGCAGGGATCTGTGTTGGGGCCTGAACATTGTACAATTTACATTAATGACTCAGATGAGGGGAGTGAAGGCATGATAGCTAAAGTTGCAGATGACATAAGATAGGTAGGAAAATGAGTTGTGAAGAAGACATAAAAGGGAGGTTGTTGGGTGATTCTCCCACCCCACAGCACTTTTTTTAGCACAGCGGGCCGGGATAGTCTAGTGGAGGCCGTTTTGCCAGCTTCCCGCTGGGCGCCACAGCCTCCCCACGTCTCTTGATTGGGAGCTCTTGATTGGGAGAGGCTGTTTGAGGGTAAATCCACATCTGGTATGTGGCAGTCTTTTAAGGAACGGTTGTTAGGGCTACAGGACAAGCATGTGCCTGTAAAAAAGAAGGATAGGAAGGGTAGGATTAGAGAACCGTGGATAACCAGGGAAATTGAGGGACTGGTCAAAAGGAAAAGAGAGGCGTATGTTAGGTCCAAGCAGCTAAAAACGGAGGGAGCTCTGGAGGAGTATAATGAAAGTAGGAAAATACTCAAACGGGGAATTAGAAGAGCAAAAAGGGGTCACGAAATGTTCTTGGCGGACAGGATTAAGGAGAATCCCAAGGCATTTTATTCATACGTTAGGAACAAAAGGGTTGTAAGGGAAAAAATCGGACCTCTCAGGGACAAAAATGGGGACTTATGCTTGGAGCCCAAAGAGGTAGGGGAGATCCTAAATGAATACTTTGCGTCGGTATTCACTAAGGAGAGGGATGTGTTGACTGGGAGTGTCTCGGAGGGGAGTGTTGAACCGTTGGAGAAAATCTCCATTACAAAGGAGGAAGTGTTAGGTTTGTTAGAGAATATAAAGACTGACAAATCCCCAGGGCCTGATGGAATCTATCCAAGGCTGCTCAGGGAGACGAGAGGTGAAATCGTTGGGCCTCTGACGCAAATCTTTGTCTCGTCACTGGACACAGGTGAGGTCCCAGAGGATTGGAGGATAGCCAATGTGGTCCCGTTATTTAAGAAGGGTAGGAAGGATAACCCGGGTAATTATAGGCCGGTGAGCTTGACGTCCGTGGTGGGGAAGTTGTTGGAGAAGATTCTTAAAGATAGGATGTATGCGCATTTAGAAAGGAATAAACTCATTAACGATAGTCAACATGGTTTTGTGAGAGGGAGGTCATGCCTCACGAACCTGGTGGTGTTTTTTGAAGAAGTGACCAAAATGGTTGACGAAGGAAGGGCCGTGGATGTTGTCTATATGGACTTTAGTAAAGCGTTTGACAAAGTCCCTCATGGTAGGCTAGTGAAAAAGGTTGGATCCCATGGGATAAAGGGGGAGGTGGCTAGATGGGTGGAGAACTGGCTTGGTCATAGAAGACAGAGGGTGGTAGTGGAAGGGTCTTTTTCCGGCTGGAGGCCTGTGACTAGTGGTGTACCGCAGGGCTCTGTATTGGGACCTCTGCTGTTTGTGATTTATATAAATGATCTGGAAGAAGGAGTAACTGGGGTGATCAGTAAGTTTGCGGACGACACAAAACTGGCAGGACTTGCAGATAGTGAGGAACATTGTCAGAGGCTACAGAAGGATATAGATAGGCTGGAAATTTGGGCAAGGAAATGGCAGATGGAGTTCAATCCTGATAAATGCGAAGTGATGCATTTTGGTGGGAATAATGTAGGGAGGAGCTACACGATAAATGGAAGAACCATAAAGGGTGTAGAGACGCAGAGGGACCTGGGTGTGCAAGTCCACAGATCTTTGAAGGTGACGTCACAGGTGGAGAAGGTGGTGAAGAAGGCATATGGCATGCTTGCCTTTATAGGACGGGGCATAGAGTATAAAAGTTGGGGTCTGATGTTGCAGATGTATAGAACGTTGGTTCGGCCGCATTTGGAATACTGCGTCCAGTTCTGGTCGCCACACTACCAGAAGGACGTGGAGGCTTTGGAGAGAGTACAGAGGAGGTTTACCAGGATGTTGCCTGGTATGGAGGGGCTTGGTTATGAGGAGAGATTGGGGAAACTGGGGTTGTTCTCCTTGGAAAGACGGAGGATGAGGGGAGACTTAATAGAGGTGTATAAAATTATGAAAGGCATAGATAGGGTGAACGGTGGGAAGCTTTTCCCCGGGTCGGTGGTGACGTTCACGAGGGGTCATAGGTTCAAGGTGAAGGGGGGGAGGTTTAACACAGATATCAGAAGGACATATTTCACACAGAGGGTCGTGGGGGCCTGGAATGTGTTGCCGGGCAAGGTGGTGGAGGCGGACACACTGGGAACGTTTAAGACTTATCTAGACAGCTATATGAACGGAGTGGGAATGGAGGGATACAAAAGAGTGGTCTAGTTTGGACCAGGGAGCGGCGCGGGCTAATTGTTCCTGGTTTCTCGTTTCAAGGCTTCATTCTACGATCATCTTGCTGGTGCCAGTACAGAGTGAGACTGCGGATAGTTGGGAACCTGTCTCGGGGGCAGGGAATTCATATGGTGTTCGTGGAAGTGGAAATGACTAGGGTTGGGAAGCATTTTCCGATCGGGGCCATTGTGATCTCCTGGACTCGTTTCGATCGCCTCAGGGGGTCGGAGAGGAATTTCCCAGATTTTTTTTTCCCCATATTGGCCCTGGGGTTTTTCACTCTGGGTTTTCGCCTCTCCCTGGAGATCACATGGTCTGGAATGGGGGGGTGGGGGTAAGTTAATAGGTTGTAATGAACAAAGCATCGTAGCTGTGAGGGACAGCTCGGTGGATAGGATATTGGTATGTAGATAGGCTGGAAAATTGGGCGGGGATCCTGGATTCAGGATTCAATCCTGGACCGGGGAGCGGCGCGGGCTTGGAGGGCCGAAGGGCCTGTTCCTGTGCTGTATTGTTCTTTGTTCTTTGTAAACACAGTAAGAAGTTTAACTTTAACCTGGTGTTGTTAAACTTCTTACTGTGCCTTTCTCCCAGCATGTGTTGGTCAATAAATACGTCTTTAACCAGCACACTGCCGTTTGCGAGTCTTTGTGTTTAACTATGTTCAGCTCAATACTTAGCACCCTGAGAGAAAACCCCCGCTTCACAGAGCCAGAGGGGGTGGGATCTAATATGGAGATCGGTGAGGGTGGGGGATCCACTGCCACTATGCATTTTGGATTGGTGACAGAGGGAGGGAAGGGGCTGATCGGGGCTGGCCATCGGGGTGGGGGAGAGGTCGGCCTGCTACCGGGTTCAGAGCTGGGGGGGGAAGATCGGGACTGCCAGGGGGTTGGGTGGAAATCAAGGTGGGCCGGGGTGAGGGGTCAGGGCTGTCACGGATACGTCTGGGAAGCCAGCAGTCGGGATGTCAGGAGGCTGGAAGTCCAGCGATGCGGGGTCAGGGGTTGGCCAGCAATTGCGAGGCCGGCAGTGTGAGACCAGTGCACATGAGCCGATCTCAGCTCTGACAGACCGACGCATGCATCGTGGCGCACTCAGCACTACGCTGCCAGCCTCTCCATCAGGAATAGGCCCCGCCCACTGATTTTCATTGTGATTTATGCCAGGGCACTCTGTGATGCACAGAGTGTGGGAGATTTATTTTGAAAATCCCACTGATAAAACCTGTGGGATTTACTCCAGTTTTTATGCAAATTCGACACTTAGAATTTTTTTGCGAGAATCCCACCCCTTACCTTTAAACAAAGTCATGTATTCTTAAGTTTAATTCATCAACCACATCTGTAGGGCAGAACCTTCCTTTCCCGAGTCCAGTAGGAAGTGTTAACATTTGTTCTTAATGGCTTTAGTGTCCCTGCGAATCCATTAAAAAATATGCTGATGTGAATGTTCCAATAGGTTGTGTTATTGATTAGAGGATGTAACATTGTTTGTGCAACTGTTCTGTATCTACAAGGACGTGTCATTCATTCACAATGGAATGTACCTCCAGGGATGTAAGGGACGGACATTTGTCTTCAGTCTACGTGACTCCAGTTACACAGATAAGATGAAAGCAGATTACCTTCACCTAAGCCAATGAAAGAGGATAATTTTGCCTCTTTCCAATAAGAGATGAGGAACAGTCAGATGTAGGGAATAAAAGTTGTAAAATCCGAAGTCTTTGTTGGCACAGTTTTACCATGACTTCTGTGGTCTGATTCTTCTGAGACACAATTCAACATATCATCATTTCAGAGACAAGCAGAAAGGCATAACCTGTCCTGGCTACGCTCGGGGAATCCTGGGACCTTGAGGGATAAGAACCATCCATTTTGTTTTCACTGATTTTTGTTAAGTATATGTAAAATCTTGCTCAATAAATTTGACTTGATTCATAAATAGTATTTATTCATACCTTGTTAGGTCAAGCATGACTGAGGACCCCATTATTAGAAATTATTAATTTTGAATTTAGATATTTTAAGTAAAAGGGCTCACCAAAGTGAGCTCCCAACCACATACCCATGCTATTACTAAAGACACCTAATTCCACCTCTGTAACATTGTCTGATTCTCCAAGTCTTCTTCACCCATAACTCTTCTGCGCACTAATCTTCATTCACTCCCAATTAAGCAACGCTTCAATTTTAAAATTCTCACCCCTGTGTTTCAGATTCTTCCATTGTCTCATTCCCCCTTATCTCTGTAATCCTCTCCATCCCTACAACATTCAGAGACAACTGCGCTCCTCAAATTCCAGCCACCTGAGCATCTTTGATTTTAATAACTCCCCCATCGGTGAGGTGCTTACAGCTAGAATTTCCTCCCGAAACAAGTTAGAGAATTGGACTGAGACAGACATAGCGTGATTAATGTACAGTTCTGCCACCTCTGTACAATCTATGGCAATGGCCCTCGGTAGGGTGAGGTTACTTGAAGCGCCATTGGCAACAAGAATAGAAAGAGGATCCCAGCGGGAAAGCCAGAGGAGCCAGATAGGTCTGTGCAAACACAGTTGCCTGAACAATAGAGGAGTGGGGAGAGGAAAGAAGCTTTATATTTTTATAGAGTCACGGGGTTTCCCTAGTCCTTGTACTCCCAGCAGCCATTTGTCAAACGTGCATCACTCAGGATGCAAATCCTGGCTCCAGAATGTTTTGCATTGGTCATGACACCAGACATACGTTGTATGAAATGAAGACAAAGGGTGAATCGTCACCCGAGCGCTCTCAGCCATGATGAAAAGCCCCAGAAAAGTGACATCACCAGCAAACATGCTTTTACAGACAATGGCTGATTTTAAAAGTGCGGTCAATGTTATGAGATATTTGAGATGAAAATTGTAATGATTCCTCGTTTCCTTTTACCTGTTATATTCATAATATCCAGTAGAGGGCTCTGAAACGTTAGATGCCTCACATTCTAAATTAATGTTTGCTATGATCAGCAAGTTCAATCACATGCATCTTTCTGCAATAAAAAATTGAATTTAAATCGGATTTACTCCTATGTTTGTTACACTGGTATCACATGTGAAGAATAACGCCTGGACAATTTTGTTATTAAAAACATTTGGGTCCTGAAAATTTGCAGGCCATCTCCCCTGGCAGTAGTGCTTGAATACACCCTCTGGGAACAGCCACTTGTGTTCTAGCCAGAGAGCAGCAGGAGGTTTCCTCATTTACATTTTATTTTATTGGCAGCTTCCTGTGCCACAGTGGGTGCATGTTGGGTCTCTGCCAGAGCAACTTGGTACTGGTCAACAGACTACAACCAAATACGTCCAGCAGTGCTGGTCCAGCAGGAGGTTGTAATTAGCCATTCAAACCCTTTGACAAACAGTCTCTTCATGGAGCTATCCAATTTCTGTCAACGATCCCCTCAGATAGCTCACATATCCACAGGTCTGAGAGTCTGGCTGCCAGCAAAGCTGACTGAGCCCAGTGTATCAACCTTCCAGAAAGCTCCGTTAGAGAAAAATCCCAGTCTGGGCATTCCCTCCCACTGACCCTGTCCCTCTGGCTCAGGAACCACGATTGGGCCAGACACAAGTTTCTTGTTGAGCGGGCCACCTTGTCACCCCTCCTCGCTATGAAAACTTCTAACCCCGTCCCACCCACCGTACTCCCAGCAGCTACTTGTCAAAGGTCCGTTGCTATGGATACAGATTTCCAGCCTCACTATGTTTCATATTGGTCATAATTCCAAACCTACAAATCGTCGGAAAGTTCAAGTTAAAGTTTGTTTATTAGTCACAAGTAAGGCTTACACTAACACTGCAATTAAGTTATTGTGAAATTCCCCTAGTCGCCACAGTCCGGCGCCTGTTCAGGTACACAAAGGGAGAATTTAGCATGGTCAATGCACCTAACCAGCACATCTTTTACAATGTGGGAAGAAACCGGAGCACCTGGAGGAAACCCACACGGACACAGGGAGAGCGTGCAAACTCCACGTAGACAGTGACCCAAGCCGGGAATCGAACCCAAGTCCCTGGCACTGTGAAGAAGAGTGCTAACCACTGTACCACCGTGCTGCCATCTCAGCCAAGGAATGATGTGGAGATGCCAGCGTTGGACTGGGGTGGGCAGTAAGAAGTCTCACAACATCAGGTTAAAGTCCAAAAGATTTATTTGGAATCACGAGCTTTCGGAGTGCTGCTGCTTCCTCAAGTGAGTGGAGAGGTGGGTCCACAAACAGGGCATATATAGGCAAAAACTCAATTGCGACATAATGGTTGGAATGCGAGTCTTTACAGGTAGTCAAATCTTTACAGGTATAGACAATGCGAGTGGAGAGAAGGATAATGATAGGTTAAAGCAATTGCAATTGTGTCTTTGTCTATATATGCCGTGTTTGTGAACCCACTTCTCCACTCACCTGATGAAGGAGCAGCGCTCCAAAAGCTTGTGATTCCAAATAAACCTGTTGGACTTTAACCTGGTGTTGTGAGACTTCTTACTGTGGGAAAGGAAGACTTTTTCTAGGTTTTCCATGGCTTTTCTGCCCAAGTATTGACTGTAGTTGTTGGAAGTCAATCACACATCAGCTGGTTTCCTCCCAGTGTGTCAATTGAAGGCATTGTAACACCTAAGAGCTGGAAAGGCTCAGTCTCTAAGAGGCCATTTTAATATCTAAGAAGTCTTGGAGCCAAAATAGAGGGAAAAGACATTTCCCAGACTCAATTGTCCACCTTATACTGTGTGGAAACTATAAGCTGGCTTTGACTTGTAATTTTATTTAATTTGGACGTTGTTTGGAAATGGGAAAATCTTAAGGAGTTCAGGGATTTTAGATATATATATTTTGGAAAAAGGGGTAATTTCTATATAAACTGTGTGTGTGTTTAGTAGCTAATGTATTTAATTGTCTTGGGGTGTTATAGTCCTGGTTGTGTGTATTTGTCTTTTCTTTTGTTTAATAAATAGTCTCTAGTAATTGTTACACGATGATTGGGCTGGTTATTCTCATTGGGGGTTTCACATGATTCCTCACATCATTCCAAAACAAAACTATACATTATCACAAACCAGTGTGTCAAGTTGAGACACCCTCATAGATGACTTCCACATGGTTCGTGACATAAGAGTGATTATCGGTGTACATGATTATGACAGATTTAGATAAGGGAGACAAAACAATGCTGTTCCCATTAGTTGATTAACAAAGACTAGAGGACATAGAATTACAGTTTGGGGAAAGAGTAATGGTGGGGCAAGAGGAAGAACCTTTTTACAATGGACAATGGTAACGACCTGGAACTCTCTAGCACTGATGGAAGTAGAGGTGATCAATGATTTTGGAAGGAAATTTAACAGACGCTTTGAGGGAAATAAACTGGCAGAACTACAGGGATCGATCAGGGGAATGGGACTGACTGGATTACTTGACAGCGAGCCAGCATGTACTCAATGGGTCAAATGGCTCCTTCTGTGCTGTAATGACTTTATGACATTGCTCTGTCATAGCAAAAGCACCACTCAAAGATGTACAGACTATTTTATAATGGCTTAATTACTTGGTACTTGTGAGGAGTGTAATATGCTGATATTGCAGAATCATATTGTTAACTTAGGGGCCACTTCAGTTTTGGGCATTTCCTCTCCAATATTCATGTAGCCATTCTTTCTTTATGGTCACAAATCATACTCAAGTCCTGGGGTAGGACTTGAACCTGGACCTTCTGGCTCAGAGGCAGGGACACTATCCATTGCACCAGAAGACCTCCATAAATAAATATGTGTATACCATTTATCTTGGTGCAGGGTTGGAGATGCATTAAAGCTGAGCTGGATCCTCTCCCCTCTCTATTTACACCCTCACACTTCCCACTGGGATTATTGAATACTAATCAGGAGCAGGAATTCTTGAAGATGGTAATCTCCCCCCACCCCCCCCCCCAAACAATCCAGAGGCATGGAAACAAATTGTCCTTTCAAATTCATGAATTTGTCTTTACAATGTTTTTTTCTGTGACTCACACAGGAAATTGAGCTTCTTAGTGCCTGCTTAAAGAGGAAGGAAAATAATTAACCCCTTTATGCTGAATAATATTCCCTTTGTGCTGAAAGAAAACACTAAATAAGCATTTTTACAGATCCTTATTCAAGATCCTTCACACTCATGAAGTTTATAGACTTTTAGCAGAAGCTGAGCAAATACTGTTGGAGTATAAAATATGCTCAAATCTCATTTCTTAATATACAAACATATGAACATACAGGAGCAGTAGTAGGCGATTCGGCCCCTCAAGCCTGCTCTGCCATTCAATAAGATCATGGCTGATCTGTTTGTGTCGAGCTCCACATTCCCCGTCTACCCCCATAACCTTTGGTTCCTTTGCCCAACAAGAATCTACCTACCTCTACCTTAAAAATATTCAATGACCCCGCCTCCACCGTCTTCTGAAGCAGAAAGTTCCAAAGTCGTGCAAGCCTCTGAGAGAAGAAACTTCTCGGCAGGATTTTACAACCTCACTCGTCCCGAAACTGTAAAATCCTGCCCGAGGTCAACGGACCTTCCCGTGCTCTGCCCCTCACCCGCTCTGATTCCCGTGGCAGGCAGGCCGGTAAACTTCTGGCCATCATCCCTGTTCTATATAAGGGCAACACCTAATTTCAAAACAGTTCTGGACTGACGCACAAGAGGGAACATCCTTTCCACATCCACATTCTCTAGACCATCAGGGTGTTACATATTTAAATCAAGTTACCCCTCACTCTTCTAAAGTCAATTGGAAACAAGCCCAGTCTGTCCAATCTTTCCTCATCAGGCAACCTGCTCACTCGAGAATCAATCTAGTAAGCCTCCTTTGAACCTCCTCCAATGTACTTACATCCTTTCTTAAATAAGAAGACCAAAACTGCACACAGTATTCGAGATATGGTCTCACAAATGTCATGTATAACTGAAGCATAACATTCTTACTCTTATGTTCAATTCTCTTATATTATGATACCAGCAGATGTTACCACTGAACAAGTCAGAACCCAAGCTGGAACCTGGTTTGATAGATCCTGGGGCCAATTCTCCCAAAAGAAAGTAAGTGCCCAATGGGCGGGGATACGGGAGGTTTTCCCGCCCATTTTCTGGGCGAGCAGAATGGACTGAATCTCCAGGGCAACACAGAGACCGGAATCAGCGCGCTGAGTGGGCCATTGCGCATGTGCGAATTGTCAATGGGGCGGTCGGCACATTTACACTGGCCCTCCCGCCATCACCGGCCTCCCAATCGCCAGCTTCCATGATTGCTTCCCTGGCTCCCCCCTCCTGATTGCCGGCTTCCGTGACCTCCACATCCCCATGTCCAGCCCGAAGCCCCCACAATGGCCGGCCCAGCCCACCGCCCCCCCATGGCCGGCCGGATCCACCCCACAATGAGCAGCCTGACTATCCCCTCCCCATGGCCAGCTCCAATTGCCTCCCTTCCTCTCCTATCAATCCCTAACGTAGAATGCATAGCAGGTCCCTCACAACCACCACCAATTGGCCCCGCTGCCCTGCCCCCTCAGGCCACACCTTCTTGATACTTCCCTGGTGCCCAGTGAACAGTGCCAGGCTGGCAGGGCCAGGCTGGCACTGTCCAAAGGGCAACCCCCCTCCTCCCGATCTCTCAGAGGGAGCCTCACTTGCCTCTGTCCCCACCAGTAGGGTGATCACACCTGGTCCCCACTTATGGGAACCATACGTGATCCCTGGTTGTGGGAACCTCTCCCAGTGGGGTGAGAGACATTAGCAAGCCCAGATAGTACCGTCTCGGGCTCACTAATGGCATTGAAATGTCGATTTCAATATGGTAATCAGCCTTGTGCTGATTTCAGGCGCGAGGTTGATTACACTTAAAAATAGGGCCTGGGAGACTCGCGATCAGTTGGACACCAGTTGTGAATCCCGCTAAAGGCTTCCCACTGATATTTCCTGGCTTGCTGTGCTACTCAAGCTTTTACTTTTTTGGGGGGGATATGGATGAATAGAGCCACAGGACTGCCAATGAACTCATAACAAAGAATAAAACATTCATTAAGAACAGTTTAACTGTAATACACTATTCCTTCACTCCAGCTATACCTTTACAGAAATATGCAGATTTGTAAGAATAACACAAGTTACAAAATCTACCTTATTCAATGACGATCATATTAATATCACAAACCACCGTGATTTTATGTGTAAGCGTGTCCTAACTTAAACATCAGTTCGTGTTGGTGTATAGCTTTATTTTTGGAATAGTGTGAAGAGTCACATGAAACCCCAGTGAGAATAAGCAGTTCGGTCATTGTATAACAATTATTAAATGCTATTTTTTAAGTTAAAGAAAAGACAAAAACACACGAACAGGATTACATTATTCAAAGACAATGAAGGATATGAATCATTGAACACACGCAATGTATGCAGCAATTACCCCCTTGTTCCAAAATATACCTATGATCCCTGAACTCCTTAAGACTTCCCCCTTCCTAAACAGCATGCAGATTAAATAAATCTATCAGTCAAATCCGGTTTATAGTTACCACACAATACAAGGCTGAGGATCAAGTCTGGGAAATGTGCTTTCCTGGTCCAGAGAAGGTATTAAAACTGCCTTCGTGAAGGTATGTGCACTGCCTTTGCTTTAAGGCTTAGGTGCAGGCTGAGCCTCCTGGCTGTGAGTTGTGGACTAGCTCTCAGGCTGCTAGATGTAAACTAGCCCCCCTGCTTCTGAAGGCGCTGACAATTATAGCATTTTCCCCTTTGATTCTTCATTTTGTGTATTTGACTCTCTGTATCTCTCACGCTCCTTGATTCTAGAAATTAGTTTACCTCCACTGATCTCTCAGTCAGCTAGGTAAGCTGTTTCCTACTTATAGGACAATCTACACTTGGTTCTGTCTAGATGCCTGCTAATCTCTTTACTTGGAAAATCACATCTATTGAAAGCTGGCTACTACTGTTGCCAGGCAGATTTCTAGCTATTGCTAGGCAGATCATATCTTATCATGCCTTATTAAATTCTTGTTACTACTGTTGCTAGGCAGATCCATGACAGTAGGTACAAGGTACATGCAACACAACGGGCAAACCGTAGTGAGACACTCCACACTCTGAAATCATGTGACATATGCCACCCAACTCAACTGCAGATTTTTCATCAATTCTCCCCAGATGTTTGTCACACTGTAAGCCAGCTGGTCTCACTGGAACTTTAACCTTCACATGAGAGTTTCAAATCTCCACTCTCAAAGAACACACTTTTGAATCTTCTCCTAAATTATGCTATATCTTGGAAGTTTTCACCAAAGATCCATATCCAGGGTTTCAACTTCTCCTTTCGGTATTCCTCTGCCCTGGATTCAAGCATTCAAGCTTCTACACAACTTCTCAGGTACCGAACTATGCCAATAGAACACCACAGCTCCATAGACTGTAATAAGCTGTCATCAACCTTTTGATTATCCCAGATATCTGGCTTCTCATGATCCAATGTCTCCAGGCCTGCACCTTGCGGCCTTGTATTTAACTGGGAGCCTCTCGCTTTGCTCTTGACTTCACTGAACAAAATCCTTTTTCCAGATTTCTGTTCTTTTTCTTTTAACTTCCTGGAACTGTCCTCTGACCCAAACCCTGGTTTCTGGGAGTTCCTGCCCTTTAGCTTCTGGGACTTGCTTTCTGAGTCTCTGTATTGTCCTTCCTGTTCTGGCAGTAACCATGGAATGCTCCTTGCCTCTGGGTTATCTGTTCCCAAATTGAAACTCAAGTGCTTCTGTTTTATACTGTAGGCCTCTGGTTGCTAAGCAACAGCTTAAACCTTGCTTTCAGAATCATAAAAGTTTATCACAATGCAAGCAAAGTTTTAAGTGAAACTAAACCTACAAACTTGCAGGCATTTTTTTGCATGAAGCTAAAATGAAGTTTTCATCTTTTCTTAGCACACAATTCAGAAACACAAGTTAAGCTTAAATTTCACCATATTCCTAACAAACACAATATAAATATAACTACTTAAGCTATCTCTATTTCCTAATACTTGTAATAAAGGATAGCATTCCATGAGCCTTCTTGAATATGTGATGTATCTGCATACTAGCTTTTTGCGACTAATGCACTAGAACATCTAGATCCCTCTGCACCTCAGAATTATGCATTTTTTCCATTTAAGTAATACTCTTTTGTTTTATTCTTCCTTGCAAAGTGAACAACTTCATACCTTCCCACATTATCCCATCTCAACCTGTCTATATCCGTCTGCTAATGCCTTGGGGGTGATTCTCCCAAAAAAATTCTAATTCGCTTAAAAGCTGGAGTAAATCATGCTGGTTTTTTCAGCGGGAGTTTGAAAATGAATCTCCCGCACTCTGTGCACTGCAGCACGGCGCTGAGTGGGTCACTGCACATGCACCAGTGGCCCTGCACTGCCAGCCTCCCGATTACTGGCCAGCTCAATCGCTGGCCAGCCCAGCCTGCAGCCCCCGCATTGCTGACCGTGCAACCCCCCCCCCACCCCCACGGCCTGATCGCTGGCCCCCCCGGACACGTCTGGGCCCAACTCCGACCCCCCCCACCTTCCCAGCCTGCCACAATCTCCTGCCCCTCCCCCCAGCAGCCCCAATCTCCAGATCCACTCCCTGATTCCCCCCCAAATTGGCAGCCTCGACCCCCACCCCGCAGTGCTGATTCCCCCAATGTAGCCCCAAACCCTCCCCCCATCAGGCTGACCCCCCCCGCTCCCCCCCCCCCCCCCCATCCCGAATACCAGCCCCAATCACTGGCCTCGCTCCCTCTGTCACTCAGCCAAAATGCAAAGTGGGAGCGGGACCCCCCACTCCCACCAATCGCCCCCAAAGGCCCTACCCCATCAGACCCCACCCCCATTAGGTGCCCCCTAGGCATTGACACTTTGCCCTTTGAGCAATGCCTGGGATGCAGGCTGGCACTGCCAAGGGGCCAATGCCCAGGGGTCAACCCCCCGGTGCCTGACCCTGTGGGGGTCTTCGATTGCCCCCCCTTCACTCCATCGGGGTCAAGCCACCAGCTCCCTGCAAGGGGGGACCTATACTAAACCCCGCTGGAGTAAAATACTCCTGGCGGTGGGGGAGAGGCTAGTGGGCCTGGAGATTTCAGCTCCGGTACCACTAATGAGATTCAAATGGTATTAAAATGAATCTTTGCATATATTATGCAGCTGTGCGCCGATTTCTGGCATGGAGCTGACGGCATCGGAAATCCGGCTCTGGGAGACAAAGAACAAAGAACAAAGAACAATACAGCACAGGAACAGGCCCTTCGGCCCTCCAAGCCCGCGCCGCTCCCCGGTCCAGGATTGAATCCTGAATCCAGGATCCCCGCCCAATTTTCCAGCCTATCTACATACCAATATCCTATCCACCGAGCTGTCCCTCACAGCTACGATGCTTTGTTCATTACAACCTATTAACTTACCCCCACCCCCCCATTCCAGACCATGTGATCTCCAGGGAGAGGCGAAAACCCAGAGTGAAAAACCCCAGGGCCAATATGGGGAAAAAAAAATCTGGGAAATTCCTCTCCGACCCCCTGAGGCGATCGAAACGAGTCCAGGAGATCACAATGGCCCCGATCGGAAAATGCTTCCCAACCCTAGTCATTTCCACTTCCACGAACACCATATGAATTCCCTGCCCCCGAGACAGGTTCCCAACTATCCGCAGTCTCACTCTGTACTGGCACCAGCAAGATGATCGTAGAATGAAGCCTTGAAACGAGAAACCAGGAACAATTAGCCCGCGCCGCTCCCTGGTCCAAACTAGACCACTCTTTTGTATCCCTCCATTCCCACTCCGTTCATATAGCTGTCTAGATAAGTCTTAAACGTTCCCAGTGTGTCCGCCTCCACCACCTTGCCCGGCAACACATTCCAGGCCCCCACGACCCTCTGTGTGAAATATGTCCTTCTGATATCTGTGTTAAACCTCCCCCCCTTCACCTTGAACCTATGACCCCTCGTGAACGTCACCACCGACCCGGGGAAAAGCTTCCCACCGTTCACCCTATCTATGCCTTTCATAATTTTATACACCTCTATTAAGTCTCCCCTCATCCTCCGTCTTTCCAAGGAGAACAACCCCAGTTTCCCCAATCTCTCCTCATAACCAAGCCCCTCCATACCAGGCAACATCCTGGTAAACCTCCTCTGTACTCTCTCCAAAGCCTCCACGTCCTTCTGGTAGTGTGGCGACCAGAACTGGACGCAGTATTCCAAATGCGGCCGAACCAACGTTCTATACATCTGCAACATCAGACCCCAACTTTTATACTCTATGCCCCGTCCTATAAAGGCAAGCATGCCATATGCCTTCTTCACCACCTTCTCCACCTGTGACGTCACCTTCAAAGATCTGTGGACTTGCACACCCAGGTCCCTCTGCGTCTCTACACCCTTTATGGTTCTTCCATTTATCGTGTAGCTCCTCCCTACATTATTCCCACCAAAATGCATCACTTCGCATTTATCAGGATTGAACTCCATCTGCCATTTCCTTGCCCAAATTTCCAGCCTATCTATATCCTTCTGTAGCCTCTGACAATGTTCCTCACTATCTGCAAGTCCTGCCAGTTTTGTGTCGTCCGCAAACTTACTGATCACCCCAGTTACTCCTTCTTCCAGATCATTTATATAAATCACAAACAGCAGAGGTCCCAATACAGAGCCCTGCGGTACACCACTAGTCACAGGCCTCCAGCCGGAAAAAGACCCTTCCACTACCACCCTCTGTCTTCTATGACCAAGCCAGTTCTCCACCCATCTAGCCACCTCCCCCTTTATCCCATGGGATCCAACCTTTTTCACTAGCCTACCATGAGGGACTTTGTCAAACGCTTTACTAAAGTCCATATAGACAACATCCACGGCCCTTCCTTCGTCAACCATTTTGGTCACTTCTTCAAAAAACACCACCAGGTTCGTGAGGCATGACCTCCCTCTCACAAAACCATGTTGACTATCGTTAATGAGTTTATTCCTTTCTAAATGCGCATACATCCTATCTTTAAGAATCTTCTCCAACAACTTCCCCACCACGGACGTCAAGCTCACCGGCCTATAATTACCCGGGTTATCCTTCCTACCCTTCTTAAATAACGGGACCACATTGGCTATCCTCCAATCCTCTGGGACCTCACCTGTGTCCAGTGACGAGACAAAGATTTGCGTCAGAGGCCCAACGATTTCACCTCTCGTCTCCCTGAGCAGCCTTGGATAGATTCCATCAGGCCCTGGGGATTTGTCAGTCTTTATATTCTCTAACAAACCTAACACTTCCTCCTTTGTAATGGAGATTTTCTCCAACGGTTCAACACTCCCCTCCGAGACACTCCCAGTCAACACATCCCTCTCCTTAGTGAATACCGACGCAAAGTATTCATTTAGGATCTCCCCTACCTCTTTGGGCTCCAAGCATAAGTCCCCATTTTTGTCCCTGAGAGGTCCGATTTTTTCCCTTACAACCCTTTTGTTCCTAACGTATGAATAAAATGCCTTGGAATTCTCCTTAATCCTGTCTGCCAAGAACATTTCGTGACCCCTTTTTGCTCTTCTAATTCCCCGTTTGAGTATTTTCCTACTTTCATTATACTCCTCCAGAGCTCCCTCCGTTTTTAGCTGCTTGGACCTAACATACGCCTCTCTTTTCCTTTTGACCAGTCCCTCAATTTCCCTGGTTATCCACGGTTCTCTAATCCTACCCTTCCTATCCTTCTTTTTTACAGGCACATGCTTGTCCTGTAGCCCTAACAACCGTTCCTTAAAAGACTGCCACATACCAGATGTGGATTTACCCTCAAACAGCCTCTCCCAATCAAGAGCTGCCAATTTCTGCCTGATCCCAATAAAGTTAGCCTTCCCCCAATCCAACACCTGACCCTTGGGACACCACTCATCCTTTTCCATCACTATCCTAAAGCTAACAGAATTGTGGTCACTATTTGCCACATGTTCCCCGACCAAAACTTTGAAGACCTGACCGGGTTCATTCCCCAGCACCAGGTCCAGTATAGCCCCCTCTCTAGTTGGGCTGTCCACATATTGTTCCAACGAACCCTCCTGTACACATTTTACAAATGCCTCACCATCCAGAGTCCCTGCCCTCAGCGATTTCCAGTCTATACCAGGGAAATTGAAGTCTCCCACTACAACAACCCTATATTTCCTGCACCTATCCAGTATCTCCTGACATATCCATTCTTCCACTTCCCTTGGGCTGTTGGGGGGCCTGTAGTACACCCCCAACATAGTGACTGCGCCTTTCCTGTTTCTAAGCTCCACCCAGAGTGACTCGCTACACGACTCCTCCGAATTGTCCTCCCTCTGCACCGCTGTAATATGCTCTCCAACCAATACCGCTACTCCCCCACCTCTTTTGGCCCCTCCTCTGTCTCGCCTAAAACACTTGTACCCTGGAATATTCAGCTGCCAGTCCTGTCCCTCTTTCAACCAAGTCTCCGTCACCGCAACCACATCCAAATTCCTCGTGCGCATTAAGGCCCCAAGTTCGTCTGTTTTACCTGCTACGCTCCTTGCATTGAAGTATAAGCACTCCAGACCCCCAGGCTCAGTGAGGTCGTCCTCCCCCAGAGTGCTCTTCTTCTTTGCCAGCCTTGTCCCAGCCCCAAGCTCGTCCCCAGCCACCACACTTATAGACCTAATAGTTTGATCCCCACCCCCCTGCCACACTAGTTTAAACCCCCCCGAACTGCATTAGCAAAGCTCCCAGCCAGGATATTTGTGCCCTTCCAACTTAGTTGTGACCCCTCCCTCTTGTACAGGTGCCATCCTCTCCTGAAAACCTCCCATTGGTCTATGAAAATAAAGCCCTCCCTCCTGGACCAGTCCTTTAGCCAGGCATTCATTTGAACCAACTCCCTATTCTTATCCTCACTGGCACGAGGCATTGGGAGCAGCCCAGAGATGGCCACCCTAGTACCCCAGTCCAACGCGCTTCTCGGCCTTTTGGCTAAGATCAATTGTAGTATGGAGAGGATGCTGCACTTGGTTGAGGTCATTGGGTTACATTGAAGCTTCATATGTTTCATATGAAGCAATTTTTAAAAGCGGCATCTCGGCCTTTTGGCTAAGATGCAAATGAGCCCAAGTCTTGGAGGAGGAACCTCCCCCTTCTCCAATCAGCTTGGCACATGTCGATCGGGCCCAGGACAGGGTGGTTTGGTCGCTTGCCCTGTCTTGTCAGCCTGGATCAGAAATGTCTCAACTTGTTGAGACTCTGAATTGGATTTGATTTGATTGAATTGGAAAAGTATTTAAAAAAATCTCCCGTGGGCCAGCCACGACTGTGCCGCAACTGTGGCAAAACCGGCCATTTTGCCGCAAGCTGCAGCGTCACCGTATGCAGAAACTGCCTGAAGGAGGGGCACTCGACCGACGAGTGCAAAGACAGCAAATGTTGCAACCTGTGTGGGGAGACTGGCCATGTTTACAGAGTCTGCCCCAAGCGGAAGGTCACTTACGCCCAGATCACCGGAGGCGGAGCGAGGAAGGCGAGTGCTCCTGCTGCCTCAGGGAACAAGAAGCCCACCGCAAGAGAAGCTGGCACGGAGAAAGCTTCTGAAGCAAAGGTGGACCCCCCAGTGCAGCAGGATGATGACACATCCACACCACCGCCAGCAGAGGGCGCAGAGGACATGGAGCAGGAGAAAGGAGATCCCGAGGGCCCCTGGCAGGTGGTAAAGAAAAGCACCCAGAAAAGGAAATCCTGCGCAGCTAGAGTCTCCAGTGGCGACGCCTCCTCAGACGAGGAAAACAAAGCGGGCAGCCGACGAAGCATCAAACGGCTCCATAGAAAAGCGGCACGGGAACCACAACGGACTAGGACCAACGACCACAAAGCAGCCGGGGACCATCCAGCCGACGGATACAGCAGTGCGGCCGAGGCCCCCCAAACCCCGGACAACAGGAACGAGGACACCGACGACGCCCAAGGCGGAGATCGGCCTGCAAGCCCGGCACCAACCGAGGGCTACACGACACCGACCATGTCACCCAGTCGTGGTCGGGGACCTGAGGCAGGGTCGGACTGCTACCTCAGCCCTGCAGAATTTTGTCAGTGCCACAGGAATGCAGCACCTGGAAGAGGCTGACTGAAGGACACGTAAGAACTGACAAACCGTTTAAACATTAAAATGTCTTTAAAGTTTGCATCTTTAAATGTTGGCAGTGTTAAAGATAGTCTGAGATGTGCGGCCAGCTTGTCCTACCTGGCGAAGGTCAAGGCCGACCTGCTGTTCCTGCAGGAGTGTGGAATACCACACCTCAGCAACTACAGGCGCTGGTCGAGTGTGTGGTCCCACGGACCGTCCATCTGGTCAGGTGGGAACGACTGCCGTTCATCCGGCCTAGGCATTCTGCTACGGGGGGGGCAACTTCACCGTCTCCGAAGTTAAGGAGGTGGTGGGAGGACGCCTCCTCGTAGCAGACGTCACGTACAAAAACTGCCCTCTCAGGCTGATTAATATGTATGCCCCTGCCGTCAAGACCGAGCGGCTGGCACTTTTAGAACAGCTGCCACCACTACTCACCACCTCCAGGCCAATCATACTGGGTGGGGACTTTAACTATATAATTGACAAGGCCGGCCGATCCAACAGGGCCGAAAGTAAACTGGACGCTACGTCCAGAGCCCTGCTGGAAACAGTCAAAGATGCCAAGCTGCTCGACGTCTTCAGCGACCAAGCAGACGGAGGGCAGCGGAGATACACGTGGTCGCGGCCAGACGGGTCTGTCCGCTCCAGGATCGACTTCATGTTTGCATCCCGCGCGATCACGGTCAGGTCCACTGACGTCAAGCCGGTGTTCTTCTCTGACCACTGCCTCCTGCTGGCAGACTGTCAGCTGGAGGAAAACCAGAAAGTGGGCAGGGGGTCCTGGAAGCTTAATGTTGAACTGTTGACCCCAGAGAACCTCGAGGAACTCAAGAGGGTTTACCACGGTTGGAGAACCGTGAAACCCTTCTTTGAGTCTCCATCACTCTGGTGGGAAACCATCAAGGGCAACATCAAGAGGTTCTTCATCCGAAAAGGGGTTCAGAAGGCCAGGGAGAGATGGGGGGAAATGTCCCGACTCCAGAAAAGCATGCAGGAGCTACTCCAACTGCAGTCGATGGGGGTTGATGTCAAGGAGGACCTCCGGGAGGTGAAGAGCCAGCAAGCCTCGCTCTTTGCCTCGGAGGCCTCCAAGGTTATCTTCCGGTCCAGGGTCCGCTCCGTGGAGCAGGACGAAACGTGCTCGCGCTTCTTCTTCCAGAAGGTGCACAGAGAAACCTCTGTGATCACAAGCCTGAAGGAAGAAGATGGCTCTGTAGGGTCATCGCAGTCTGACATTCTGAGGATTTGCAAATCCTTCTATGCCGGACTGTATGACCTGAAGCCAACAGACAGCACGGCCTCCCAGTCTTTCCTGTCGTCTATCACGCAAGTCTTGGACGATGGCGAGCGGGAGAGCCTGGACAGACCGATAGCTCTGGATGAGCTGACAAAGGCCGTCGAGTCCCTTCAGAAGGGTAAAACTCCCGGTAGCGACGGCTTACCGGCTGAGTTTTACTCGGCGTTGTGGGACTTGACGGGCCCGGACCTCCTGGAAGTATACTAGAGTATGCTTCTGGAAGGCAGCATGTCAAAATCCATGAGGAAAGGCATCATCACCCTCATCTACAAGCAGAAGGGGGAAAGGGAAGAAATTAGAAATTGGAGACCTATTTCACTATTGAATGTGGATTACAAGATTCTGGCCAAGGTCATCGCCAACCGGGTCAAGTCTGCTCTGGGGTCAGTGATCCATCCTGATCAAACCTGTGCTGTACCCGGCAGGAAGATCTCTGATAGCCTCGCGCTACTCAGGGATACGATCGCCTACGTGCAGGACAGGCAGGTGGACACCTGCCTCATCAGTCTAGACCAGGAGAAGGCGTTTGACAGAATATCGCACAGCTACATGATGGATGTGCTCTCCAAAATGGGGTTTGGGGAGGGAATCTGCAATTGGATCCAACTGCTCTACACAGACATCAGTAGCGCAGTTTCAATCAATGGGTGGGAATCAGATATGTTTCAAATCAGGTCTGGAGTCAGGCAGGGCTGCCCTCTCTCCTCCGTCCTTTTTGTGTGTTGCATTGAACCCTTTGCCAAGGCCCTCAGAAGCGACCCAGGCATCAAAGGGGTTACAATCCCAGGCAGCGGAGGGACGCAAGTCAAAGCCTCCCTCTACATGGATGATGTGGCTATTTTCTGCTCGGACCCCTCGTCTGTTCGCAGGTTTCTTCGAGTCTGTGAGCAGTTCGAGCTGGCCTCGGGGGCCAAAGTCAACCAGGGTAAGAGTGAGGCCATGTTCTTTGGGAACTGGCCTGACACATCCTTTGTCCCCTTCACCATTAGGGTAGACGACCTCAAGGTGCTGGGGATATGGTTCGGAGCGGCAGGGGCATGCGCCAAAAACTGGGAGGAGCGCATCGCCAAAGCCAGACAAAAATTGGGATTGTGGGAGCAACGCTCCCTCTCCATCACTGGGAAGAACCTTGTGATCCGATGCGAGGTTCTGTCCGTGTTGTTGTACGTGGCGCAGGTGTGGCCTCTCCCCAAGTCCTGCGCAGCAGCAGTGACCCGGGCCATCTTCAAGTTCATCTGGAGATCAAAGATGGATCGTGTCCGGAGGGAGGCGATGCACAAACCTCCAGAGAACGGAGGGAAAAACGTTCCCAACGCCGCCCTCATCCTGATGGCCACCTTTGTGTGCGGCTGCATCAAGCTGTGTGTAGATCCTCGGTACAGTAACAGCAAGTGCCACCATTTTTTGAGGTTCTACCTGTCCCAAGTGTTGCGGAGGATGGGTCTGGCCACATTGCCGCGGAACGCTCCAAGTAGTTGGACCGTACCGCAGCACCTGTCCTTCGTGGAGAAATTCTTCCGGAAACACACCTTTGACCACATGGCTATCAAGCAGTGGTCAGCACGTAATGTCCTTGAGGCCCTGAGAGAAAAGGAGACAGCAGATCCTGTCGGATGGTTCCCTGAGCGGACTGTCAATGTCATTTGGCAGAATGCCTCATCACCAGAACTCACAAACAAGCACCAAGACCTGGCTTGGCTGGTGGTGAGAAGGGCACTCCCCGTCAGATCCTTTATGCACGCCCGGGGTCTCAACCTCACCGCACGCTGCCCTCGAAGCGGCTGCGGGGCTGATGAGACGGTCGCACACCTCCTTGTGGAATGTGCCTTTGCAAAGAAGGTCTGGAACGAGATGCAGTGGCATTTGTCGCGGTTCGTCCCGGGCAGCTCGGTGACGCAGGACTCTGTGCTCTACGGGCTGTTTCCGGGGACGCACACCGAGACAAATATCAACTGCTGCTGGAGGGTCATCAACTCGGTGAGGGCGCACTTTGGTCTGCCCGAAACTTGCTGATCTTCCAGCTGAAAGAATTGTCCTCGACCGAGTGTTGCAGACTGGCACATTCCAAGGTCCAGGACTACGTGCTCAGGGACGCGCTCAAGCTTGGGGCAGCCGCCGCAAAGGCACAATGGGGAAAGGCCACCGTGTAAAGCGTCTCAACCGAGGCAGACCGAGGGCCCGGTAACTGCAGAATACCCTCGGCCTGCGTAACTGTGTGCCAACCTGAAAAATAACAGCACACAGTAAACTCTGACACATGTATATAGTTTTAAGAAATGAAATGTAACGAAATGTAATGTTTTTGTAAATAAGCACTGTATTGTACTGTAAAAATGATTCTTTTTGCACTGTTTATGACTTTTGGATCTGTCATTTTGCAATGTTTTATTGGAGAGTTTTTTTTTGTGAATAAAGTATATTTTTGAAATAAAAAAAAATCTCCACATCGGGAGAAAGGCAGCCAGATGCACCAATCCTTTCCTGAAGTTTACAATGCAATGGCAAAACAGTTATACATTTTCGACTGTTCATTTCCCCTGTCCACTCTGTCATCCTAACTGGATGCTCCAATTGCATTAGTACACATTATTTACCTTGGCCAATTGCATCCTACCTTCTTGCAGAATTAGGAATTCACTGGTCGAGAGGACTTGGAAGTTCCTACCCACTGTTACTAAGCAACCTCACTTACGTAAATCCGTAATGTTCAAAGGTTGCTTTCTCACCGTAAGCCACAGAGTTGAAAAGGTGATGTTCCCACTGTCCTGCTCCGCCTTATTATCTGCAAGAATTGAATATTTTAACCAGTGGAATTGCGTACTTTGTGAATACTTCTATTCATTTTCTAGAGTTTGAGAATTTGAACTCTCCATGACTTTTCTGATAACATAACTGTATTCTGTGGCTTATTGTTACCAAAGAATGTGGCCTGTCTAGTTTGCTCTTCCCATTATGCTCCAGGGCAGTTTGCATTTTGGCCAAGTTGCACAATACATTCAAAAATACTTGTTTAAATCTAAAATATATGTTTAATTTCCATAGCAGTAGTTATGTGAGTTTCTATGCAATTAGTATCTTTGTATAAAATAATTATGAGGCACATTGTGGTCCTTATTCTATGTTAATTTCCTCCGTTTAGAAATCTTATTAGTTTTTGAAATCCCAGGGTTTTCTGAACCCCTCTAACACCCCATCCCCTTGGCACTACCTGATGCCCGGTGGGCAGTGCCAAGGTGCCCCTGGGCATTGCCACTTTGTCCCTTGGGCAGTGCCAAGGAGTCATGATGTGGAGATGCCGGTGTTGGACTGGGGTAAACACAGTAAGAAGTCTCAACACTAGGTTAAAGTCCAACAGGAGCCAGGCTGGCACTGCCAGGCTGACAATGCCCAGGGTCACCACCCCCTTACCTCCGACCCCCTGGGGGGCCCGTGGCACCCCCTTCACTCCAGCGGCGTCGGACCGCCAGCTCCCCACTAGTGGGGAGCTGTTGTAAATCCCACTGGAGTGAAACACTCGTGGCGGGGGGTGGGGGAGAGGCTAGCGGGCCCGGAAACTTCAGTCCCCGGGCCTGCTAATGAAATGCAAATGCTTTTAAAAATATTTTAACCTATGTCGATTTCTGGGGCAGAGCTGACGACACTGGAAATCCGAAGGACGGAGATGTGCGGAAGCCATTGCGCCCAGTGGGAAGCCGGCTGCACAGCCTCTGCTTATGTAGCGCAGCGGGCTGGGAGAATCAGGGTGACCAGGGTGAGGTTAGGGCCGGTCAAGGACAGTAGTGGGAACTTGTGTATGGAGTCAGTAGAGATAGGCGAGGTGATGAGTGAATACTTTTCTTCAGTGTTCACCAAGGAGAGGGGCCATGTTTTTGAGGAAGAGAAGGTGTTACAGGCTAATAGGCTGGAGGAAATAGATGTTTGGAGGGAGGATGTCCTGGCAGTTTTGAATAAACTGAAGGTCGATAAGTCCCCTGGGCCTGATGAAATGTATCCTAGGATTCTTTGGGAGGCAAGGGATGAGATTGCAGAGCCTTTGGCTTTGATCTTTGGGTCCTCGCTGTCCACGGGGATGGTGCCAGAGGACTGGAGAATGGCGAATGTTGTTCCTCTGTTTAAGAAAGGGAATAGAAATGACCCTGGTAATTATAGACCGGTTAGTCTTACTTCGGTGGTTGGTAAATTGATGGAAAAGGTCCTTAGGGATGGGATTTACGACCATTTAGAAAGATGCGGATTAATCCAGGATAGTCAGCACGGATTCGTGAAGGGCAAGTCGTGCCTCACAAATTTGATAGAATTTTTTGAGGAGGTAACTAAGTGTGTTGATGAAGGTAGGGCAGTTGATGTCATATACATGGATTTTAGTAAGGCGTTTGATAAGGTCCCCCATGGTCGGCTTATGATGAAAGTGAGGAGGTGTGGGATAGAGGGAAAGTTGGCCGATTGGATAGGTAACTGGCTGTCTGATCGAAGACAGAGGGTGGTGGTCGATGGAAAATTTTCGGACTGGAGGCAGGTTGCTAGCGGAGTGCCGCAGGGATCAGTGCTTGGTCCTCTGCTCTTTGTGATTTTTATTAATGACTTAGATGAGGGGGCTGAAGGGTGGATCAGTAAATTTGCTGATGACACCAAGATTGGTGGAGTAGTGGATGAGGTGGAGGGGTGTTGTAGGCTGCAAAGAGACATAGATAGGATGCAAAGCTGGGCTGAAAAATGGCAAATGGAGTTTAACCCTGATAAATGTGAGGTGATTCATTTTGGTAGGACTAATTTAAATGTGGATTACAGGGTCAAAGGTAGGGTTCTGAAGACTGTGGAGGAACAGAGAGATCTTGGGGTTCATATCCACAGATCTCTAAAGGTTGCCACTCAAGTGGATAGAGCTGTGAAGAAGGCCTATAGTGTGTTAGCTTTTATTAACAGGGGGTTGGAGTTTAAGAGCCGTGGGGTTATGCTGCAACTGTACAGGACCTTGGTGAGACCACATTTGGAATATTGTGTGCAGTTCTGGTCACCTCACCATAAGAAGGATGTGGAAGCGCTGGAAAGAGTGCAGAGGAGATTTACCAGGATGCTGCCTGGTTTGGAGGGTAGGTCTTATGAGGAAAGGTTGAGGGAGCTCTCTGGAGCGGAGGAGGCTGAGGGGAGACTTAATAGAGGTTTATAAAATGATGAAGGGGATAGATAGAGTGAACGTTCAAAGACTATTTCCTCGGGTGGATGGAGCTATTACAAGGGGGCATAACTATAGGGTTTGTGGTGGGAGATACAGGAAGGATATCAGAGGTAGGTTCTTTACGCAGAGAGTGGTTGGGGTGTGGAATGGACTGCCTGCAGTGATAGTGGGGTCAGACACTTTAGGAACATATAAGCGGTTATTGGATAGGCACATGGAGCACACCAGGATGATAGGGAGTGGGATAGCTTGATCTTGGTTTCAGATAAAGCTCGGCACAACATCGTGGGCCAAAGGGCCTGTTCTGTGCTGTACTGTTCTATGTTCTATGTTCTAATCATCCCCAAGGTGTCACACTAAGTTCAGGTTGCTGAGCTCAAACCTTTTCTTTATTCTTTGAAAGCTGAGAAAGAAGCCCTCAATTGCATTGCAACGCAATTTAGACAAATTACAACCCCTTGAAGTCAGATTTTTTGCTCTCTCTAAAGTCATAAAATCAATTAACACCCATTCTTCACAAACAGCTGTTAATTAACTGTTAATTGTTCCATTAGCAGCAATTCAAATTGAACTGAAAGGTTGCGAAAATAAAATCTTCAAATTGGGATCGAATTATCACCAAGGTCGTGAACAGTCCAGTTCAGCCTCTGAGAGTAGTTTGGGATGAGAGTTTGTGTGGTGAGCTTGGAGGGGCAGGTGGAACCGGGGGGAGGGGGGTGGGGGGAGGGGAGGGGGGTGGGGGGGGGGGAGGGGAGGGGGGTGGGGGGAGGGGAGGGGGGTGGGGGGAGGGGAGGGGGGTGGGGGGAGGGCAGGGGGGTGGGTTCTGAGTGATACAATGAATTGAATGAAAACACAGTGGGTGGAACTTTCCATTCTGGAGATGAAGTATGATGGCAGGTGGGAAAGTCAGTGTGATTCCCACTGGGGCAGTGGGTCTGATCCATCTTGTGCTTTTCAGCTCATTTTTAATGTATCACCTAGGGGCTTGTCAAATCATGTGGGAGGGTGGGCAGGATTTGTCCATCCTGCTGTTACCTCATGGCGTCAAAAGTCCTGGTGCCATATTTAAATAGCACCAGCACAGATGTTCACTCACAGCAGACCAGGTGTGGTCAGAACGTCTGCTTCACCATGGCACCTAAATGAACAAAACCTATGGCTCCACAGTTCAGCGAGGCCTCCCTGAGGATCCTCCTGCAGGTTGTCCAGGAAAGATGGGAGGTCCTCTTTCCGAGGGATAGGAACAGGGAATCCTCCCACCTGACCACACTGGCTTTGGAGAAGGTTGCCAGGGAGGTCAGCACTGTGACCCTGCAGTGCAGGAAGTGAATGAATGATCTGATACATTCCAACAGGGCAAGTGAAACTCCTACTCACTCCAAACTCTCACTCTCTTAAGAGCATCAGGCTGTCTAAATGTTAGAGACCACAGGGATGCCACACACCACCAACAGATGAGACATCAGCATTGCATGTCTGCCAACCACTTTAAGCTCACTATGTTATGTAAGATCCTGCACACTCATCACCTTAATCCCTGAATGGGGAGAGCTCAGCACACACAACAGGCATGTACGCTTCAAAACTGCTCTTTCACCTATCGTTCTCCCCAGCCATTCCATATGTCTTTAGCCAGGACAAGATCTCCCACAATTGACAGGAGAAAGCAAAGATTAGATGGGGTATCCTGAGCTGAGGACACTCCCTTGCCTCAAGGAACAAGTGGAAGAGCTTGCTGGCGAGGTCAGAGGTCATTCCTGCACAGAAGGTGAGATCTGCCTCCCTAACAAGCCAGTGAGGATCCATTCAATGTACATGACAACATGGGGACAATTGCTGTATGTAAGAGCCTGCCCAATCAATCACTAATTATCTTTTCTCTTTATTCCAGCCATCAACAAGGAAAGGCGGAAGAAGATGACAAGCAAGCGCCTCAGCCCCCAGAGCTGAGGAGGTAGAAGCACCTGACCAAGACCCATCACTGGGTTCACCTGCACCCTCCATCAGCACAGATACACACACCACGGTGGGTTCTAGTTCTAAAATAGGCTGAGCGTCACAATCTGGTGATCACCTTACCCACATGTGTCCATGACAGGTGCAGGCACTGGCAGCCAAGGTCTCTGACACTCGGAAGACTATTGGAGACCAGGCCCCTCTCAGTTGAGCCTGCAAACCTCTGGAATCGGCCCTGAGAGAAATGCTGGAGATGCATTGACAGGCAAGAGAACATCAAACAGTCAGCAAACTAGAACAAAAGATGGAGGAGTCCATCCACGTTCTGCTCCATCAGCTCCAGCAGGTCAGACTGAGGAAGGTGCACGTGCCCCAAAGCAGGTAGCAGGCTGCATCCATCTCTGGTGTGGGTGTTGGGGCTGCATCTAGATGTAGTGGTCGGGTTAGAAAAATTTAGAAGTTTTGAATGCACAATGGTGGCATGGGTGTTTATCCACTGTATTGTAGGCAGACATTATGTGACCTCATGAGAATTTTTCATCAGGGTTAGTGATTACTCTGATGTCACACTGAAGTTTATAATTTGTGGATGTTATAAGTATTTATCACAACTAAAGTTAGAGTCTTTTCACTCAAGTGCACTTTGCAATGACATTCATTCAATGACGGTGAGGTTTTGGGAAAAGTGGTATCCATCTTCAAGCACCATAGTCTTTCATGCCTTCAGCAGTATTTTTATTGCATCTGTGTTAAGGCAGAGCATTATTCTTTTATTAGCTCCCTCTCTCCCCAAGCGTGACACTGAGCAATGGAAGCTAGTTCCACTCGGTGTCATATTAAATGTCTGTTAGACGGGAGTGAGTGTGTGGTGTCAGAGGTGTGTGCTCATTCCAATGAACCTGTTTAGATACCTGTGAGAATCTTACTTTGCTCCAGAACAGTTGCTTAGCAGTGCTTCGTGGAATCCATTTGTGAAGGCACTGAAGGCAAATTGATATGGAATACATTGCATGACTGGGCATTCAGTGACGTAGGGTTCACAGAAAGGATTGGCCGTTGTGAGATGGACAATGTCAAGGACTGTAATGCTATGAGAGTGATTTTTAAAAATTAATTTACCGGATGTGGATGTCACTGGCTGGGCCAGCATTTATTGCCCATCCCTAGTTGTCCTTCAGAAAGTTTGATTTGATTTGATTTATTATTGTCACATGTATTTACATACAGTGAAAAGTATAGTTTCTTGCGCTGTACAAAGCATGCCATTCATAGAGAAGGAAACGAGAGAGTGCAGAATATAGTGTTATGGTCATAGCTAGGGTGTAGAGAAAGATCAACTTCATGCGAGGTAGATCCATTCAAAAGTCTGATGGCAGCAGGGAAGAAGTTGTTCTTGAGTCGGTTGGTATATGATCTCAGACTTTTGTATCTTTTTCCCCGACGAAGGTGGAAAAGAGAATGTCTGGGGTGCATGGGGTCCTTAATTATGCTGGCTGCTTTTCCGAGGCAGCGGGAAGTGCAGACAGAGTCAATGGATGGGAGGCTGGTTTGTGTGATGGATTGGGCTACATTCATGACCTTGATGTGGTGATGAGTCCATGTGGTGTAGGTACACACACACTGCTGTTAGGGAGAGAATTCCAGGATTTTGACCCACTGACAGGGAAGGAACGGGGGTATAGTCCCAAGTTAGGATGGTGAGTGCTGGACAGGATCTATGAAGGGAAGAAGTTGTTGACTGCTGTGTCAAACCTGACTGCGCTGTGTCTTGCCCAAATATCCAGGCAATGCAGGACACAAACTTGTCAGGTTCCCAGCAAATGTAGGATTTGTGTTTGCGAATAATCAGATGATGGTCCTTCTGAATCATTCTCTGTGAGGACAATGCCAATCTAACTCCCAGCTCGAGGTGCGAGCTTTGGTAACAGATCACTGACCTGATGGCATCCTGGGGCTAAAAAGTATCAAGGTGCAGCCTCTGCATCAATCATACATGAGAGATGGCATTTGGAGAGAATGCTGTTTGGATGTAATGCCTTCTTGAGATGATCAAGTGCCAAATGTTGATGAATGTTTTTCATCTTAGAGCAGTGGCAGGTAACCAATCAGTGTCACATTATTGGGCATTTACAGGAGGTGAAGAAGCCCCACGCTGTGGGCAAAGTCTAGCAGGTACACGGAGGTGGCCTTCTGGCAGCAAGTCAGGGGACCGGCAAAGATTCATTTATTTCTTCCCCCACCCTTACCCACATACCCCGGGCAGCTTCTGCCACAGGTTCACTTCTATCCTTTGGAGGGGCCTCGGCAGCTGTGGCCACAAATATTTTTTTTTTAAATTGCAATTCCTCACTTTCGCCTGCTTGTTCTGGTGGACCTTCTCATTGCCTCAGTCAGGTACATGTCCCACCCACAGTCCTTAATTAGGTGGCCTCTTAATTTGTCATCTCCAGGAGGAGTGTGTAGGACAGAGAGAGGCAACATGGTTTTGTGAAGGGGAGGTCGTGTCTCATGAACTTGATCGGGTTTTTCGAGGAAGTGACGAAGATGATTGATGAGGGTAGGGCAGTGGATGTTGTCTACATGGACTTCAGTAAGGCCTTTGACAAGGTCCCTCATGACAGACTGGTGCAGAAGGTGAAGTCGCACGGGATCAGAGGTGAGCTGGCAAGGTGGATACAAAACTGGCTCGGTCAAAGAAGACAGAGGGTAGCAGTGGAAGGATGTGTTTCTGAATGGAGGGCTGTGACAAGTGGCGTTCCTCAGGGATCAGTGCTGGGACCTTTGCTGTTTGTAATATATATAAATGATTTGGAGGAAAATGTAACTGGTTTGATTAGTAAGTTTGCAGACGACACAAAGGTTGGTGGATTTGCGGATAGCGATGAGGACCATCAGAGGATACAGCAGGATATAGATCAGTTGGAGACTTGGGCGGAGAGATGGCAGGTGGAGTATAGTCCGGACAAATGTGAGGTAATGCATTTTGGAAGGTCTTATACAGAAAGGAAATATACAGTAAATGACAGAACCCTTAAGAGTATTGATAGGCAAAGGGATCTGGGTATACAGGTACACAGGTCACTGAAAGTGGCAACACAGGTAGAGAAGGTAGTCAAGGCGGCACACGGCATGCTTGCCTTCATCGGCCGGGGCATTGACTTTAAAAATTGGCAAGTCATGTTGCAGCTTTATAGAACCTTAGTTAGGCCGCACTTGGAATATAGTGTTTAATTCTGGTCGCCACACTACCAGAAGGATGTGGAGGCTTTGGAGAGGGTACAGAAAAGATTTACCAGGATGTTGCCTGGTATAGAGGGCATTAGCTATGAGGAGAGATTGGAGAAACTTGGTTTGTTCTCACTTGAAGACGGAGGTTGAGGGGCAACCTGATAGAAGTCTACAAGAGTGGATAGTCAGAAGCTTTTTCCCAGGGTGGAAGAGTCAATTGCTAGGGGGCACAGGTTTAAGGTGCGAGGGGCAAGGTTTAAAGGAGATGTACGAGGCAGATTTTTTACACAGAGAGTAGTGGGTGCCTGGAACCCATTGCCGGGGGGAGGTAGTGGAAGCGGATACGGTAGTGACCTTTAAGGGGCATCTTGACAAGTACACGAATAGGATGGGAATAGAGGGATATGGTCCCCAGAAGGGGAGGGGGTTTTAGTTAAGTCGGGCAGCATGGTCAGTGCAGGCTTGGAGGGCCGAAGGGCCTATTCCTGTGTTGTAATTTTCTTTGTTCTTTGACAGGGGGACAGGCTTCACCAGCAGGGTTAGGCCCTGTTTTTTGCCCCTGGCCAATGGAAGTCTTTCAAAGTGATAAGATCCCACCCATTAACTCGGATTCTCTCTCCACAGATGCTGATTGACCTGCATTTTCTGTTTTAATATTAATTTCCAGCACCCACAGTACTTTAGTCATGCCCTGATGTATTCTTCCCCCCCCACATGCCCTGATGTATTCCGCCCCCCCCCCCCCCCCCCCCCCATGCCCTGGTGTATTCTCCCCCCCATGTTTTTGATAACAATGAGTTCAGCAAAGGCCTGTCATGTAATGTTGGGTCGACTCCACTGTTTCTATGGCCCTTTCAGCTGCAGTGCCATTACAATCCAGGGAGTGCTCACCCTTATCAAGATATGACACAAAGTGACTCTCATTAACATTAGTCAACAAAGGAAATTACATTCACTTTTCACACAGACAGCACTTTATAAATGAAGCAAAAAAACCCCAAACTAATTACAAATGTCAGTGAACAAGGAGTGACTGTTCAACTGACATTCTTTGTAAAGTCATTGAACTCGAGGCTTTTTGTTCCACCCACTCACGTCACGTTGCCTTGCATTGCCGCTCTGTAACAAAGGCAAATACAAACACACAAGTTTGGTTCAATGTCTTTTCCCATTTCTTAGATGCTGGTGGATTTGTGCTCACTTCCAACATTACCTGTATCTTTTACAAAGGCCAACAAACATGATATGGTCCTACAGGAGGGCTTGAAGTAGAAATTAATGCAAAAGTTTATTAGTCACAAGTAAGGCTTACATTAACACTGCAATGAAGTTACTGTGAAATTCCCCTAGTCGCCACACTCCGGTGCCTGTTGGGGTCAATGCACCTAACCAGCACGTCTTTCAGACTGTGGGAGGAAACCGGAGCACCCGGAGGAAACCCATGCACATACAGGGAGAACATGCAATCTCACAGACAGTGACCCAAGCCGGGAATTGAACCCAGGTCCCTGGCGCTGTGAGGCAGCAGTGCTAACCACTCCGTGCAGTTGCAATACTATGCAACTAGGGAGAGACGAAGAGATGTGAATATCTCACTCCAGCTGAGATGTGGTATCAGAGAAGATGAAGGAGATGAATGGGGTGTGAATATTCAGATGTTTTCTGTCCAGGGTAATAGTGTCGTGGCCTTTCTCAGGCATAAGTGAAAAATGAAAGGAATGTCGTCGGAATGCCGGGGGCTGACTGTGGCCTGCAGATCGGACAAGCCTGAAGTAAACAATCCTCTTGTACTGAGGAAAGGTGTCCTTCCAGGACCCCAGTCAAACAGTTAACCATCAACCGCCAGTAAAATAGATTAGCTGATCATTTATAACTTGCTGTTTGTACACAAATTGGTTGCTGGGTGTCTCTGCAACATAACAGTGACGGCACATCAGCAGCTGTGAGGTATTTGGCACATCCAGAAGCCCAGAAAGGTGCTATATAAATGCAATCTTATTCTTTCCCAATAGGCAACGAATTGAACTTTGTGTAGCCATGAGGAGCAGGAACTTTCTTTGCTGAAGCTTTGATCGAAATCTTACCAAAAAATAGCAGAGTGTTGGTTCCACTGAGGAAAAACGGAACGTTTCCTGCCAACCTTGTCAACGTGTTCTCGGGCTGAATCTGACAGCTCATTAATATCAAATTTTATTCCCACGATTTTCATTCCACTCCAGCAGCGTGTTCCCTCTGATTCGCCCACCGTGTAACAATTAAACTGCTGCAACAACTGCAGGAGATAGAAGCCAAGAAGCCAGCATTGGGATTTTTTATCCCCGCTCCAGGAGATGGCCTTCCAGCAGAGTCATCACCCCCGCCTAGAATGCAGTGCCAGTCCTGGTCAGTCCAAGCACACTCCAGAAGAAGATGGGGCAGCAGTGTCGAAAGAAGATGAATGATCTTCTTCACTCGAGCAGGGTAAGTGAACCACTCCCAGTCATACCTCTTTGCACACACTCACACCCCCAACCCTTTCTCTCACCAGCCACCTTGGTCTTTGTCAACACCAGCCACCAGGTCCCCCCCCATATTCACTATGTTCCTCCAGTAGCTGCTATACTCCTCACACTTCAGTTCCCACCCAAGCCTGTCACACTTCATCACCTTCTTAAGTGTCAGCACTCCTACCGACACTCTTCCTCTCGGTCTCATCGCAGGACAAACTCAACCACAACACGGGTGAGCAGCCAGTTGGAGTCACGCCCGAGATGAGAACCCTCATGCGTTTTGAGGACCGAGCCCTCGACCTGGCTGGGGAGGAGGAAGAGCGTACCTGCGCTGCTGGTGAAGTGGGGACAGCAGAGAAATGAGAGAATCCTCAACACATATACTGTTATTCCTCAAGTTTCAAGTGAGTAATCAATGTTCCCTCCTTATCTCCTGTAATGCACTGATGTCACGTCCTTTCTCTTGCAGGCCAGCCATGGACAGGCTGGACCATCCTCGTGCTGCCTGGAACCACTGGACTCCAGCAGCTCAGAGGGGGACTTCTCCAACCCCACCATGGAAGAGGCGTCACAGTTGTCACCCGCACCCGGCACCAACACAGATACTCACATCTCAGTGGGTCCAATTCTTAGGCAGGTTTCTGGGTCACTCACTGGTGAACACCTCACAGCTGAAGATCCACAGTGGGGGGAAGCAGCGACGTCCCAGGGAACCAGCACTCAGAGGGATGCCAGAGCCCTGGACTTTGCTCACCCCTTGCTGATGATGTGCCCCTGGGTCCGGTTGTCCCACAGCTGCTGGATCTGCAAAGGCAGAATCAAGAGTCTCAGGGAGGGATGACAGCATTTCCTCTTCAGTGTGCAAGGTCGATTGGAGGAGTTCCATCGCCTTCTATCCGAGGAGATGATGTCGTCACTCCAGCGCAACAATGCCAATACTGCAAGGGTGGCGTCCGCAGTGGAGAACTTGGTGCATGGCAGGAGATGTCCACACCATGGTACAGCTGTGAGCTCCATGGTTCAGGGCTTTGACTGCATGGTACAGGCACTAGTGGGGATCCACCAGTGTTAGTGCCAGAGGACGGCGGGGCTTCTGGATCTCACTCCAGCTGCCCCTCCATCCCATGAAAGAGCACAGGGGACCCAGGAACTCAAGGGGAAGAGGATTGGCAAGAGTACAGCCCGGAGCCCGCCAGTCATGAGATCCTGGGTGGCTCCAGCCCATCTGACACCCCTCTCCCTGGGAGCAACATGCCTCCAACTCCTGACACCGAGGAGGGCAGCAGTCAAACATCCATGCTGCCTGAAAGCAGGCCTGGGCCCTCAAAGTTCCAGCCGCCCCCCCCCCCCCCCCCCCCCCAGGGGACGCCTGCTAAGGTTATCTCAGGCAAAAGGGCATGGATGTCAGCAGGCCACCTCAGCCTCAGCTGTGGTTTTTGGGGATACACCCAGATATAGTGGGAAGGTGAGGAAGATTAAGAAACTGTAGGCACTTAGTGGGCACGGGTGAATATTCTGCATTGTTGTGTATCTTGAAGGCCGCCTTGGAGAACGCTTACCCGAAGATCAGAGGCTGAATGCTTTTGACTGCTGAAGTGTTCCCTGACAGGAAGGAAACACTCCTGCCTGGTGATTGTCAAGCGATCTCCATTCATCTGTTGTCGTAGTGTCTGCAACGCAGAATCTGATAGCCAAGTTCAGCACACATGAGGATGGCCTCAACTGGGATCTTGGGTTCATGTCACACTATCTGTAATCCCCATGACTTCCCTGGGCTTGCAAAACCTCACTAACTGTCCTGGCTGGAGACAATTTACACCTCTTTAACCTGTATTTAACCCTCTCTCCACTCGCATTGTCTGCACTTGTAAAGATTCGATTACCTGTTAAGACTTGGCATTCCAACCATTATCTTGTATTGAATTGTGTCTATATATGCCCTGTTTGTGAACCCAACACTTCACTCACCTGATGAAGGGGCAGCGCTCCGAAAGCTCATGCTACCAAATAAACCTGTTGGACTTTAACTTGGTATTGTGAGACTTCTTACTAGGCTCACAATAAGGAGAGATCCCAGACTGGGTGTGGAGTTCCTGAGATCAAGGTTCTCAGGGACTTGAGAACATATTCATAGAACTACCACTTAGGATAGGATCTCCTGATTTGGACAGTGGTCAGGGACTGGAGTGTATGACAGGGTAGTGAGGCAGATAAGGGGTCCCAGAGGGCAAGAGTGCAGGAGCCTCAGCCTTGGCAATTGTCCAATAGGTTTGAGGTTCTATTTGTTTGGATGAGAGTGTGGCTGCAGGATGGATGAGCTGACTGACCATGGCATCGTGGTGCAGGAAGTCAATCGAGTGGGAGGAGCAAAAAGGAATGTAGTAATAGTAGTAGGGGACAATATAGCGAGGAGGATTGGCACTGTTCTCTGCAGCAAAGAGCTAAAGTCCAGAAGGTTGTGACGCCTGCCCAGTGCCAATATTCAAGAGATCTGTTCACGCCTGGAGAGGAACTTTGGGAGGGGCTGAATCCAATTGTTGTGGTGCATTTATGTACCAATGACATAGGTGAAACATGGAAAGAGATTCTACATAGAGAGTATGAGGAGCTAGGCACGAAATTAAAAAGCAGAAGCAGTCACAGAGTACATAAATGAGAGAGAGAGATGAATATGTGGCTTAAAGACTGGTGTGAGAGAAGAGGGCTCCGGTTTGTGGGACCAGGATTGGAAAAAGTGGGGGCTATACCTTTGGCACAGTCTGCACCTGGACCATGCTGGGACTGGTATTTTAGTGAACTGTGTAACTAGGGAAGTTGAGAGGGTTTTAAATTAAATATTGAGGGCAAGGTCGCAAATTTGGGAAGATGTGGTAAATCAAAAGGCAGAATTTTCCCCAGAAAACGGTGAATTGTCAGGTTCTAACTGAAAACCGACATGTTTCTCCTGTCACAAAATCAAACTGCCATCCATGTATTTTCTAAACCATGTCTGGGCAGCAACTAAGGGAAAGGAAAGAATAGGGAACTGCGTGTTCTTTGCAATTGATACAAGTAGTAGTCAGAGTGCTACTCTGGAAGCAGGTTAGACACAGATGAGTTATTGAAGAAGCAGCAGTAAGAGACAGAGGTATTTAAATGGAAGTAACTAATTAAGTGTTATGTAGTATTATTTACTCTAGATTAGAGCTCTTTGTATTAGGACGATAAGAGCTTTCTAATAAACACCAAGTTTCTGATTGAGCCAAACCCCATGTCTGTGTAATTTTCTTCTTTATAAAATCCTGAAGTCAAGAACCATCCTTAAAGGGAAGCGGGAGTGTGAACCTGGGTGAGGTGAGGGTGATACCTGTGGCACTAATGCTTCTTCTGCTCCCACAAGAATCACTTTTATGCCTGAAACTGACCTGTTTTCGAATGGCCTGAGCTGTCCCTTTAACAATCGCTTGTCATGTCATTAAACATCCAAAATCCATGGATGGAGAGCACACGGCAAATACTTTGCCCACTAGTAGGTGACAATGGTGCTACGTTCTATCACTGGTGTGGGAACCATATAGAAATTTCAAATAAGGTTCCCATTGTTTCAGGCTGGGAAATTGGATGCTCATTTTGAGGGCTGCTTGAAAAATGAGTCCAGCAAGACTAAGGCAGCCAATGGGAGCTCTGTAAATATCACATACTAGGCAGCCTGATTTTCGGCATCATCAGAGCTGTAAGCCAAGAGGAACTGGCTCTTCTGCTTCCTGCTTTTCTGGAATCTGTGCTTTCACCCTTATTAGATCACTGATCCCCTGACATGAAAGTCTTTTCAATTTACCTTTGTTGCTCTGACTTCAGCCCCAGATAAGCAACCACATTACAATTAGCATCTGCCATTATCAATATAGCTGAAAGGGTTAATAATCACAAGTTTAAACATCACATAAGCTGCAAGCTGAACAGGGAAAGCTGTGTGCAGATGACAGGTTTTGATTAAAGCCCAGATAACACTGAAGGACTATCTAATTGAATGATGTGCAGCTGCAGTTCATGTCTGCCCATTAGAACAAAGAACAATGGAAAGGGAGGTTGAGAGACCATTGGTCAGAGATATAGCAATCATTTCTTGATGATATAACATCTATAAGTCATAATTGGACATTGTACCCTTATGTATGCATGATGTAATCGTGATGTGGAGATGCCGGCGTTGGACTGGACTCGTGATGTAATCATAACAGGGATTGGATAGAGATAACTACTATTCTGTTATTGGTATATGCTAATTTCTTGTAATCAATGCTGAGTCTTTAATTGCCTGTGTATTTCTGAATTTTTCACTCTGAATGGATATTCAGCGTCCTATAGCTACAGTAAAGTTCATCTTCAAACCACTCCATTGCTTTACTGGTCTACTTGAGGGGAACAATGGTTTTAAATACAACAAGAAAACCGACGTAACACCCCCATAACAATAGCCTTATGGTATGATAGGGAAATAATGATCCACACAGGAACATTTGGCCTCACCATGACTATTGCACACATCACCAGTTACCTTTAGCCCACTTTTTGACCTGATTTCCTGTGTGTAAAACGTTGCCTGAGTAACTTAGTCCATTTAAATTCATGAAAAGAAAATCTCAAAATCTAATGAGGACAATGGGATTAGTGGGTGTGAGGGGGCAGCAGTTGCATATCTCCCCACTCAAACTTTCCTCGGTGTGCTCCGACCAAGTAACTCCCAGAGTCCAGGTGTTAAAGATAAAAAATAAACCCACTTCCAGCCCCCATCCACTGACTCTGTCTACACTACCCGCCCTGCTGCATCGGAAAAGCAGCCAGCATAATCAAGGACCCCACACACCCCGGACATACTCTCTTCCACCTGCTTTTGTGAGGAAAAAGATACAAAAGTCTGAGGACATGTACCGTCCGACTCAAGAATAGCTTCTTCCCTGCTGCCATCAGACTTTTGAATGGACCGACCTTATATTAAATTGATCTTTCTCTGCACCCTAACTACAACTGTAACATTGTATTCTATACCCTCTCCTTTCCTTCTCCCCTGTATATTCTATGAACAGAATGCTTTGTCTGTATAGTGCACAAGAAGCAATACATTTCACTGTATATCAATATGTGACAACAAATCAAATCTACTGATAGGGATAAATTGATCTTTTCAATTTGTAATAAGATAAAAATTCCAAACTAGAATTTCCACATTACTAATTCTAGATAATAATGCTGTGCTTTAAAATATTACACACCATGAAACAAAGGTAGAGAGATATTGTGGCTCCAGATGCTGTCAGTTGTATCTAGATGTTGTAAGTCCCATGAATACAGTGTTATAAAATGCTGTACATCAAGTTGATATTGAGGTTCTTAAATTAGTGCAATATTAAACTATCGCTGTTCTTCATAGATGAGATGGTGCTCATGTCCGTAAGTTAAAAATAAATGACTTAATAAAACAAATAATTTGGTACACCAAGAATTTTTTTTATTCTGGCAATACCAACAAAAAACAAAATACTGGTATGGTTCACAATTGAAAAAGAAAATGTTCTGACCGTTGTTAAAATCATATTCTTAGCTAATGATGATAAATTTCTTTGAACAAATTGATAAAATGTCAATTAAACAGAGCTGGACTGCTTTAACTTTTCTATGGAAGTGTTAAATTACAACCATGTTTCCTGTTATTAGCTGTGATAAAATATAAGTAAATTGGTCAGCGGCATCACGTTTGGCACAGCGGAACTTGCCTTCTCCATAGGATTCTCTGATCAGACAGGAATAGTACAAAATGAAAGTGTTGTTGTTATGGTAAGGTCCTTTGGCACACAGGTAGTCTGGTTAAGAATCCTTTTTATTGCCCGAGTTGCTTTGTTTCCCTTCTCATAGAATCATAGAAACCCTACAGTGCAGAAGGAGGCCACTCGGCCCATCCTGCCTGCACCGACAACAATCCCATCCAGGCCATATCCCCGTAACCCGACATATTTACCCTTCTAACCCCTCTAACCAAGCACCCTGGGACACTAAGGGGCAATTTAGCATGGTCAATGCACTTAACCTGCACATCTTTGGAGTGTGGGAGGAAACCGGAGCTCCTGTTTCCTATTTTGCACCATCGAGAGCCAATGTGGCAAGTGACCTTATTTCTTGGACAGCAGAGAGGATCCAAGAGCAACCCTAACTTTGGGGAGCAGTTGAGCCCATGGTTGGCTCTTTGCTGTAGTGAAGGTGGATACAATCAAGAGCTTGGCATGTGAGTGCACCACTGGTGCTCCAATGTATTTATGCATTAGTGCCACCAAAAACATTGCTTTTTAAAATTCTCATTTGAATGATGAGAATAAAATGCACTAAAATGGCGCTGGAAAAAATGATGCTTGAGCTGATAGCATCCACCACGATGCATGTTTGACATGCAGGTGACATTGACTGTTATAGCTGCAGTGTTTTCTAGTGAGTTAAAGCAGGCTATTCTAGTCATTCAGCAGAACCAAAAATTACCCCTTGATGGGGGAATAAAATGGTGTCATTTACAAAGAATTGTGCCCAATCTGACCACACAGTTCTCAGAGGGTTTATGACTTGTACTTCCAGCATGTGTAATTGATACAGCAAAGAGGAATAACTCATCAGCAATAAAGACAATACCTACTTCAGTATGTTACAGAAAATTAGATTAGAAACATCCACAGAATGGCCAGTGAAGAAACGTGATGGTGGCTGGGATATATATATATATATTATTAAACAGTCTCGTACACAGCTAAGTATGATCATATTCAAATGTGCCAAAACAGCATCTCATAAAAATAGATCTGAAGGTCAACTTCTTAACATTAAATCAAAATTTTGGAAATATACAAAAACACAACTGAAGTAAAATGGGGGAAAAAAACATAAATGCTTCAAACAATATAAAAATGAATAAAAGATTAAGATAATACAAATTCTCATCATGTCATCAGAATCAACCCACAAGGAGAGCACGGTGTTAAGTTTATTGTTGCTTTTGAAATGACCGAAAAGCCAACACTTGTTCTTGTCTTTGCTTCTGCCCCATTCAAATATAAACACATCTATTCCCCTTCATTCAAAGCAACAATGTAGTAACCTTGTTTGCAATTAAAAACTGACAAGTCATTTCTGTTACATTCAAGGGACAGTGACAAGACCTGCCCTTTCAGATTATATTAACTGTGTAAAAAAAATTAGATGCAGAGAAAATAAACATAAATGAAAGTCAAGCACGTGTCATGTATACCATTTACAAAACATTCATTTTAAATGTTCCACCAACAATAGCTATAGAAAACCATACTTCCATTACTAGAGCAAAACAATTGTGTTCCTGCAAAGGCATAGTACAAGCAGTAAGAAACGGCCACTACACTAGATGGTGACATATTTTGATTAGTGCCTTTGGTAGACGTGCCACCTTTCTTTTTTGGAGAAGACAGAAGGAAATAAGTTAGCGCATAATGATTAAAAGGTCTGCATTAAAAGTATATAATGGATGGAACTGAAAGAAGATCTAGAAAGGAACCTTGATCTAGACTCTCAAAGACTCATGGAGACGCTGGGGACCATTAAAAATGGGAGACAGGACCTGAATCAGGATTCAGAAGGCCCACTCACATTTCCTATTTTTGCCGGATTGGGTGGGAAGGGGAGGTACGGGGATGGAATCAGAGAAAGGTTCTTGGGTTATGACTCACACAAAGGAAACCCAAACTCAAAACAGACCTCATTTTCACTGCAACAAGGGCCTTATCCCACAGTGTGACTGACGCATTCTTAGAGTAGACGTAAGGGTGGATAAGGTCCATTGGACTGTCAAGTTATTTAAATAGCCTGCCTTTTAAAAATTGAGGAAAAAAACTGTCTGCCTGAGTCTGAGTTGAAAAAAAATCTATGCTTGCTGTTTCAAAAGCTGCTTGTTGACATAACCCGAAGGGCTACTGTTAGTTGCTTCCACAACCTGTCATCATCAGAGGCAGTGGGGGCCTGCAAGTTCAGCATTTGATTGATAGCTCAGAGGTTATTGTACAATCAGCTGTTTTTGATGTGGAGTTATCGATACAAATGTTTGTTTTAATAAGGGAGTAAGTATTTGATGGGATTTACATCATTGACTGTGGTTTCATGAATGAGTGTTTTTTTATATAGTGAAATCTGATATAGATATTTAGAGCTTTATTACATCTCAACATGGTTCCTGAATCGTAACATGGTGGATACTGTGTGAGTTGGCATGAAGGGTGTAAGGGCAAAGGGTGATAGGTCAGGGGCATGAGTTGATACTAAGTTGGTTATTGTGGCTATAAGGGACCATAGGGATGGGTGGGGGACATGGGTAGGAATGTATGGGCATGAGGAGTGAATGCAGGACGGGGATTGAGGGGTGATGTTCAAGAAAACAACTCGGACAAAGTCCCAGAGAAGCAAAGCCCACCCTGGCACTCAGCGCCCCGTGGTCACCTCTGATCTGCACCTGGGGAGTGTTGGGCCCAACTCCATCGCCCTCCCGGATTGAAGATCCTGCACTCGGGGCATCTTTTCCACAGTGGGTGCTGTGAGCTGGGAGATTTCCACCTCAGGAGTGAAACTCCAGGCTCAATTTCAATATGTGGACAGTATGACAAAGCAACAAAAAGGGAGACAGCAGTAGGACAGCGGAATGCAGAAGATGATGCTGTTTGATAGTCAGCCCATACTTGGAATACCTGTTTATTTCTAGTCACAACACCATGCATTGGGAAGGATGCAGGAAGGCATCGAGATTGAAACTTAATGTAGAGGGGACAGGCATCAGGGCAGATGCCAGAAAGAACATGACTCTAAAGATGCCAGAATTTTCCAACACATGGGCACTGCCTTCAGCCTGTCCCAGCCATCTCCGCAGATCCCCTCGTCAGTAGTGGTCTGAGAAGGAGTCAGAGCAGAGAGTATATATGAGTTCCCAATGAGCAGAATTGCAGGAAAATGAGGTGGACAGTTACAAATGCTCCTTTCTGCTTCCTGATACTAGCTACACTGGACCTGTGCCTGTAGTAGACACATGTCATTTGAGGTCGTGGACAAGCCCTACCAAAATAGTGAAGCACTGAAGTCAGGGTGGATTACTTCTGTTTAATGATCTGTACCCCTTTCTCTTCTGCTCTGTACCTGGAAAATGCTAATTCCCAAGGCAGAGTGAATCAACAAGGTTAATAACATGCAGGCCTTTTTTATCTTTAGCAATAGTACACAGGGCTAGAGATCATTCATCAGCCATAGAAAGCCCTGGTTAAACCATGCCTGCAGTCTTGTCAACACCACCACTTAGGAGGAATATATTTGCCTTGGAGAGAGTGCAGCATCGATTTACGAGAACAAAATCTGGATTCCAATGGTTAAGCTACGAGCCGAGGTTAAACAAGCTCGGATTATATTCCTGGGAATTTAGAAGGTTAGAAGGTAATATTATTGAGATTTTCAGGGGATTAAGGGAAAACAAACAGGGTAGATTGGGAGAAACTATTTCCACTGGTCTGGGAGTCAAGGACTGGGGACATAAAAAATAGAGCTGGGTCTTTCAGGAGAGAACTACTTACAAATGGTGGTGGTTGTTTGGAGCTCTCTTCCACCAAGGCAACTAATCGTACATTAATGAGTAACTTTAAATCTGAGATTGATAGATTTTTGTTATCAAAAGGTATTAAGGATGTAGGACAAGAGCAGGGATATGGAATTAGGTCAAAGATTGCATAATCCCACTGAATAGTGAAAAGGCCCAAGGGGCAAAATGGTCTACTCCTGTTGGCACATTTACCCTTTATATCACTGTACATTTTCAGATGAAACAATTCTGATGGAGCCAGTATTTAATGATGGTGTGAAACCGATACAACTCCAACATGTTGCTTTTGTCTGTTGTGGTTATGTAGGATCTGAGTATTAGAGAAATCCCACAGGAATAACATTCCTGTAAAGCTGGATATTTGTGCATTCTGGTGTCCAGTGAGCATGTTTCCATGATATGAAGCAGGACGGAGTCCCACAGTGCAATGGGAACCTTCAGATAGGTACCGGGGAAAATGGTTACATCAAGAAACCTGTTACAATTAATATGTGTCAGTTAATGTTCACAATGCATAGTTTTCATGAACAATTAGTGACAATAATTGTTAGCACAGGTTCAGTAAAATGAATAACTTGTCAATCAGTAGAAAGCAGCAGGAGGTGTGTAGGGATATGATCCCTCTGTACCCTGTGCAGATCTTTCTGAATTTGAATCTGTTTAATTACTGCCAATGCAATGGCCCTTTGCAGTACTATGTCTTTGCTTTAATGGTACACCAGCAGCCAACCTGACCATTCAGGCAGTATCTAACAGTGATTCAATTGTTTAATAGGATGCTATTATCATAAACTGACAAGAATGGTTTTCTTTTAGTTTAGAATCAATAAAGTTGATACTTTAGCCTAAAATTGCAGCAAATCAAATGGCATACATCGTGACATTGATAAGGGCACTTCTCAGAGTATAAAGTACCATCTTCAGAGTAAAAATAGACAAAGTAAAAAGGATAGCGTAGTTATGCTGCTTTAACAGTCAATGGGCTGAATGGCCTCACTAATCTATGACTTTATTATGAAATTGGGCACTGGAGAACCTCTCAGCTCATATATCATTATCAAACTGGAAAATGCTTGATAGAAATCAAACAAGTAGAAAAGCACAGAGCACAATAGAAGACTGAATCCTCCAAATCCCATTCAATAATAAATGTATGTTTTTTTTTGCTTCCAAAGGTCTAATTTTTTTATGATCCTGCATTGCTGGAGTAAATAATGCAATACCTGTTGGTACATAAAAAAAGAACGCAATGCCTTACTGTGCAAGGGCGAGGCCTGGGAGCCAGTGCTACCCATTGGATCATTAAGCCTGCTGTTGTGCCAAATGCTTTTTGAACCGAGGGGGATATTCCACAAAATTATACTGGAACAACTCGACCATCACTAGTGAAACTGAACCAAGAGCTGATGTGTAACACTGTTCCGGCAAATTCACACCATTCTGCAGTGAATACGCAGGCAGCAAAATGATTCCATGCATTACAATTTAAATAAAAGCAAAAACCAAAACATTCGCACTAGAAAGATTTCAAGATTTCTTTTGTTCTGAGCTAATTACTTTGAAATGAAAGCTCAGAGACTGAGCAGTGTGATGTACATTTAGTTTAGAAAAACCTGAAAAACAATAATAATGTTAATTAACTGCGGTTCAGTCGTGCATTTGAGGCTTTGAACAGGACAACAATCAAATATATATAAATATATATATTTAAAACAAGAAAGCTTGCATAAAATATTCCCTTCATCTGACACTTAAAAAAAAATGCTGGTTTGATGAACCACTGTCATAAATGTGCATTTTACAACAAAACACTTTGAGGAACATGCGGAATGGTTAAAGTTAGAAAATAAAATGTAACTGGCATCTTATACATAAAAGATACATAATTTATGCTTAGCGCAAATCAAAATATAAACCAAGCTCAACTGAAGCAGCAATATGATTCTGGCAACTATATAAGAACTTGGTCTTAGCATTAAAACATGTACAGTTGCTTCATCTTTTTGCCTACACCACATTAAAGCAAAGTACAATGACGTAGGTTGCAAGGCCTTTATCCTTTCATTGGAATAAACATTAAAATGACTCAATTAACACATTATTCAATAGCCTGTTTAAGAAAGATAAAGAAACTAAAATCAAGACAAAATGTTCCTTTTTTAGCACGAATAGGTGAAGAACAAAGGGTGATAGGAGCAATGCACTGATTATGTTCAATAGGGAGTGATCATGTTAAGCGCTGAATGAAAACCACATCAGGATACATCCGTGAATTAGATACATCTTGCATAAGTCAGTCTCTTATGATGCATTATATTAATTCAGTGCTGTGCTGTGCAGCATAGGACTCTGAAAGAAGCATCTCCCAAATAAAAGCAATACAACCAATTACCAGTTGTAGCTATGACCGAAATGGGTACTGAGTATTGCAGCTGTCATATCTAATGGTGATGTTAAGAGTCACATTATATTTGCGATCAGGCCATCTGAACACAATCCACAAAGTGTGGATCATTGGCTGGAACCATAGCTATAGTAATCCATTGTTGTTGTATATGGGAAATCATGGCTGCAGTGTAACCTTTGATTTAATGTTCGCACTTGCTTTTCATATTATAATTAACGATCGATTCTGCAGAAACAATCTATAAACCGATTAGTCCTGTAAACTATATAGCTTTAGGTTAATACTCCTAAAATCTCTTTTGAATTACAGGGGAACAAGTGAAGCAAAAATAGAATCATGGATATGAATTTGGAAATGAGCTCACTAAATTCAAACTTGTGCAGACCTGTTAGCTTTTCAAGAAAGCTACTTTTAAAAATAAAGCCTGCTTTTCCAGAAGATGTGCATAGTTAGCATCAACAGCTTGATATGTACTGTCATCTTCTGCGAAGCTCAAAACTGATTACGAGTCAGATTAAAGGGCGGGACGTGGAGTTTTGATGCTTTCTTTGCTGATAATGAAAAGCTTAATACCTAGTTTTTCTGCATTAGAGAGTACAAATTCTGATCCATGAATTTTCCCTGCAAATGGTTAACACACTTTTACTATAACCCTGTGCACTGTGTTTTAGATGGGTTATAATTAATTGGATTGACAGCTATGCAAGAAAGACGTGCAAGGAATGAAATACAAGCTTTGGCATTTCCATCCTCAAAAGATGTAAAAGAGCAGAGAGAAAAACTGAAGGCTTGAAATATCTGGCTTCCATATCAGAATTTCCAGGCCACTCAAGATTGTCTGATACAAATCCAGCCCACTAGCAACCATGTGAAATGCTGTTTATGTCAGAACCATCGAAAGGATGATCCAAATGCAATAGGGGAGTGGATGTTAAACGTTAATCAGTGGATGTAGTTATCCAGAAACAAAAACAGAAAGCAAGGTTCCATAAAAATAAAACTGCTTGCAGATGCAGAGTCACTGCAAGGGGGACTCGATAAAAGAAACTGAATCAGAAATAAATGTTAATGTCCGCAGCAGCTGACTGCAAAAAGACGGTAATATATAGAACACACTATAATAATTAATAGCTGACAACAGATTATCATAAAATGCCTCAAATGAAAACTTGTTAAACTTTTTATGTTATAATACTGGGCATTTGCATTTACATTATGAAAGATGAATGTATAAAGTAGTGAACCCACAGCCAGTAGTTGAGGCACAAAAGGTATTTGTGCGTTGATGCATCAAATTAAAGCTTTGGGGTCATAAGCTTCAGGGAGCTTTTCAATACAAATCCAAACATCCTTCCTCTTTCACGCTGGAATCTTCCTAATTGTCATGCACAATACCTTCAGCATCTCTCCACTGTTTGTAACATCAACAAAGTGTTTTACAAGATGCCATAGACGTATGATACTAATCCTCTCATTGAAATTCAACTCCAAATTGCCCACTGGAGCCGGTTTACAATTCCCATTTGGGGTGAACGAGGTTTTGGTGCCAGTGCCCAATCTCAGGCAAAGATTCTTTTCTTTTTGCCTCATAGCAGGATTAACACTTCTCCGCACCTTGGGGAATAGTTCCTTGATCTCGTATGAAATCCTCAAAACCACCTTGATCTTCCAAGTCCTCCGAATGAAATGTGTTCCACGCTGTAGCCATACAATGAAAACAGCCAGTGCTGACCGGCTGCGTGTTACAAGGGCTGAACCTTAGGGCAGCGAACTGTGAACTCCATCGCTTTGCCATCCACTGGAGTTGGCACGCACAAAACAATAAAATACTTATGTTGCCGTGGTGACTTGACCCACAAGACAGGATGTTGAACAACAGAAGTTTAGGCTGCTTTTTGTTTTCCACACATTCAAAACCCCTTTTCATTTATTTCTTTCTAGCAATGAGCCAGGGGTTTCCTCCCTTTAGATGAGGAGAGAAAAAGAAAGTTCAGGGGCCTAGGCCTCAGGTCTGGCAGTATAAGACGTTAGTGTTTGAAACTCAGATGGTCACACATCAAGCACTGGTCAAACACTTCATGCACTTCTTTTTAGACAGGCACGAGAGCAGAAAATCAGAGATGGAACTTTAGATGGAGGTTGGAAGCAAAGGTCAGTTACTTGCAATGGCAGCAGCCAACGACTTTCCACAGTATTCATCTGTTTTAGTCTATTTGGTCACAATTACATGACAGAACTTGGTCCAGATATGTATCAATGGCACTTGTCCATGCAAAATACACAAGCTGAGACAGAGCTCACAGGGAGCTCACGTGAACAACATTCTTACATTGTTTCTTTTTAACACTATGAGTCTCTGACAGAACTGTTCTATCAGTCAATGTATGATATGTAACTTCTTACTATAAAGAAGTAGAAGCAGCTATGTGTGAACATGTTCTTGACTTTTTTTAAACAGTTACAACTATATAAATACAAAATATGGAGCATTATATACAAACTTCATGCTTTCGTGTTAGATTCATCACTGCAAAAAAAAAACACACAAGCATTAAGTAAAACACACACCAAAAGATTAGTAATAACACATGGTCAAATCCTGTTGACCAACACATATTTTGAGGATAGCAAATGTTTCAAGGAAACACCAGCATTAAAGTGGCAATTACATCACTTGCTTTCCCAACAGCCACTGCAGCTTTAAATTAAACAGCTGCACTCCATACAAACATGGCTGCCACTTCCCAGGGTTACATTCTGCCAGCAATGAGGATGGGCTGCTTTTAGCTGAATATTTTACACTTAGAGAAAGGTTATATAATAATTGACCTCCATTACTCAATTTTACAATTCTCATCATCTGGTGCAAATCTCTCAATGACTTCACTCGTCCCGACCTTTGTACCCACCCCTCGCCTGAATTCCTCCAATTCCTCCCCCACTCTTTTTGCCACATCACAGGCAGCCGTGCCTTCAGCAGCCTAGGCCCCAAGCTTTGGGAGTCCCTCTCTAGAACTTTCCACCTATCCAACTCCCTTCTCCTTCAATTTAGTCCCACCTCCTCATAGTTCCTTCTTTGGGTCATGCCATCTTATTACACTCTCATTACCACTTGGGGATGTTTTACAACTCTAAGGACATTATATAAATGCAAGTTGCTTTATTTAATTCATTGTCCATCCATTTAATTGAGAGGCAAGGCCATTTCAGAGGGCATTTAAGAGTGAATGTGGACTCACAGGCAGGCCAGACCTGGTAAAGATGGCAGACTTCTTTCCCTAAATTCCAGATTTATACTGAATTCAAATTTTACCATCTGCTATGGTGGGATTCGAACCCAGGTCTCCAGAGCATTACCCTGAGTATCTGGATTACTAGTCCAGTGACAATACCACTCTGCCATCATCTCCCCAGTTGTTGTTCATTCCCTCTGACACAAATGGAGCAGTTTTCCACTGGCATATATATTCAACTTGAAAACTGCTTATTGATACATTTTATATAATAAACCAACTATTGGTGCTAAGCTTGTACTTCGCAGTGGCCTAGAGTGCTATTTCATTCTGTCTCCAAGAAAAGAGGGCTCACGTGGGAACATGTGTCATAAGAAACAGGAGCCAGAGTAAGCCATACTTCAGTAGCTAGTGTACAGGAAAAGTGTTCTCTATTACACTCCCTGGCTCATGCTGTCATTTAATTAGATATTGGGCTCTGGATAGTAGAGGATGTAACTAACATCCGATTGTGGGATGATCCGGTGGCATAAAAGCCCTAAAAAAAGTGAACAGCTGAAGCAACACTAACTGGCCTATAATTTCTAGACTTCTTCCTGTCTCTTTTGCTGAAGAGGGGAGTCACATGTCCATTTCAGAGAAATTTGCACAATGGTCTGCCCTAATTACCACGGCAATTTCTCAGCCTGAACATTAACACTTGGGCCAGGAAATTCCTGGAAACTGTTTCTGATTGCTGGGGTTGCTTTGTTGAGAGTGTGGCAGAAGCTTGTGTAAGCTCCACAAAAGGAGCAATTATATTATTTTTCTGGCCCGATTATTTCAGATTAGGAGGCCAGTGCAGGTAGGCTGCCTGTTTGTGTTGCGAGATCTGCCCACATGTCCATTAGTATTATAACTGGGGTCTTGCTTACATCAATAGTAGCCTGATTTGAATGTTCCAAATGGACAAATCACCTACACATTGGTAAGCCCGTTTCAAAAGGTCCGCCACCTGACCAGTGGTGCAAATGGGACCACTGATTCCACTCGGAGGCTGTTTTCTTTCCTCCTCGTTTATGCCAGGCAATAGAGTTGACCTCCTAAATTTAAATTAGTATTTACATCTTTCTCCGTAACAGCAAACGGTGAAATCATCCCTAATCTGGCAATATATATTTATGATACTTTATCGGTAGTGAACACATCACAATCTTATACATCATTATCTTAAAAAAATCATGCACTTCATACCTTCTGCCAACATCCTGGCATCGGCAATCCATCTGGGCCCTATTTTAACCAAAGATAGAGACTTTGACTGGTATGCAGAAAGACATGAAAAAGCAACAGCAGAGACAGGCATTCCTGCCAAATGATCTGTTCAACTAATTTGGATGCTGCCATTCCCAGTAAAAGCAATTTTGCAAACTCTACGATTACCAAAGAGTGATTCAGTATCTAATAACGATGGCACATGATTCAACAAATTCCACATTACAGTGCAAACAGAATTTAAATGTGAGGTTATCCACTTTGGTAGCAAATACAGGAAGGCAGATTGTTATCTGCATTGTTATAAATTAAGAGAAGGGAATGTGCAACGGGTGCAGGTAATAAGGAGGGCAAATGGCATATTGGTCTTCATAGTGGGAGGATTTGAGTACCGGAGCAGAAATGTCTTGATGCTATTATACAGGGCCTTGGTGAGGCCACACCTGAAATACTGTGTGCAGTTTTGGTGTCCTTATCTGAGGATGTTCTTGCTCTAGAGGGAGTGCAGTGAAGGTTTACCAGACTGATTCCTGGGATGGCAGGACTGATGTATGAGGAGAGATTGAGTTGGTTAGGAATAGATTCACTGGAGTATAGAAGAATTGGGGTGGGGGGGGGTAGGATCTCATAGAAATCTATAAAATTTTAATAGGACGAGACAGGGTAGATGTAGGTAGGATGTTCCTGATGGCAGGGTGGGGGTGCGGGGGGGGGGGGGGGGGTGCAGGGAAGAGTCCAGAACCAGGGTTCACAGTCTGAGGATAAGGGATAAACCTTTTAGGACTGAGATGAGGAGAAATTTCTTCATCCAGAGAGTGGTCTGCCTGTGGAATTCTTTATGACAGAAAACACTATGTTTTCAAGAAGGAGTTAGATATAAATAAGGGGATCAAAGGATATTGGGGGGAGGGGGGGGGCAGGGTCAGGCTACTGAGTTTGCTGATCAGCCGTGATCATAATGAATGGTTGAGCAGGTTCACAGGGTTGAATGGCCTCCTCCTGCTTTTATTTCCTATGTTTATGTAAATGCTGATTGAGTTACCCAATGAATCAATGGAAGTTCTGTAACTAACTAACTTTGTGAGGAGTGGGAGTTCCAACTCCATTCTTTTGGTACCTGCTCTCTGCTTCACACACAAAGGGCGGAATCTAAGAAGCAGACTTTTAATAAGAATCAGGTCAACATCCCAACTAAGCTTCATCCCGTCCTTACCCAATTTCCACTTGTGCATCTTCCAACTGATTGAAGAGAGTCCTGAATTAACGGCCGGGACACTTCGGCAGTGCCCGCAGCTGGGATTCTCCGGTTCCACTGCTGTGAATGGAGATTTGGCTGAGCACCAAATTCTCCATTCTCTCTGGCAGCGGTGGCGGGGTGTACGACATTGGAGAATCCCGGCCAATTTTTCTTCTCCCATCCTAATCTAAGATCAAGATCAGACTTACTTCTGTTGCTTCACATTGTCAAAATCCTGGCACTCTCCACCTAACCTCATTGCTTTGACCACATGGACAGCAATGGGTTAAGAAAGCCCACCACCATCACCACCCTCTCAAAGACAACTAGCAATAAATGCCAGCCTTGCAAGCAATGTTCACATCTGAGAATGAATTCAAAATCTTATCTCATAAGATTATGCAAGATTAGTAAAATCTGTGGAAATACACCCATATTTCATTTTATGGTCGCCCTCCCCAGGTATTAGAGAGGCAAGGAATGATTTTCTCATTCCAATTATGTTCTGTATTGATCAGCTAATTTCCTCATGATTTTACCATTGATCCTATTTTAACGCCTACAGGTCCTGGGGGTAGATTTACTCCACCACTAAGCCGCAGGCAGAAGGTTGGTGGAAACCTGGCAAAAATATGGGGAGAACTGGAAAACCCGCATGGTAATTCTGGGTACATATATTAAATGCAACGTTGTCTCATCGAGTACCTGGGTCTGGCTCCTTCCTCCCACTTCATCCCAGCGTAAATCGGGCGATGTCCTTTTTGCATTCACTCAGCTTGACTTCCACTGAATGCTGTATTCAGTTAGTTTAAATGGGCTGGGCGTGCACTGGACAGGATAACCATTGTAGATTGGTATTTTATTCAATCCATGGCTGGAAAGTTGTGCATCCTAAAAGGCCTATAGTAGGGTAATCTCAAGAGGAGTTTTGGTCTACAGTCAATAGCAACAAATGGCTTTCGTCCCCCGTTTGATAAAGACCTATCTGATGGGCTGGCAGGAGATTGCTGCCAATCTCTCTACAGTTCCTCCAAATTTGAACAGTCCACCTCATACCCTCTAGCACTCAAAATTCAATATTTATTCCCGATAAAAAGAAATAAGAAGAATTAAGTAATCCCCGGAGAGTGACACAGGAGGCATTATTAGGGCACTCGTGTCTGTCCCATCCAGGAAATGTGCTTAATACAGTCAGCAGTGTAGGCTCCTAGTCCTATAATCCTGCTAACCAGCACACATGAACTGTTACACAGAGGAATATCTGAATTCCTACATCTCAGTGGTTTTAAAGTAAAGGTCACCTATCAGGCTTTGAGAAACTATGTTCTGGACTGGATTATGATTGGCCACATGATGCTAAATATATTTTTTTATTCATTGGTGGGACATGGGTGTCACTGGCTGGCCATCATTTTTACATCAGTTTTCACACTGTAATGTCGAACTTGTCATGCTTTCAAATATCATTGTGCCTACATCAATCATTATTACCTCCTTGTTCTCTCATTCAGCAATAATAAGATTCAAGACTGCAGCTCATTATTTAAACTATAGGTGCTAATGTGCAGTCAAATCAGTTTTTAAGCAACTCAAGCTTAGCACACATGATCAAAAGCAGTCGAGCAGCTTATTGATAGCTGTCTCTTTTCACAATTTCCTATAATAAATCACGCATCACATCCAGAAATCAGAATGATGACATTGTCAGGATTTGGTCTAGAACCAGCATTTTGTTTCCTCAAGAGAAGATAACCATGCACAACAAAAATCCATTGAACACTTTTACCTTTACAGCTAGAGTCAATGGTCTGAACTGTGAAAGAGCCAAATGCAATATACCACAGCTTTTCATAAATATATAATGTACACACTACTCTCTGGTGATACTTTCATTCATGTGTGCGATGTACTCCCATCAAAATGCAGTCTTCTATTAAAATACCACAATTCATCGTAAAATGTTTCACTGATGAATTCTTCTTATTTTTATCTGTCCCAAATTAATATTTAACATTTCAAATATTGCCCTATTGGTACAATGGAAGTAAGGGGTACAATTGGTTACATAAATGGAACAGGAGGTTGCACGAAAAGCTAAGAAGGGTTTGGGGAGCAATATCGAAATCTAATATGAAAAGTTGAGTCCTTTTGGGAGTGAACTGCAATTTGTTAAGATCAGCCAGAAGCCTTGACATCATGTTAATAGTTAGGGAAGGTTGCTAGTGTAAGCTTAGAAGTGATAAGCTCAGGGAAGGCGTCTTTGTTAAGTGTACACTACCAAAGGGTTGAGGAGCATTAAGTACGCAAGATTGGTATATTCCAAGTTGAAGAGTATATTAAGAGTGCTTTCTTATTTCAGGAAGACAAACAAATGCTGCAGTGATTCATATTACACCTTGAACCTGCTTTGGAAATAGTGGTGGAATTTTGGGAAAGGTGATGGGAATGTTTAATTGCACGGGATGTCAAGTGTCAAGTTGATGGAGTGGTGGGTTAAATCATTGGTGGGTTACAGACACTGCGGGAAGTTGGACACACATGGTGGGAAGGTAATGAGTGCATCACTGAGCTATCTGCTCTCATGCAGTCCAATTGCCCTTAAAGTTATGGCGACTCTTAGTTTCTATGCCGCTGGTTTCTTCTCGGGGTCGACTGGGGGACAGGGGGATGCTCGCCGCTGGACTGTGACTTTTCAGACCTCTTGTGTTACCCCATTAATGCTACAGAATGAAAATGGGGGACACCAGTGGGCTCCTCTCTCTAGACTTTGGAAGGTATCATGTGTTTTGAGAACCAATAAATTGGCTGCTGGAGATTTAAAATGCATGGCTTGCATTCAAAGCTGACTGAAGAAATTTCGTCTCAGGGGCTTGACTAGCTGCTCTTTAAATATGGCGCCCGTTCCTGCACGGCCATCAGCTGATGTGGGCGGGTCCTGCCACGTGATCCTGTGATAGGGCCATATTGCCCGCAATCATTGGTTGGTTGCCACGTGATCAGGTTCAGCCGACACACGTGCCAGATCCCCGATGGCTTCTGTCTGGCCAATGGATACCACAGTGAAAATGTTAAATCCAGCCCAATGTTTTTTTTCCCCCCTGCAGTTTCCAAGAGCTAACACAAATTGGGACCTGAACAAAAGATTTAATAAAAGTTTCCAACTCTGACAATAAAATTAGAACTAAAATAACACCTAATGCACCCAGTTGGGAATTGTAGCCCTACTGTAACCATTCCAAATATCTGTTAGGTTAGAACACGCTTTAGTTTCCAAGGAACATCCTGACCAGCTGCATCTTAGTCTTTTTAACCTGAGAGTAGTTGAGTTGAAAGTTGCCTCTGATTGGTCACTGTTGATTGCTTCATTTTAAGGTGGGAGGTACAGCATTGATTGGTAACCTTTTTTATCCTTCATTCCCATTCCTCAAAGTGAAGTCCTGTAACTCGTACTTCAGTTAGACTACACCACTGGTCTGAGATTGACGGCTGAGGAGGACCAAGCACTGTCAACAATAACTGAGTTATCTGGACTCTCGTCATGGCAAGTTGTACTCTACCTGCCTGGGGAAAGTTCTGTGGCTGCACGGTTATCTGCATGAACCTCACCACTAGTGGATATTTCTTTATTAGGAAGGCTTGACTGGAAGTGGCCATTTTCTCCTAATTTGAAAAAGGCAAAGCCCCACACTAGGTATGAAATCACAAACCGCTCACAGCCCAGGCTCGCAAAAATCAAGCCCAGCTTTTTTTCTTGACTACAAACTGTTTTCTTAAACCATCCTCTCCTGGCCTTGCCATGGTAGGACATGCAGCAGGGGATCTGGTGGGCCAGCCAACAGTCCGCTGATTTTCAGTGGGACTGGAAGATCCCACTCCCTATCTTGCCCACTCTCCCTCTGACAATAAGTGCAAGGAGCTTACATCACAAAGACCAAGACTGTTCGCTCTGCTGCCTCTGCCACTTCCCTCCCTTCCACAAACCCTTTGTGATAAACTTCGTCAACAACTCCCTGAACACTCAATTTTCTCCCATTCGATCCCATCAGTGGCAATCCTCTCTTTGACCTTACCTTGTTCATGAGATGCACTCCCTGCTTCCTCAATCCTATTCTAACCAAACTGTTAACCACTGAACTTCCCTTCCTGGCTCCCATGTTAGTTGATATTGTCAATAATCCCTCTCCTGAGTTGCTGTCACATCTCCCTCCCTTCAAACTGGTTGTCGTCATTCCCTCTTCCAGAAATCTTGACCTCTGTACCTGGAAATTATTGACTAATTTCCAACTTCTCTTTCTGCTCCAACTTCTTGCTGTTTTTGTAGCAATGATGGGTTGTAGAAGGTGAGGGTGCTAGTCCCATGCGCAACGCTCCTCCTTTTTGGACTGGCTTCGGTGGTGTGACTAGATTGGACAGCAACAAGACTCCTCCCATCGCCATCCGGCAACAGAATATCAAGGAAGTCGACCACTTTCCCTGTCTAGGAAGAAATGTCTACAGGGAGGGTGATGTAGAGATTGGCATCCACACAAGAATCGGCAAAGAAGCAGCAGTCTTCTGATGGCTCTACATTGTCCGGACCTCATCAATATGGCCATAAAACTGCAAGTCTAGATGTCCATAGAAATACCAAACACAATCTATGCTAGCGAGACATGGAGAGCAGTAAAGGTGTCCTGAAAGTTGGATGTCTACCACCAGTGCTGCCTATGTAAGATCCTGGGCATCACATGAAGAGACAGCATCATCAATAAGGAAGTGCTGCTGAGGACTGGTCAGTGTTGCCTGTGGGATATTGTGATGAAGAGGTGACCTTGGTGGCAGGACACGTATTTCACCTCCCAGATGTACACTCTGCCAGAGTGGCATTTGTGTGGATACAACCAGGCAGAAGATGTTCTTGTGGAATACACTTAAGAAGGACCACCAAGAACAGGACACCATCTGGGCTGAAGTGAAAGAGATTGCGATGGACCGGGGCTGGTGGCAGGGACTGGAGGAATTATGTCTGCGTAAATAACTTTCTTCTTCCGAATCCTTGAATGTATTGTCTCATCCCAAATCTGTGCTCGTCTTTCCCACAATTCCACGTTTGAATCACTCCAATCAGGTTCCTGGCCTGGCCACCATACCGAAACAAGCCTTTTTAAAATCACAAATTGTACCTTTTGTGAGTTTGACTGTGGTAAACTAGCCCTCAGCATCCTTCTTGATCTGTCTGCAGCCTTCAGCACAGTTGACCACACTCTCCTCCTCCAATGCATCTCTACTGTCTTCCTGCTGGGTGGAACTACCCTAGCTTGGGGTTCCATTCTTATGTATCTAATTATAGCCAGACAATCACTTACAATGGTGGCTCTTCCTGCTAATGCTCTGTTATCTTTGGAGTTCCCAAGGATCTATCCTTGCTCCCATTCTATTTTATATGCTATCCCTTGGCAACATCACCAGAAACCACACAAGGTATATGCTAATGATGCTCAGCTCTCTCTCAACCCCCTCCTTGGAGTCTGCCATTGTCTGCAATTTGTCATCCTGCTTATCTGAAGCCCAATATTAGATCCCACATGAACAGTGCGCACAGTCGCACCATCACCATGACTGCCAACTTCCACCTCCATAACATCCCTCGACTCCAACCGTGTTCAACTTTTGCCGAAACCCTCACAAATGTCCTTGTTAGCTCCAAATTGGACTATTCAATGCACTCTTGCCCAGCTTTCCAGCTACATAAACTGTGCTCATCCAAAGCTCTGCTGCCTATATCTTAACCTGCTCCAATTCCATTCACCCCTCACCCCAGCACTTGCTGACCTTGCTCCCCATCTAATGTTGTCTCAATTTTAAAATCCTCATCCTTGTTTTCAAACCCCTCTCCCTTCCCATCTCTGTAGCCTCTCCTGCCCTTCAAGATCTTTCTGTTCTTCCAGTGCTGGCCTCTTGCACACTGGTTTTAATTGCTCTGGCATGGGTGACTATACATCCAACTGTGTTGCCCCTCTTAACATATACACACCCTCCCCAATCCTTGATCAAGCTTTAGGTTATATGTTTTGATTTCTCCTTCTGTGGCTTGGTTGTCAATTTTTTTTATTGATATCACTCTTGTCAGATACTTTGGAACATTTTACCTTGTTATAAATGTGCTATATTCAATGTAAATAGTTATAATTGGAATCTCATTTTCTAATCAGAAGTCATACACTGCAGTATAAATGCGTGGTCAAATTTAATCTGCATCAGGCAACAGGCACACTAGTACAGGACATCATGACACTAACTACAAGAACAGTGCATCCTGCCCTGAGTAATGATTTGGATGATGCTGGATTCTGTGAATAGCCTTTCAGATCATTGTATCCTTTGTAACCCAGTTCCCCGGGGAGTCGAAATAGATCCAGTGTAATGAGATGCTGTCTGGTGGTTCCAGCGTATCTCAGCTTCCTGACTGTCTCAGATGTCTGATATCTCCAAATTCCAGGGGTACACTGACATTCCGAGGAGATTATTCTCCACTTGGATGAACATGTTAAAATAAAGTTTGAAAAATCTTTACATCTCACCAAACCAAAATGCTTCCATGTCTGATTAAAAAACACCTACTTGCAGACAATTACTAATCTAGGTGGCCCTGGACTGATTGGAGTTGATGTGCCTATGATGGGCATGTTGCTGGTTTCTTATTTCCTCTTTTTTGCTTTATTTAATGAAGCTGCCCATTTATCTTCCAGTTTTGAGTTCTAATGAATCTGGGCAGCACCGTGGTTAGCATTGCTGCCTCTCAGCACCAGGAACCTGGGTTCAATTCCTGGCTTCGGTCACTGTCTGTGCAGAGTCTGCACGTTCTCCGTGTGTCTGGGTGGGTTTCCTCCCAGTGCCCCGGTTCCCTCCCACAGTTCAAAAGACGTGCTGGTTAGGTGCATTGGCCATGCTAAATTCTCCCTCAGTGTACCCGAACAGGCGCCGGAGTGTGGCGATTAGGGGATTTTCACAGTAATTTCACTGCAGTGTTAATGTCAGCCTACTTGTGGCACTAATAAACAAATTTAACAAACTTTGAACCAGCCTTTTTTTTTTAATCCCACAGGTAAAACACATTTACTGTGTATTCCCAGTGGTCTCCATTTTAATTTCAACATTTGTCATTTTGTGAGGGCATTTTGGAGCACGAAGGTCAATTTGGGTGCATATTTGTGAGAATTCCTGTGAAGTGCATTCACCAGTAACTGGGTTGGGATTTCCCAAATTGATTTTATATTGGACTGTCACAGCCAACAGGCAGGGTCAATTTGAAGTCAAGTGCTAAAACACACCGGTGTGAATCTCCTTCACTGTATGAGTGGTTACCTGGTGCAAAGGGTGGCCCATCCATTATAGAACTTGCAAAATTGCAATGAAAACTGAACAGGCTCTGGCAGAAGACAGGAACCACTGGGTACGGTCCCCAACAATTCAGAACACACCGGTTTGGTTGGCGGCTGGCGGGATCACAGGGTCAGAAGATCATGGTGGTGGTGGTGATGGGTGGTGGGTGGTGGTGGGGGTCGGTGGTGGTGGTGGGGGTCGGTGGTGGTGGTGGGGGTCTGTGCTGATAGTGGGGATGCGGGGGGGGGGGGGGGGGTGGGCAGCGGGTCTGTGGATTTCAGGGAAGGAGCAATTGAGGCAGAATATTAGTTGGAGGTTCCAAATGATGGTGGAGTCTGGGGTTAGGGGGAAAGAACTCCTGCTCCTCCTTGGCCAACAAGCAGTGCTGGAAAAGCATTTACCTGGCAGCTTCCACCTCCCTTCAGCTTGTGGATTTCCTCAGTCCGGGAAAACCCATCTGCCTGCCAAAATCTGCAGAGCGGAGCCTAGTGTACATTTGATAATCGCTGACTCTCCTGTGCAAGATACTTGTACACAGTCAAATTGGCTGCAGTTAAGCTGGAAGGAGGTGTATTCATCATGGACTTCAGTTGGGGTGGGGGGGGCACTTTCACACTTTTACCACTTAAACCTCCCCCTGCCTGGTCATGAGGAAGAGCATATTAAAATTCCACCCTTTAGATCTCAAACAGGGAATAACTGCCTTGCACACACAAGCTCAATGTAATTAGGATACAAATCACGATTGGTAATGTAATTGTTCGAATGGTTAATCCACTAGTATCAAATTCCTCTCTTTGCTCTGTTAAAATTTATTTATTAATGTCACAAGTAGGCTTACATTAACACTGCAATGAAGTTACTGTAAAAATCCCCCAGTTGCCACACTCCGACGTCTGTTCGGGTGCACTGAGGGAGAATTTAGCGTGGCCAATGCACCTAACCTTTGGACTGGGGAGGAAACCGGAGCACCCGGAGGAAACCCACAGACACAGGGAGAACGTGCAGACTCCGCACAGACGTTGATCCAAGCTGGGAATTGAACCTGGGTCCCTGGCACTATGAGGCGTCGATGGTAGTCATGATGTGGAGATGCCGGCATTGGACTGGGGACAACACAGTAAGAGTTTTAACAACACCAGGTTAAAGTCCAACAGGTTTATTTGGTTGCCAAATAAACCTGTTGGACTTTAACCTGGTGTTGTTAAAACTCTTACTATGAGGCAGCAGTGCTAACCACTGTGCCACCCCAAGGAGGCACTGATTAGACTTCAATCCACTGAAGATGTTGGGACCTGTTGCAGATATTTCTAATAAAAAACAAATGTAGCCTGATTCTGAGTTTCTAACACACTGAATATGTTAATGCTTCATGATTACTAAATCTCTGAGCATTATATCCTAACGATTTCCCCCTAGTTCCTCAGTGATACACTGGAAATAACTTTATCAGGGTTAGATTATACAGCACATGTTGCATACTGGTCAGTAAATAAATAACAAGCACACCCTTCTTGCATTGGGAAACGTTAGTTGAGGGAAAGTCCAGTCATGCGCATGCATTAAACCTGCAATGCAAAGAGGATCAGACCACTGCTTTGCATTGTGACAGATTGCCTAATTAAAGACTTCATGCAGGGTTGGTAGGAAAAAGAATACTGTACCAATTGGCAAGGGGCATCCAGCCCATCCAGGCCAGGCTGGCCTGGCTCCCCTTTTTCCCCCTTATTGCCTCGGAGTCCCTGTTTATTGAAATCAACTTGCATTGTTATTGACAAATGAATCATTCCGCCTGCAGAGAGGCTAACACTTGATAGTTTCCAAACAGGAGAGAGAAGCAGCTAATGATTTCATGGGCAGCATGTGGAGAGAAGGGTTTCCGTAACATAAACCAAGTTGGAAATATACAAGGACCATGAAACTGAGCATCCTCTCGTCCCATTTTTACTTAAAAAAAAACTCAATAATGCCTACTTTAAAGAAACAGACGCTCAATTTGCAAAACTGTTCTTGTGTCTCCAGCTTGGATTGGTACATTTCAAATCAGAAATGGAAAGTTTGAAGCAAAAGTGCGATATTGAAATCCTTTTACTGTCACTGTCCCCACCCCCTCTCCAAAAGAGAGGATTTGAAATGATGTGCACTTTTAAATATTTGATGTGTGTGTGTGAAACTGTATGCTCCACTGCACAATAATTGTGAAGAGCTGGAAACCCCCTTTACATACAGGGAATAATTCTTGTATTCACTGTGAGCAGAATGCCATGCGCCAAATATTGTAGGTGGCAAATTCGGCAGAATTGGTGCTCACTGTGAAATCTGCAATTAAAACACTGCATAAATAATTTATTTCGCTATGTGCACTGGCACCGTTAGACAAAAGGTGCCTCTCTCTTCTGTTTGGTTTGAGATGTCTGAATACCAATACACAGCAGAGACATACCAATGGGCAAGGTGCATCTAATCCAGGGGCACCCTGTTCTCCTTTCTCCCCCTTTGGCCCTTTTTTGCCTTTCTTTCCCTTTTCCCCCTGTAGACACAATGGTTTGGTCAAAAAAAAAAGTTTTGTGAACTCAGACACGGCTACATGTACATTACGTTAAGCCGATTTGAACACTAAGAATTAAACAGTAAAAGAGTAATAATGAGTTTAAAGCCAGAAAAATGCTCGGCGGTTATAAGGAGTAAAGGGACTTCAGTGAGGATAAAGGATGATATTAGAAAAAAAAAGGGAAATTAGTGAGGTTTCAGGAGCACTTAGGAGCAAGTTATATTCAGAAAGAGGTAAAACTGCAACTCTTTATTAAGGCAGTCAAATTAAGGAGTAAAAATTAAAAGGATGGGGCAGGTCCATAGGTGGGAACCAATATGCTTGGGTTTCAGAGGGCAGAGGGGGAAGGAGAAAGGTAGGTACCTCCAGGAAAGTGAAGCATGCTTCAATCTGAGCAACAGGAATAAAAAGCATCTGGAAAGAATAACATTTCGACAGAGGGAGTGGCCCTTTGTGTTTACCTAAGAATGCTCTTGTGACCAATGGAAATCTGCTGTATAAGTGCTTTGGCAACTTCCTGCAGCAATGACACATGTTGCAGTTAGTGGTCACTGTCCTCATTCACAAGTGCTGCATAGGCAAACAGAAAAGGACACTGCCTCGACAAACCGGAAACAATTCAATCAGTTGTGCAATTGAAAGCAAAATGGAAACAAAACATCATCATTAAACACAGCCCTCCTGATGTTCTGAGATATCTAACCAAAACAAACGTCCAACTACCAAGAACATCATCCATGAAACATGGCATTTGGCCAATGAGAGAACCGTGCTTTTTTCAAATTGATATATTCCTTGATATTTTAGTCCTTGAATAATTTAATTGATGAGGTTTGGTCTTGGAAAATTGCACTTACAAAGTTACAGGATAATTTTTACAAAATTGTGCCAGTGGATTGGTCACTGTCTTTATTGGGCAGGATTTTCCTGCCCCGCTTACCCCAATGCCAAAAAGTCCTGCCCGAGGTCAATGGACCTTTGCGTGGTCCGTGCCCCGCCCTCTACGATTTCTGTGGCGAGCAATTTGGGAAAATCCCACCCATTGCGTTTCATGTCGATTATGCCTTTAGTTCAAATGTCTGGCAGGGAACAAGACCCGATTAAGACAATGGAACCATTATTATTGGATAACTCATACACTTACAAGGAGGGCTGTGGATGGATAGCATACAGGGATAATTTTCTGAGTAGATGTTCCTGGCGAGGAGCTTTACCAGCTGGTAGCTCATATTGGGAAGCTGCGGTAACTCTGCCAGTAATCTCCTCCCAATGTGCTGTGGGCAAGGCTCCATGCCAGTGTTGTGAACTCAGACAATCAACCCTATACAGTCTGCAAGAGATGGAAAACTTATACACGTCAAAAATGAACTGTCGATTGATAGTTCATTCAGTGCACAGCCTCCTAAATCACTGCCAGTTATGTCAGCAGATGAATGCACATATGGCATTTCTCTGTTCGCTATTTTTAACGGAGAAGTTAAACAATTGAAAATAATGTGCTAGCACTTAGTGGACAGAGGAATGCCATAGGAATTTGCTATGTATCCATCCAGCTATATCCATCCTAAAGGCCAATATAAATGGATGTGGAAGATTGGCTTGTACAGTTTACACAAAATGGACAACTCATGCAGTCTACATCAGAGCCCTGGATGGACACAGTTAATGCAGTCTACATAGTATTGTGAATAGTTTTACAGTCAATAGGAGAGCAGTGGATATTGAGTTCATGTCATTAGTCAGCTCAGACAAGACCACGAGAAAGCTACGGATGGATTGCTCATGCAGCTTAAAAAGTGCTCTCCAAATAAACATCTCTGTGCTTTACTCAAAAACATACATGTCAAAATCCAAATGCCAAAGCTTCAGTATTCCTTATTATCCCATTCAATCAACCACTTCCCAACTCCACACTCAGTTTCACTTCGCTATTATTGATTTCACACAGGTTCATTAAAATGAGCACCTCTCTTTTAGATCAAATGCTTTAAGTTGTCAAATGATAAAGTAATTGGGAAAATTAGTTATTTTTTTGTTGTTGCAAAAGTACAGATTGTGCAAAATTACTGGATGGAGAAGAATCATAGTAAAGGTAATCTAGGCCACCTGCGTACACCTCTTAGTTGGTAAGAACCAATAGTGAGAGACTACCTGTTCCTGTTTCCTGAGTCCAAAGGAGCTAAATTATCCTGAAAGACCCAAAAAAATGAAACAGCCAGGGCTCGGGGTTCCTCGTGCTGACAGATTTCACAGGAAACAAGATTTCTGGGGGGTTTTCATTGAGATGAAGGGCTGGATTCTCTGATCTCACCCGCAGCTGGGGTTCTCTAGTCACACTGCAGTGAACCCAGATGTGACTGAGTGCCAAATTCCCTATTCTCGCTGGCAGCAAAGGAGGAGCGTGAAGGGCCAGAGAATTCCAGCCAAAGCTTTTCTTTAAAACAGTGGGAATACATCAGGTGAAAAACAAAAATTTAAAAATATACTTAGTACCTTAGTTCATTACCTTTTCCATATTTTTGGACTAAGGTCCAGGAAAAATGGTAAATCCAGCCCAGTGATAGAACTTTACCTAATAATTAACTTCACTGGAATAATTGCAAGTATAAAAATCAAGTGCATGTTGACACGATGGTCATCATTTTTGGTTAAGTTTTTAAGTCAACGTATCCGATACATTCTGAATGGAACTAAAAGCAAAATATAACGAATGCTGCAGTGCCAAGGGAATATTATTGAACTCGAAACATTAACTTAGTTTCTCTCTCTACACATGCTGCCAGACCTGCTGAAGTTTTCCAGCACTTTCTATTTTGATTTCTGAATGGAAATCCTTGCATGCAAACATTTGCTTATAACAATGTAGTTACAGGCTCTACCTAACGGGCAGTGTGTTCAAACCAGTCTCCCAATTTCACCGATAACTTGTACACATAAAAAAAACTTTATTAACTGATCTTGCCTTAGTTAATTTATTGTTTGAACACGCCAACTGCTTTAAAGCTCAGTGGCAAATGTTTGTTCCACTATTGAAAGCTGTAGGCACCACTGCCCGATTTTTAATTCAGACGCAAAACAATTAGTAAGATAATGAACCAAGTTATAACATTTATATAATTCCTTTTTATTCATGGGATGTGGGCATCGCTGGCTGGGCCAGCATTTGTTACCCATCACTAATTGCTCTTGAAGTGAGTGGCTTGCTCAGCTATTTCAGAGGGGCAGATAAGAGTTAACCACATTGCTGTGGGTCTGGAGTCACATGTAGGCCATACCAGGTAAGGACGGCAGATTTCCTTCCCTAAAGGACATTAGTGAACTAGACGGGTTTTTACGACATTCAACAATGGTTTCATGGTTATCATTAGTCTTTTAATTTCAGATTACTTTTATTAGGATTTGAATCCACGTCCCCAGATTATTGCCTTGGGTCTGGATTACTGGTCCAGTGAAAATACCACAATGCTATTGCCTCCTTCAATGTTCTTTGCACATCACAATCTCCACCAACTATTTCTGCTTAATGTTTAACCCCCTGTTCCTTATTTTTATTTATTGATGATTATCCATATGATATTGAACATATAAACAGTTTGGAATGAATTGTGAAATAATCTGAGAGAATTAACTGTGATGTATTCTATCAAATCAATAATTTTCTTTTGTACCTCACTGTATAATGTTCAATTACAATTGGAAGGCTATACAATAGGCACATATAGAGGGAACCTCACTCAGGGAATTGTGTTGTACCCAATGCAAACTGAAAAGGAATACTGGAGCTGTAAGCACATTTGGTTTGCATGCTCACGGATCATTTCATTTCACGAACAATGGAAATAACCATTTGAAGACATTGGCAAATAAACATTTCTGTAACTGCACCTTTTCTCCCCTCTCTCCTCTATCTCCTTTAGGACCAGAGAAACCCTGAAAGAAAAAAAGTCAGCAAAATAACTTTGAATAAATTTGTAATGCCTGCTGTGAAAAAAACAAAGCTACAAAGGATCTGTTTATTCAGACTAATTTTATTGGTTTAAAAGGGGGCAGATTTTCCTCAATCTCCATTTGTAACCTTCTTATTCCTAATCCCCGCCCAAGCTCCTGGTATTTAAATCCTTGGTCAGAATAAACAATTTGCTTTGATTAATTTTGTCAGCTACCTTCATTTTCTTAAAGGTTCCACTGAGGCTAACAAAATTGTCTTCTTTCCAAAAGAAAGAAGCTCAACTTTCGATCCATCAATTAAATATCTGATATGTGGAATAAGCCATTGTTCACATCCAAACTTCCTGAATAGCAATAATATTTCCAAAAATCATTTTTAAACAATTTGAAATCCACAAATAAAGTAGACAAAACTTGGACAAAAGGGTTAAGTATTTTGCAAATTCTGGATTACTTTCTTTCAACTGAAGTGAATCCTTAGAAACAAGGTTGGTAGAAATACGAGTATAAAGGAAATGGGACTTACGTCTAACCCTGGATCTCCATCAATACCCTGTGAAAGAACAACACATACATAATGATTGACAAATCTGCTTCCGACTTTTATATTCAATGCAGTACTCTCAGGTTGTAATTTCCTATGGGTGGGCATCAAATCATTTACAAATTGTTTCATCTCAGAAACATCTAACACTGTCCAAAATCCAAAATAAAATCTAATAAATGATGCTAGGTGCTGCTGTTTTCTTTGGGCTGGTGTCGTGATTGCTCATTCATTTCTCAGTTTAGTTAAAAGCAAAATACTGTGGAGGCTGGAATCTGAAACAAAAACAGAAAATGCTGGAAAATCTCAGCAGGTCTGACAGCATCTGTGGAGAGAGAACAGAGCCAATGTTTCGGGTCTGGATGACCCTTCCTCAGAGCTTAGAGCAAAGAAAATCAGAAGAGATTTACACTATGAGGGTCGGGGAGGGGGGGAGGCACGGAAGAGGGGGAGTGAGAAAGAAGGATGATAAAAATGGATGAATGAGATGAAAAGATGAAACAAAATGAAATAAACGGGAATGCAGACTGAGTGACTGCTTTGCTGAACACCTTTGATCCGTCCACAAGCAGGACTCGGACCTCCCTGTCGCTTGCCACTTCAACACATCACCCTACTCTCCTGACCATGGGCGGGATTTTATGGCTTCGCTCAAGCCGAGGGTGGTGGCTGGGAGAGTAGGGGACAACAGTGGGCAACCTTCCACCACTCCCAGTGCCGTGGCCTTCCCATCCCCCAGCCCACATTAAATTCCAGCCCTTGTTGTAGCTACCAGGATTCTGTAAATCGTGGTTGACCGTTTCACTAGATTATTGCCCAGGCAGTGCGAGTGATAATCTATCCCAGTTTGTCCAGCAATAGTAAGTATCTAACACAAACCAATTGCAAATGTTGTCTCTGACACAACCACATTAGTCTTTACACACTATGCCGAACCGGCTGGGAAATCAGTGTGCACCAGGTTTACAACCCATCAAGGGTCATGTTTTTCTCGCCAAAGCTTCCATCTTCAAGATAAATTGTGAGACATGCAAGGCTGAAAAAGGAATTGTCTTAAACTTTAAAACAACTCAAAATAGATAGAATAGGCAGAGTAAATAGAAATAATGCTTCAATATTGCTGAAAAGAGAGACAGGTTGTTGAAGTTTTTCATCTTGCACTCATCAGGACAAACGCAAGAATACCAAATTTCACATTATCACAATAATTAACACTATAGAAGAAAAGGTTTCTGATTGGTTGGCAAGGCAACTCTGATTGGCCAAGATGTTGTGGAGTCAAGATGTTGTGATAGCCAGGTTCCGCACACATGAGGACGGCCTCAACCGGGATATTGGGTTCATGTCACACTATCTTTAACCCCCACAACTTGCCTGGATGTGCAAAATCTCACTAGCTGTCCTGTCTGGAGACAATACACATCTCTTTAACCTGTGCTTAATGCTCCCTCCACTCACATTGTCTGTACCTTTAAGACTTGATTACCTGTAAAGACTCGCATTCCAACCATTATTCATATAAATTGAGTTTGTGTCTTTGTGCTCTGTACGTGATCAGAACTCCCATCCACCTGACGAAGGAACAGCCTGTTCCGAAAGCTAGTGGCTTTTGCTACCAAATAAACCTGTTGGACTTTAACCTGGTGTTGTTAGACTTCTTACTGGCCAAGATGTTGCCATGGAGAAAACAACAGGGAACAATAGGTACCCCAAGACTCAAGGTAATTTTGAAAAGGTGCAAGACTTGGACATGATTATTAGCAGAGAATGCTTCCCTGCACAAAATGTATGTCACAAGTGGAAATGATCCATGTTACAAACTTGACTGATTATCTTAAACTGTTCATTAGTGTGGCTTTTTAAAATTCATCTACAAGGTGTGGGTGACGCTGGTTGGGCCAGCATTTTTTATTGTCCATCCTTAATTGCCCTTGAGAAGGTGGTGGTGAACTGCCTTCCTGAACCGCTGCAGTCCATGTAATGTAGGTACACCCACGGTGCTGGTAGGGAGGGAGTTCCAGGATTTTGACACAGTGACAGTGAAGGAATGACGATATTTTTCCAAATCAGGATGGTGAGTGACTTGGCAGGGAACTTTCCAGCTGCCCATGTGTCTGTTGCCCTTGTCCTTCTAGATGGTAGTGGTTGTGGGTCTGGAGTGTGCTATCTAAGGAGCTTTGGTGAGTTCCCACAGTACATCTTATAGATGGTACACACGGCTGCCCCTGTATTTCGGTGGTGAAGGACGTGAATGTTTATGGAAGGGGGCCAATCAAGCGGGCAGTAATTAGCGCACACTCAATTGTGAAATCACATCTAACAATAGATGTTTTGGGTTTTGGAAGTGCAGGTTGGTTGAGTATGGTCCGTACTGCACCTATTACAAATGACCAAAGGAACATGAGAGCTTGAATCTTGAGCTCATGCGGCGCTTGCAATCAGTGGGCCTGGAACTGGACATGATATGCGCTTCCAGCTTCAATCGACCCCTGACCACAATTTCACGCTGGCTGGCTAATTAACTGAAAGCCAGCATGAAATGGGCACTGAGAAAGGCTCAGCGCTGCCATGGGGGTGCGGGAAGAGGGTGTGTGCCGAGAGAAGTGAGGTGAAGGCAGGCACTCCCTGAAGTCTGTATTGTAAAAATGAAATTAGCTCAATAAAACACTGCAAACTGTGTCTACATTACAAAGTCAAACAGCTGACAGCAGACTACATAGCGCCTCATTCCTCACATATCTTCTTTTAGTTTATTTAACCCTGCAGATTTTATCCCTCTCTGGCCTGGATGGTGTTTGTAGCAAGAACATGAAGGCCGATTGGCCCTTTTGCCAACTGCAAAAGTGGACGGGCCACGTAAAATCACTGACAATTGGTTCCTTAATAAGCTTATAATTGGCCATTTGCCTGCGGAGGTCAGAAGTGTCCCCATCAACTGTAATGTTGCACATGAATGCGATGATGCTCAATGTTTTCTCGCACGATTTCATGCAATTTGGGTTGGGCATGCGTTCGCATGTTCAACGTAAAATTCGGATTCGATCAGCCAATCATTGGGACTTACGGCCTATGTATCTGGCATCGCACCTGCACTTTAATTAGCACACGACCTTGCTGAGCGTGGTGGGCAGAACATGACATATGATTTCCAGTGTCAGTACAATGTCAGACACTCTGGCTGTATGTCCCAATGATCGGCTAATCAAATCACACAGCATGTTCCTTTGGTGGTTGATATTCGGCAGAATACAGACCATAACTCAACCAGCCTGTGCTTGGAAAACAGAATGCCAATGTTGGATGTGATTCCGTGATTGGGCAGCACTTCATAGAATCCCTACAGTGTAGGAGGCCATTCGGCCAATCGAGCCTGCACTGACAACAATCTCACCCAGGCCCTATCCCCGTAACCCCACATATTTACCCTGCTAATGCCTCTGACACTAAGGGGCAATGGAGCATGGCCAATCACACATTTTTGGGGTGTGGGAGGAAACCGGAGCACCTGGTGGAAACCCACGCAGACACGGGGAGAATGTGCAAACTCCACACAGACAGTGAACCCGAGTCCCTGGTGCTGTGAGACAGCAGTGCTAACCACTGTGCCACCATCCGCCCTGAACTATAAGAGTGCGCTAACATTGGTCATTTACTTTTGCTAAAAGTGACATACATGCATACGCAGGGACCCATTCTCTGTGAACTAAAGGAATGTGTTGACCTATTTTGAAATATCTGGCAGCTTGGGGAGCTTATAGTTCCCCATTGCTTTCTCTATGGCAATGCCTTGGCCAGTTAAGAGTTGACTTGCCAACAAGTCAGCATCCTTTTTTTCTGCAGCATAAATTGTTTGTGATCATTTGAAATGTGGCATTCATGCATTTGTCCTGATGAGTGCAAGATGAAAAGCTTTGGCAACACGTCTCTCTTTGCAGCAATATTCAAGTCTGTATCACACAGTGACTGAAAAATAATGCTGCTAAAATAACAGAAACAGAGACGACATGAAGGAGCAAAGAGCAGAGGGGAAAAGGAAAGCCAGGTACACTTCAGAACATGTTTCAAATGACTTGCTTTAATTTTAAATTGTTTTTTTAAGTGACTGGAGCTTGGAGATGGTGATTATTGATATGAGTGGGCCAATGTAAAGTAATGCCATATCTCTACGTGAAGCATTCATCCCTTAATATGACCAAAGGTATCGTCTGTCGCTGCTCCAGCTTTCGCAGGGCCTCCAGTCACCTAATTAAACATTACTTACTGTTAGAAATGAACAATGACTGAGAAACATCAGAAATTAATTATGCAGTGGGTGGATTAAAGTCTAGTTGGAGGCAGTGGGCTGGATGTTTGGGGTTGGGACCCCTATGTTGGGATCATTTCCAGCTTCTGACCCTGACCAGTGTTGCCGGGTTACATGCCCAGCACTATTCTTAAATGGATGGCCAATTCATGGCTCTGGCGCACACTCACCATCTAATTAAGGAGGTCGAGTGGGAGGTCCTAAGACTGCAGGCCCAATGGTAGGCCGTCCAGCAAGAGAGAGAGAGGCAGCCCCGCCAGATGTGGAAACTGCTGAAGCAACTAAGGGAGAGAGAAGGTGCCTCAAGCAGGAGCCCCCCACGAAGTAGAAAAGGTTATTCAATAAAACTGGCCACATTTCAAGAGCACCATTGTGGTGCAGTGGCCACTGAGCAGTTGCAGCAGGTAGTTGGTTAGCAAAGCCTGTGTGCCTCATTTGTCATCACATGCAAATAAAATAGGATTGACGTTCATAGAGGAATGTGCCACAGTGATTTATCTTACATGTTTGTAGGTAAATGGTAGTGTTGGTACTTTAAATAATCATGGATCAGATTTGAGATAAACGAGGGTAGGATTTCCTCTATGGGTGTTCGCTATGTCTCTGACAGGCGTTCTGCGCCTGTGAGGAAGAAGCTACCTGCGTTCTTCCAGCCCCAAGTTGTTTGCATGTCCCAAGCTCAGACCTGACCTCTGACTGGCCTGTGCACCTTGGGATTGGGATAAAACTGTCGCCCAGGATTGGGATTAAACTGTCTCCCGGGATTGGGATTAAACTGTCTCCCGGGATTGGGATTAAACTGTCTCTGGGGATTGGGATTAAACTGTCTCCCGGGATTGGGCGTTTCAGTTGCTCTTCCTGGAAAGCAGCGATCCAAAAGTGCCAAATTCACAAGATCATCCTCGGGATGAGGGAATACGATTTTGTACTTGCCTCTGATGGATTAAGCCTGATTTCAACTCCCCCACAGGCTAGCCACTGTGGATAAATCCAGCAACTGGGCCCTTTGCCAGATTTTTCTTCAGCACCCAATGATTGTAACGGAAATAACAATTTGGGCGAGACCAGAAACATCCAGCCCTGAAGTTAAGGGCCTCTGTGTGCCCCACAAATACATACCCTGGGGGATGCTCTGCATAATATTGAAACTGTGCAAGATGACCGGCGTGCTGACAGATCTCCACTCTTTCTCCTATTCACATGCCTGACAAATGACTGAGCTGAAGGCTACCTATCCTCTTTGCTTGCTTATTCTTCCTTCCAAAAATACCTTGCCTGTGTCAAGCTGGAAAACTGACTTCATTTGATATTTATTTACCATTTCCACAATGTGCACATCACAGTCACAATCATTGTGGTTATAGCAATGCAAACTGCAGGAGTTGTGCGTCTGAACCCATCAAAACCCATTCTATCCATCAAAAAACTGCTCCTAAAAAATTCTAATGTGTAATTTCAAGTCACAGGGTTAATAAAATGTCCATTAACTAATTATAAAATAAAATCGCCATTGTCCCAGATGACCATAGGCTGCTCTCCCCTTTGAGAGGGAGTGTTGACTGGTGGTGATTTTAACCCGAGGGTCACCACATCTCAGTGAGGGGTAAGATTGGGAAGGTGGAGCCTTCATGAATAAACTCAGCTGATAAAGGAATTGAACCCACGCCTTTGGCGTCGCTCTGCATCACAACTGTCTGTCCAACCGACTGAGCTAATCAACTCCCCAAACTAATTACCAACCATTTGTAATTGGACATTAACTCACATTCTGCAATGAGTGGCACTATTCCCTTTTGCAGTAACACATACTAACACCAGGTATACTTACAGGCAAGCCTGTGGGTCCCCTTGGCCCTGGGTTACCAACTGCTCCTTTTTCACCCTGAAATGACAACACTTCATATCAACTAAACAGTCACAGAGAGATAGAAGCAAGCATTCTCAAATGCTTCTGTTATCTTAAGACGTGACAGACAAGGGGACTGCCAAGTTCAGGGAGACCCTGTAGGAATCGACAGGTTGATAAAGCACATGTCCAGAATGTACCAGTAACGCTGCAATGTGGCAACACGGGCTTTTGTTCCTCATTTTCAGCTTTTCTTCAAAGTTTTCCTTTTCTTATTAAGCTGTTTGTTTCTCGTTCTCTTCTGCATTTTTCATTCCCCATTCCCCCCCTACACCCCCCCCCCCCCCCCCGCCCCCCCCACACCCCCAATGTGGGCTTTTGGTTTTTGAGTGGTGGAGGTGTGGCGCCGGGGTGGGGCACGGGGCGGGGCTGGGAGACAGGGCAGGGCTGAGTGATGCTGTGGGAGCCGGGTGATGGCGCGGGGCCGGGTGATGGCGCGGGGCTGGGTGATGCTGTGGGAGCCGGGTGATGGCGCGGGGCTGGGTGATGCTGTGGGAGCCGGGTGATGGCGCGGGGCTGGGTGATGCTGTGGGAGCCGGGTGATGGCACGGGGCTGGGTGGTGGCGTGGGGCCGGGTGATGCTGTGGGAGCCAGGTGATGGTGCGGGGCTGGGTGATGGCACGGGGCTGGGTGATGGCACGGGGCTGGGTGATGCTGTGGGAGCCAGGTGATGGTGCGGGGCTGGGTGATGCTGTGGGAGCCGGGTGATGGTGCGGGGCTGGGTGATGCTGTGGGAGCCGGGTGATGGTGCGGGGCTGGGTGATGGCGCGGGGCCGGGTGATGCTGTGGGAGCCGAGTGATGGCGCGGGGCCGGGTGATGGCGCGGGGCCGGGTGATGCTGTGGGAGCCGAGTGATGGCGCGGGGCCGGGTGATGGCGCGGGGCTGGGTGATGCTGTGGGAGCCGAGTGATGGCGCGGGGCTGGGTGATGGCGCGGGGCCGGGTGATGCTGTGGGAGCCGAGTGATGGCACGGGGCCGGGTGATGGCACGGGGCCGGGTGATGGCGTGGGGCCGGGTGATGGCACGGGGCCGGGTGATGGCGTGGGGCCGGGTGATGGCGCGGGGCCGGGTGATGGCGCGGGGCCGGGTGATGGCGCGGGGCCGGGTGATGGCGTGGGGCCGGGTGATGGCGTGGGGCCGGGTGATGGCGCGGGGCCGGGTGATGGCGTGGGGCCGGGTGATGGCGTGGGGCCGGGTGATGGCGCGGGGATGGGTGATGGCGCGGGGCTGGGTGATGCTGTGGGGGCCGGGTGATGGCGCGGGGCTGGGTGATGCTGTGGGAGCCGGGTGATGGCACGGGGCCGGGTGATGGCGTGGGGCCGGGTGATGGCGCGGGGCCGGGTGATGGCGCGGGGATGGGTGATGGCGCGGGGCTGGGTGATGGCGTGGGGCCGGGTGATGGCGTGGGGCCGGGTGATGGCGTGGGGCCGGGTGATGGCGCGGGGCCGGGTGATGGCGCGGGGATGGGTGATGGCGCGGGGCTGGGTGATGCTGTGGGGGCCGGGTGATGGCACGGGGCCGGGTGATGGCGTGGGGCCGGGTGATGGCGCGGGGCCGGGTGATGGCGCGGGGCCGGGTGATGGCGTGGGGCCGGGTGATGGCGCGGGGCCGGGTGATGGCGTGGGGCCGGGTGATGGCGCGGGGCCGGGTGATGGCGCGGGGCCGGGTGATGGCGTGGGGCCGGGTGATGGCGTGGGGCCGGGTGATGGCGCGGGGCCGGGTGATGGCGCGGGGCCGGGTGATGGCGCGGGGCCGGGTGATGGCGCGGGGCCGGGTGATGGCGCGGGGCCGGGTGATGCTGTGGGAGCCGGGTGATGGCGCGGGGCCGGGTGATGCTGTGGGAGCCGGGTGATGGCGCGGGGCCGGGTGATGCTGTGGGAGCCGGGTGATGGCGCGGGGCCGGGTGATGGCGCGGGGCCGGGTGATGCTGTGGGAGCCGGGTGATGGCACGGGGCCGGGTGATGGCGTGGGGCCGGGTGATGGCGCGGGGCCGGGTGATGGCGTGGGGCTGGGTGATGGCGCGGGGCCGGGTGATGGCGCGGGGATGGGTGATGGCGCGGGGCTGGGTGATGCTGTGGGGGCCGGGTGATGGCGCGGGGCTGGGTGATGGCGTGGGGCTGGGTGATGCTGTGGGAGCCGGGTGATGGCGCGGGGCCGGGTGATGGCGTGGGGCCGGGTGATGGCGCGGGGCCGGGTGATGGCGCGGGGCCGGGTGATGGCGCGGGGCTGGTTGATGCTGTGGGGCTGGGTGATGCTGTGGGAGCCGAGTGATGGCGTGGGGCCGGGTGATGGCGCGGGGCTGGGTGATGCTGTGGGAGCCGGGTGATGGCGCGGGGCTGGGTGATGGCGCGGGGCCGGGTGATGGCGCGGGGCCGGGTGATGGCGCGGGGCCGGGTGATGGCGCGGGGCCGGGTGATGGCGCGGGGCCGGGTGATGGCGCGGGGCTGGTTGATGCTGTGGGGCTGGGTGATGCTGTGGGAGCCGAGTGATGGCGTGGGGCCGGGTGATGGCGCGGGGCCGGGTGATGGCGCGGGGCCGGGTGATGGCGCGGGGCCGGGTGATGGCGCGGGGCCGGGTGATGGCGCGGGGCCGGGTGATGGCGTGGGGCCGGGTGATGGCGCGGGGCCGGGTGATGGCGCGGGGCCGGGTGATGGCGCGGGGCCGGGTGATGGCGCGGGGCCGGGTGATGGCGCGGGGCCGGGTGATGGCGTGGGGCCGGGTGATGGCGCGGGGCCGGGTGATGGCGCGGGGCCGGGTGATGGCGCGGGGCCGGGTGATGGCGTGGGGCTGGGTGATGTCGCGGGGCCGGGTGATGGCGCGGGGCCGGGTGATGCTGTGGGGGCCGGATGATGGGGCGGGGCTGGGCGGTGGCCCAGGGCTGGGTGATGGCGCGGGGCTGGGTGATGGCGCGGGGCTGGGTGATGGCGCGGGGCTGGGCGGTGGCGTGGGGCCAGGTGCTGGCGCAGGGCCAGATGACGGGGCGGGGCCGGGCGGTGGCGCGGGGCCGGATGACGGGGCGGGGCCGGGGGCCGGATGACGGGGCGGGGCCAGGCGGATGGGGGCGGGGCCGGGCGATGTAGCTGCCGGAGGTGAATGGGATTTTACCAGGAGCAGTGGGCAGTGGGGTTTTGCCTGATCGGGGTTGATCCCAGCTTTACCGTGGTCAGGGAAAGTGAAGCTTTTAATGGGGCTGGCGAGGAGTGGACCTTAACTGGGGTGATTAAGGTTTTGCCCAGGAGCAGATGTAGGCCATTTGGCCCATTGAATCTATTCCACAATTCAATGACATCGTGATCGATCTGCTATGATCATCCTCAATTCCACTTTCCTGCCTTATCCCCATTATCCTCGGTTTCCTTACTGATTAAAAACCTGTCTATCTCAGCCTTGAACATGCTTCATGACCCAGCCTCTACAGCTCTGTGCGGTAAAGAATTCCACAGAGTCACTTCCCTCAGAGAAGAAATTCCTTCTCATCTCTGTCTTAAATGGGTGACCTTTTATGCTGAGAAATAACCTCTTAGCATCTACCCTGTCAATCCCCCTGAGAATCCTATACGCCTCAATAAGTTCACCTCTCATTCTTTTAAACTCCAATGAATACAGTTCAAACCTACTTAACCTCTCCTCATTAGAAAATTCATCCATACCCGGGATCAACCTTCGCTGGACAGCCTCCAATGCCAGTATTTCTTTCCCTAGATAACAGGACCAAAACTGTTCACATTATTCCAGCTGAGGTCTAGCTTGTATAGCTTCAGCAAGATTTCCCTATTTTTATACTCCATTCCCTTTGAAATAAAGGCCAACATTCCATTTGCCTTCCCTATTACCTGCTGAACTTGCATGCTAGCTTTTTGTGATTTATGGACGAGGACCCCCTCCCTGTGCTGCAGCTTTCTGCAGTCTTTCTCCATTTAAATGATATTCAGCTCCTTTTATCTTCCGACCAAAAGTGCGTAACTTCACACTTTTCTCCATTATATTCCATCTGCTAAATTTTCGTCCACTCACCTAACCTGTCTACATCCCTCTGCAGACTCTTTGTGTCATCCTCACCACTTGCCTTCCCACCTATCTTTGTGTCATTCGCAAACTTGGCACTGGTGCATTCACTTCCCTTGTCCAAGTCATTAATACATATTGTAAATAATGGTGGCTCCAGCATCAATCCCTATGGCACTCCACTAGTTACAGGTTGCCATCCTGAAAATGCCCCTCTTATCCCAACTCTCAGTTTTCTATTAGTTAGCCAATTCTCTATCCAGGCTAATATATTACCTTCAATGAGCTCTTACTTTATTCAGGAGCCTTTTGTGTGGTACCTTATTGAATGCTTTTTGAAAATCCAAGTCTATCACATCTACTGGTTCCCCTTCATCGATCCTGCTCATTACCACCTCAAAGAATTCTAATAAATTTGTCAGGCATGATATCCCCTTCATGAAGCCATGCTTACTCTTGATTATATAATGTATTTCTAAATGCTCTGCTATCATATCCTTTATAATGGACTCTTATCAGGGATGAGCAGAGCTTTACCAGGGCTGGAGGTGAGCGGGGCTTTACTGGGCCCAAGATTGTTTCACATATGTTATGCAAACGTGGAATCACAGCTATTGGACATGATGTTTAAACAATCCTGATTGTGCTAAGAATTACACTGAAAATCAATTGAATATTATCAGTTGGACCTGCAGTGTAGCTCACTTACTCCTGCTAGAAGCCACATATATTCACACACAGGGCCTTGTCCTTTGAAGACAGAAGGAACATGTCCACACCTTTTTTACTTAAAAGGCTGGGGGACAGCCATTCCCTGGTTCATTCCTCATGGCAATGTCTTGACTGATCAGAACCGAGCTGGCTGGTTTGAATTTGAACAAAGTTCCCTGTTGCATTCTCCATGGCAACGCCTCCACTGATCAGATTCCACTTGCTAACCAATCAGCAGCCTCTTCTCATGCAGTATAAAATGTTGTTCTTTTTATTATTGGTTTATCTTGCAAGCTGTCCTGATGACTGCAAGATGAAAAGTTTTGACAGCATGTCTCTTTTTTTCAGCAATACTCAAGCTCTGGATTACAGACCAGTTGCTTTTACATTTATAGTCATGAGGTGCTGTGAGCACATTGTGTCAAAGCATCTTTTAGATCCTCCTGTTCCAGATATTGAGCAGTTAGGGTTTGCCTATCAACCTTATAGTCAGTGGGTAATGCTGTTCTGACCTTGGTCCATTTGATCCGACAGCACACAAGATAATTAAGCAACTATGCTCACGCTACCTTTGTCGATTTCTATTCAGCTTTTAGTACCATGCAACCATTCAAGCTGATTCAAAGCTTGAAAAGTCTTGATGTCGTTCCCACTCTCCGACTTTAAATCATTGATTTCCTTCACACCAGAACCCCAAAAGGTGTTGGTTTCTGGAATTTACTCAGACCCCATGCTGGATCTCCTTGGGGTTGTGATTGTCACCTTTACTGTTTATCCTTGAAGGTCGGGGGTGGGGGGCGAGGGGCACAGTTGTGTGCGGTGGGGGCGGGCTGGTAGAGAACCTTTATTTGCCGGATGTTTAGTCTGAGGTCCATTCTCTCAAGTGCTTTGAGGAATGCTTCACCGATGGTTTGTAGCTCGGCCTCTGTGTGCACAGGCGTCATCTGCATACTGCAGCTCGACGACAGAAGTTGGGGTGGTCTTGGTTCTGGCCTGGAGGCATCGGAGGTTGAACAGTTTCCCGCTTGTCCAGGAGGTTAGCCCTACTCCTGCAGGAAGCTTCAAGGTGATGGGGCGGAGTGTTGCTGCGAGGAAGATTGAGAAAAGCGTTGGTACGATGACACAGCCCTGTTTGACCCCAGTTTTCACTTGTATTGGGTCATTTCCCACACCTCGGGAGCTGCCTCTCGACGCGGGCAGACATTGATGATAAAATTCAACGTCAACACCAATGTGCAAGTGCAGTCTTCAGACGCCCGAGGAAATGAGTGTTCGAAACCTGAAACCTCAAATTCAGCATCAAGTTCATGGTCTACAGAGCAGCCATGGTCCCCACCCTCCTGTATGCATCAGAAACATGGATAATGTACAGCAGACACTTCGAATCCCTGGAGGGATATCACCAAAGTTGCCTCCGCAAAAGTCCTGCAAATCCATTGGCAGGATAGGCTTACCAATGTGTGTATCCTCTCCCAGGCCAATATCACCAGCATCGAGGCACTGGTCACGCTCAACCAGCTGCGATGGGCAGTCCACATTGTCTACATGCCCAATACAACACTCCCAAAACAAGTGCTCTAGTTCGAGCTCCACAATGGCAAGTGATCACTAGGAGAGCAGAGGAAATGCTACATGGACACTCTGAAAGCCTCTCGAAATAAATGCAACATCCCCATTGACATGTGGGAAACGCTTGCCTTAGCTCGCACAAACTGGAGAAGAAGCATCCGCAAAGGCGCCAATCACCTCGAGCGTCAGTGGGTGGAGCACGTGGAGACCAAGCATAAACAGCAGAAAGACGGAAAGAGAGCACAGAATCCAGAGCATCCCATTCACCCACCTCTTCAAACGCCATCTGCCAAACCTGTGGCAGAGTGTGTGGCCCCAGGATTGGACTATTCAACCACCGCAGAACCCATCTCCCTGGGGTAGAAGTAAGTCATTCCAGACTCTGAGGGACTGCCAAAGAAGAAGGTGGCTTCTATCCTCTACAGATGAGATGGCCAAGGGACATTAATGATTATATTACCTCAGAAAATTAGAATCCTTTTGATTAGATCCTACAATCATGAAACTCTTCTATTTGACTGTAGTTGAGAGCACTATCCTTTTTTGTCTCGCCTTGTACTGCTGTCTCAGGAAAGCAGACTCCCTAAGGTTACAAAGATTATTGACTCAGGCAGGAAGGGAATTTGATGAGCAGACCTTTCTTGACAAAATCCACTCCAAGAATTTTGATGCAAGTAAAGAGCGTCATGAACAACGGGAATCATCCCTGTATCTCAGTACCACTGCTGGATGCATTGAGGGAAAAGGCTACAATCCCTCAGAAGCAGAACAAATTGGTTCCTAAACTACTGTGTCCTTCTCCATAAGAATTAACAGGGGTTAGATGTATGGATGAGGATGTGCACTCAGAGTGATTAATTTAATGCTTTGAAATAATTTTTAATACACACTTTAATTAAAGTTAGATCTATGATAGGGTAATTTTCTTGTTTTTATTGCTGTTATTCAATTTATATTTTTAAAAAATGAACAAGCAATGTACCTAAATTGAATTTTCATATGAACTTCTGTATAGTTAATGAAGTGAAGTTTAAAAAAAAATCAAACTCCTAATGGAAAATAACAGCTGAAATGAAAACCATAAATTATAATGTTTGTTTGTCACCATGTTCTCAATACTTGGAATTTCTCTTTAACAAAGGAGATACCTTTACCTTTAGCAGGTTTCAACACGGCAGTAGCACCGCCAATGGTCTGATTAAAATAAAGCATGTTGGGAGTGTCATGTGGAACATGAAAGCCCTGACAGTGTATCTTATGATAATGTTGAAAGTTCAGATTGGATATGTAGTTCTGATTTTTACATAACTGGGTTTTTCCACTCTGTCGAGGCCATTTTGCACAGATTCTGCATTACGTACAAGTCACAATCTAAGGAGAGTGCAGCAGAATCAGAAATGCAGCATAGGTTTGATGAATCTTCCTTCTTGAAAGGTATCTGGATTTCTCCAAGTGTGGTTTCAAAACCTCAGGCTCATGCTTGCAACCTTTCAATTTATGTTTGTACTGGGGTTGGTGGCTCACTGTGGCAAGGCTGAGCAACCCGTACACACTTAAATGTCAAAAACTCTCAAAATCTAGAAAGCACAACATTTCCAACCTAATCACATAACAGTCTAAATTCCCAATTATTTTCCATTGTAAGCATCCATTTTTCTTTCATTAGCCATCCCTAATTGCCCAGAGGGGAGCTTCCTTCTTGAACCACTGCAGTCCATCTGGTGTCGGTACGTCCACAATGCTTTCACGGAGGAAGTTTCAAGCTTTTGATCCCAGAGACAGCGAAGGAACAGTGATATGGTTCCTAATCGGGATAGTGTGTGGCTTGGAGAAGAACTTGCAGCCAGTGGCGTTCCCGTATGAATGCGGCCCTTCTCCTTCAGGGGGATAGAGGTTGTGGGTTTGGAAGGTTCTGTTGAAGGATATTTGGTAAGTTGCTGCAGTTCATTTTGTATGCAGTGCATACTGCTGACACTGTGCACCAGTGTTGGAGAGAGTGAAAGTTTAAGTTGGTAGAAGGGGTGCCCATTAAGCCTACTGATTTAGCCGGGGTGGTGTCAAGCTCCTGGAGTTGGACTCATCCAGGCAAGTGAGAGTATTCCATCATATTCCTGACTCGTGCCTTGCAGATGGTGAATAAACTTTGGAGAGTAAGGTAGTGAGTTACTCATTGCAGAATTCCCAACCTCTGACTGATCTTTAAGCCACAATAGTTATGTGGCTGATACAGTTACATTTCTGGTTAGTGATAACCCCAGAATGTTGATGGTGGGAGGTTCAGTGATGGAAATACTGTTGATTGGCCTCCAACACCCACAACCATCTTCCTATGTGCCAGGTACGACTTCAACAAGTGGAGAGCTTTCTTCCCGATTCAGACTGGCTTGCTGTATTGAATATGTTGCATTGCTTGTTGACTTGGGAACATTTGCCCTCATTCCTCATCAGCAACTACCAAAATTTTTGGGAAAAAAGCTACCTGTTTCCTGATGCAAACATCCCGAGTTTAATGAATCTAACTTCAATCATCATCTTTAAATAAAAGTTTGTGTTTAATGAGTTCAAAGGGTGCGACATGGTTTAAACATGTACATTTACAGCCATAGTGAATAAGTGAGAACTAAAGTATTCTATTGTTTCAGCATTCCATGTTGTTTTTGCACACTTCAGTCACAAGATAGAATCATAGATTCCCTACAGTGCAGAAGGAGGCCATTTGGCCAATCGAGTCTGCACCAACCACAATCCCACTCAGGCCCTATTCCCATGACCCCACATATATACCCTGCTAATCCCCCGACACTAGGGTCAATTGAGCATGGCCAATCAACCTAACCCGCACATCTTTGGATTGTGGGAGGAAACTGGAGCACCCAGAGGAAATCCATGCAGACACGGGGGGAATGTGCAAACTCCACAGTGACCCGAGGCCGGGATTGAACCTGGGTCCCTGACGTTGTGAGGAAGCAATGTTAACCACGATGCCATCGTGCTGCCCTTTGTCTAGAATTTCCACTCTGGGTAAAATTAGCAAGACAAGGGAAAAGATTGTGAAATTTTAAAATGCATATTCTGTTGATCATAAATCAAGTTTCCATAATGCTGGCTTAAAAAAATGGTGCTGTAAACTGTTTAAGTTTATTTATTAGTCATAAGTAGACATTTCTGGTGATTAAGTTATTTTCAATTGGCACCAGGTTACCAGCCTTAAAAGGGAATTTCTTTTAATGTAGAGAAAAAAAACCAAAAATTACATTCCATTATGCTGCACAATTGCGCAGGGTCATGGAAGGTTTAGGGAGCGACTCTCCCATCTCGACGCACTAAGTTTTTAACGTGTGCGGACCGATTTGCGGGATTCGTGTGTGCGTTCCTGTCGCGCGTGCGTCACCAAGAGCCGGATATCCGGCGCGGTCAGGACCACACTGGAAACCGGCAGGACCAGCAGGTAAGTCATGTTAATCTTATTTTAATGTTACTTAAATGTCTTCATTGGGCCCGGGACTGAAGCCTCCGGGCCCGATAGCACCTCCCACCCCGTCAGTGCAGTTTCACTCCGGAGGGGTTCAGGCTCGCCCCCCACTTTTAGGGAGACCCTGAAGGGGGGGTTAATCGGGGTCCCCCCAGGGAATCGGGCGGTGCCCCCTGTGCGTGAGCACCCTAACAGTGCCAGCCTGTGCCCCTGGCACTGCCCAAGGGAAAAATGCCCATGCCCAGGGGGCACCTTGGCACTGCCCACCAGTGATTGGGCAGTGCCAAGGGGGTGGGATCTGGGGGCAGGGCCCCACTGCCCCTCTGCCATTGGGATCGATCAGGGCTGGAGGGAGGCCAGTAATGGGGGCAGGCTGGCTCGGGGGGGGGGGGGTTGGGGGTGGTGGGTGAGATCGTCACTGCTGGGGGTCGGGCTGGAGATTGGGGCGGTCCTGAATGGGGGGGGGGGGGGGCATCGGGGCTGGTGTGGGAATGCTTGTGGGGGCCATGGTCAGGCTGTGGGGGGTGGGGGGTTGGAGGGGTAGCACTGCGGGGGTCCTGGGCTGGCCAGCAAACTGCAGGCTGACAGTTTGGGGCCACTGTGCATGCACAGAGTTCCGGAACTGTCAGACTCTAGTGTGAATAGGCCCCACCCCTCGAGCCTTTAATGATATTCACAATTGTGAGCTCTGCATTGCACAGAGTGTGGGAGATTCTAGTGTGAACTCCCACTGAAAAAAACAATCATGAATGACACCAGTTTTCCCGTGAATTCAACACTTGGAACATTTTTGGGAGAATCACCCCCTTAATATTTATGATTACACAAATGGGTTTGGGCAGAAACCTGAATGACAAATTCACTTTGGAAAAACAGTGTATTTTGGGCTTAGCTTGCCAATTGCATCCAAAGTGGAAACACGACCTCCTGATCACTGGTGAATAATATTGTCTCGAGTCACAGGAAGAACGTCTCCTCTACCTGCTGGCTGAAAGTTGTTCGAAGCGTTTTGGCAAATCTCAATTGCGGTTTCTGGTGTACATGGAGTTACAGCACAAAACTGGCTCTAATCTTTTCCTGTTTAAAAGTATGACTTTTTGAGAATACGATTTATGAATAGGAAAATACATCTCAGCTTTCTGGGCAAACTCTCAGTATTCAATGTCAAAATGTCAGAGAATTTTCCAAGCAGCTTCTGGCAGAGGTGCGATATTTACAGAATCAAGACAGAGTACCTCTTTAAACAATGCCACATTTACACAGTAGATCTCACCAGGGCTAAAGACAAGGCAGACTGAAGTCTCCTAAACGGGATATGTAGGGCGCACACACACACACATTGAGTGTTTGAACTTAAAACTTGTACTGAAAGGCATGGTAAGGGGATGTCATCACATATACTATTTCTGAGACACATGTCAGAGGCGCTACCATGAAGCTGGAGACTGTGGCTCAAATTAATAAAATCAGCCCAACCTGAAATGAGCAGCTTGTGGACGGGGTGGATTGTCACAGAGCAGCGACAAGGTGCAGGACGAAAAGGAAGAAAAAAGCTCTGCTCTCTTCACCAAATTAAGCAACTCTTGGGCAAACGGGGCTGTCCTATTTATGCAATCAAGGAATCTCATCTGGGTATAAGTATGAAGTTGGGGGTAAGGTGGAAAGAGGGAAATTATGAAAAGAAAAGGGGAAAATGCCATCAAGGTAAATGATACAAGAGATTGGAGTAGAGCAACAGTTGTAGACACAGCATTACCAGCAGCCACGTGGTTATTTTTCACCAATAGCTCATTGAAACAAAGTGTAACATTAAAGTATTCCTGTTTATTTCTAGCGCTGCATTTCTCAATGTATATATGTTCTCCTTCTCAATTCATATCTGACCAACATTCATGCAATTTGGTACTTACTCTGTCTCCCTTTGGACCTGCTGGACCTGCGGGACCCATTGGACCATCAAAACCCTTTGAACACAAAGAAAACAATTAACTGTGGACAATTAACAATGAACATATTGAGAAATGAAAAGGCTTGTCTCGTCTCCAAGATAAAACAAAACATCTCACATTGACGAGAACTGGCCCAGGGCTTTGACCTATTAATTGTACTAAAACATTTCCAAACAGACAGAGACAGGACAGTGCAGAAGATGGTCTTTTTCATTCCAATTCCACAATTTTGTCTTTTTACTTCCTCAACTTGTGATAAGTCCTCGGCCAGAAATTCCAACACGACTAATGCCCAGAAAATGGTCTTGATCTGCTGTATTACTCATCCACATGATTAAAAATACCATTAGGAATCATGTTCACCTTGTGACTGCACCATCTGAGATTGGCTCCAAGTGGATCCGTTATAGAAGAGGAGCCTGTGTGAACTCGGAATATATATCTTGACTATTTTTTGTTGATCGTTTTGATAAAAATATCGTGTAACAGCAGACAGGAATCTTGTTTGCCAGGTGGTGGCCCCATGTGAAGATTCTGCTTTGGGACCCCCACGTTTTACTAGACAATTATATTAATTACTCCCTACTTAATCTAGTGTGAAATCCATACATGTACGATTGTGAAAAGGCATACTTGCCATCAGCAATATAAAAATAATTGACCAAACTATGACCTAGGTTTTCTTTCACTGGATCCCTCCCTAACTGGATTTAGGCCTTGTGTGGGGTTTAATTAATTACTGGGATTGTATAGTTTTAATGCTGTCCTTAGCAGTAGCAATATTTACAGCGAAATCCTAAAACCCTGACAGATTCTCCCTGTCTCACTTTTCCCCGGAACAACATTACCCTGAATGGACAGTGGGAAAAAAGGTAAATTAGTCAACGCGACTTGCAAGTGCCTCGCACTGAATTGTGAGCCATCCATGCACAGAGAGTGGAGTGAGTATGAAGGAAGGGATCATGAGCATAACATTTACTGACTGCAGTGGACTGCCAGCACCAAGCAGAAAGGAGATAGTCAAAAAGGAAGGACAAAGAGTACAAATGTGACTCACTCACCCGCAGTCCTGGCTGTCCATCTAAGCCAGATGCACCCTGCATAGTTTGTGTTATTAGAGGGATGGGTAAGAGGAACATGTTTTTAGTGTACGATGGTTAATGATCATAAACAACATTACACAATGAAATTAAGGTGGGAATTCCTGATTCAATTGTGTATTAAATATGAAATAGACATAAAAGGACTTAAAAAAAAACACAAAGGGAATATATAAATGATAACAGGGAACAGATGCTATGGAGTTACACAACGCTGCAGTTAATTCATCTGAAACAGTTATAGGCGAGAAGTGCATAAGAGACTGGTTTAATACCAGTCCTACTGTGCTCAAGGGATACCCTAACTACCACAGCTGGTTCTGTGGAATAAGCACCGGGGAAGATTTTCTCTGTAACACAGATGTAGCCAAATTATAAATTTGATAAAGAACAGGTTTACAATTTGATTCCATCTGGAGCACATAGGAAACCTTTTCTTGACATTCTCACCATTGACTCTCATCGGTTGCTGGAATGCTGACCGCTTCTTGTTTAAACATATGTGTCCCCCTGCTGGTGAACAGTGGCTCAGACAATAGGTGGGTCAATGAAATAAAAATCTGATGAACCCGCCTAATGATTGGCAGTTAAAGAAACAGTAAGAATTCAGAAACACTCCACAAACACACTCCAAAGTTTCACTGTAATACAAGCATGCTTCAACATTCAGCTTCAATATAATGCAGTTCCTGGAAGCAAATCATTTCCAGTTTATTACAATGAGATGCACAGTAGAGTGAACATCTCACAATGTAGGCAACATTATTATGAATCTAGCAAAGTCATTTTGAAAATTAATAACAGAATCTTTTGAAAATACACTGCAAGGCCAAGGGCATTTGAAAGATGATTTGGCATTACCCTTTGTAACATTAGAAACTGTGAGATAAGCCCCTTCCATAAAACGCAACATAAAAGTCTGGAGAAAAGGTACTAATAAAAGTCCAGAGTGCAATATGCTAACCACAATAACAAAAGGGCAGTGAAGCGTTTAGTAACACGTGGAGTTATAAGAAATGGAAAGTGGAGGTAAGTGCTGAAAAATACATCAAGGTCACCATTATCAAGGAGTGAAAAGGTATGGGATAAAGAAAATGGGAATTCCTCCTTAATCAATGCCTCAATCCTCTCCCCTTTTGTGGCTGAATTTGTCTGGGAATTAATAACTTATTTTCAATCTACTTACTTCCTTTCTTCCATATTAAAGACATTGCTACTTCCATATGACGATATTGGAAAACACATGGTTCCCAGCTACTTATGTCCTTTTTGCAGGTTACTGTCCATTTCAATTCTACTCAATCCTGTCCCTGACCTCTTCCTCTGATATATTATGTTGCATTGCTTCCTGTTCTCACCCTAATCTGAGGATTCTTGCTTATGCTTCTGATTTCCATCCATTCCTCCATTCTATGGTCTGTTTCTGAACTTTCACACCCTCTCCTGGCTTTCTTTCTAACTATTTATGGGTTTTCCCAAAGACATCTTTTGTAAGTATTTGTATGATGTTTCTTTCCACCTCACTTCTTACAAGGGCTCATCCAGTTCTCCCATCTGTATCATATTTGCTTTAATGACTCCAGTATGTACATCAGAGTTTTATGAAATTTCCTTTCTCTTTCCTCCACTGAGACTTGCGCTCCTGTGGTCTCAGCTTCTTTAATCACCTGCCTCATTTCTTGCAGATCATCCCTTTCCCTCCACACACATCAAGGTTCCTCTTGCCTCTCCATCTCATCTCACTAACTTCTGAAAGAGCTGGGTCATCTTTCACCATTTAGTTCATCACCAATGTGATATAAAGGCTGAGAGATCAACCTTCCCTGATTCATAATTTTAACTCTATTTTCATGCCTTTTCCCCATTCACCTTCCAGTTCACTATCTTTCTACTTTGATGCCATTTTAACTCACTTTTGCTTTGTATTGGACTTCCATTGACATCTGTGATGATCTTTGTACAATAAATCTCCACTTTGTTTCATCTTTTTCCAGCAAATAAAAATACTCTCGGGTCATTAGCTATTTCTCTGCACTTGTAATTAATATATCCAGCACTCAATTCTTACTAATTTGTTTCTCAGCTTTTAGTTTAGTGCTATATAAATCTTCCAGTTACAAGTTCTGATAAATAGTCAAAGCAGAAACGGTAATAACTCTTTCTTTTCCTTTCAAGCACAAACTGACCATATGTTCACGGATGATTGCACAATGTTCAGCACCATTTGTGACTCCTCAGTTGCTGAAACAGTCATGCCCATATGCCGCCAAGACCTGGACAATGGTGCATATGGGTACGACTGCTTACCTTAGCAAGTAACATTCGCAAATAACAAATGCCAGGCAATGACCATCTCCAACAGGAGAGAATTCAACCATCTCCCTTGCTAGGGCTCCTTGATACCATACTGCCAAATGCTGCCTTGATGTCAAGGGCCACTCTCACTTTACCATTCTCACCATTCTCACGTTACCTCTTGAGTTCAGCCCTTTTGTCTGTGTTTGAATTAAGGCTGTAATGTCAGGTGCCGAGGGCCTTGTAAAACCACAAACTGAACATCCATGAGCAAGTTATTTCTGAATTAGTGCCACTTGATAGCACTGTTGATAACCCCTTCCATAATTTTACTGATGATCGAGAGTAAATTGATAGAACGTAATTGGCCGGGCTTTTTGTGGACAGGACATACCTGGGCAACTTTCCTCATTGCTGGCTATATGCCAGTGTTGCAGCTGTACTGGAACAGCTTGGTTGGGGAACATACATCTTCAGTATTATTGTCGGGATAATGTCAGGGCCCATTGCTTTTGAAGTATTCAGTGCCTTCAGCCATATCTTGAAATCACATGGAGTAAATTGAATTGGGAAGAGACTGGCATCTGTGATGCTGGGGACCTCAGGAGGAGAACAAGGTGGATCACTTCAGCACTTTTGGCTGAAGACAGTTGTGAATGCTTCAGACTTATCTTTTGCAAAACTCATTGAGTTTGGGGATATTTACGGAGCCTCCTCCTCCAATCAGTTGTTTAATTGTCCATCACTATTCACGATTAGATGTGGCAGAACTGCAGAAATTAGGTCTGATCCATTAGTTGTGGGGTATCTTAGCTCTGTCTATCACTTGCTACTTTTGCTGTTTGGCACGCAAGTAACCTAGTGTTGTAGTTTAACCAGGTTGACACCTCACCTTTAGGTGTGCCTGATGTTGCTCCTGGCATGCCTCCTAAACTCTCCATTCAACCAGGGTTGATCCCTCGGCTTGATGTTAACAGTAGAGTGGGGGAGATGCTGGGTTATAGATTGTGGTCAAGTATAATTCTGCTGCTGCTGATGGCCCACAGTGTCTCATGGCTGCACAGTTTTGAGTTGCTAGATCTGATCAAAATCTATTCCATTTAGCACAGTGGCCATGCCACACAACATGATGCAAGGTATCCTCGAGGCGAGACTTTGTCACGACTTGGACTGTGCGAGGATCACTCCGACAAATATTTTCATGGACTGGTGCATCTTTGAAAGGTAGATTCATCAGGACAAGTTCAAGTAGTTTTCATCTCTTGTTGGTTCCCTCACCACCTTCCATAGACCCAGTCTAGAAGCCTTTGCAACTCTTTAGGAGCCAGCCAGCTTGGTCTCTAATGGTGCTACTGAGCTACTCTTTGCGATGGACGCTGAAGTCCCTCACCCAGAGTACATTTTGCACCCTTGCCATCCTCAGTGCTTCCTCCAAGTGACGTTCAACATGGAGGAGTACTCATCAGCAGAGGGAGGATGAAAGGTCGGAATTAGCTGGATTTTTCACCTTGCCCACGTCTGGCCCGATGTCTTTGACTTCATGGGGTCCAGATCAAATTATAGTCAGTTTCTGATTTATAATAGAATGCCAACTCTAACATGAACAACGTGATTGACTGCCACCCACTACCCCCCCTCCCCGCCCCCCCCACCCCACCCCCCCACCTCCCCAAATCTCTCATACCCTTAATACAGACTTTTCATATATTAATGGAAATCATAGAGTCATAGAGGTTTACAGCATGGAAACAGGCCCTTTGGCCCAACTTGTCCATGCCGCCCTTTTTTTTAAACCCCTAAGCTAATCCCAATTGCCTGCATTTGGCCCATATCCCTCTATACCCATTGTACCCATGGAACTGTCTAAATGCTTTTTAAAATACAAAATTGTACCCGCCTCTACTACTACCTCTGGCAGCTTGTTCCAGACACTCACCACCCTCTGTGAAAAAATTGCCCCTCTGGACACTTTTGTATCTCTCACCTTAAACCTATGCCCTCTAATTTTAGACTCCCCGACCTTTGGGAAAAGATATTGACTATCTAGCTGATCTGTGCCCCATGGAGACTAAGGGGTAGGAATTCCGGACCTGTGCTGGGTCGCAAGCTCAGAGTGCTAGTCTCAACTGGGAAGATCAATACAGAAATTATGAGCATTATTTGGGTGAGCTGCCAGTTCCTGCCACACCCTCACAGAAAGCTAGCTTGTTTTGTATGGATGAATGCTGAGCTGCAAGCCTTGTCGACAGTGGTTTGGAGATACATTCCCAGGTTAGAGGGCTGCAATCGTTGAGCGAATGGCCCTCAGGAGTGCTGCAGCTGGGAGGCACAGGAGTACATCTTCCTGCTCTAAATTAAACTTAAAAAAACACTTCTTGGTAGTGGCTGCATCCATGACTGTTGCACTCGATTGGCTGGCCTGCTCAAGGGGCCTCAATTTTCCGACAGGGTCCTCAAACAGCATTAATTCCCTCATTTAGGTGGCACACTGGTTAGCACTGCTGCCTCACAGTGCCTGGGACCCGGGTTCGATTCCTGGCTTGGGTCACTGTCTGCATGTTCTCCTCGTGTCTGCATGGGTTTCCTCCGGGTGCTCCGGTTTCCTCCCACAGTCCACAAGACGTGCTGGTTAGGTGCATTGGCCATGCTAAATTTTCCCTCGGTGTACTCGAACAGGCGCCGGAGTGTGGCAACTCGGGGATTTTCACAGTAACTTCATTGCAGTGTTAATGTAAGCCTACTTGTGACATTAATAAATAAACTTAAACTCAGCACGTGCTAAAGGGCCGAGCATCAGCTGTCCCAAATGCCAGAAAAATGGCCCCATCACTCAATAATGGGATTGAACATCGTTCGAGGCCGCTGAACATTGGTCTCCGAAATTGGCTCATTCTCCAAAACTGGTGCAATAAGAACCAACTTGTACTCCTAAAATGTGAATGAGTTCGAAGAGGGATAATACATACTGGGAGGGGAGGGGAGGGGGGGGGGGGGGGGGGTGGAGGTGGAAGACTTGAGGTGACTGCCATCTGCTGGTGTTTCTTGTGAGGACTCACCTGATGAAGGAGCAGCGCTCCGAAAGCTCGTGCTACCAAATAAACCTGTTGGACTTTAGCCTGGTGTTGTGAGACTTCTTACTGTGCCCACCCCAGTCCAACGCCGGCATCTCCACACCTGGAATGTGACACTGGGCAATGCTTTATTATTGGCAGCCAGGCTTTTCAACTGCTCGGACTTCATTGGAATATTTCTAATCAACAATGCCCTTTACTCTGGAGCAGTAAATTTAAAAATAAGTTTAGGATGATGCTGGAAATCTGAAATAAAAAGCAGAAAATGTTGGGAAAACCCAACAGGTCTGGCAGCATCTGCTGATCATTTCCTGCATTTTCTACCTCGTATGCCCAAGATTGCAGATCGGAGTAAGAGTTGAAGGATGAAGCAAGTCAAGCATGTACTTAATTTTCTCCACAATTACTTCACATTAACATCTTCTTGTATTTTGACTGTACACATCTAAAGTGATTCTTTTTCACAGGAACTTTGGCCAAATTCTACCCCCTTTTTGTAAAAGACAGTAGAATTTTTGTGAAACATTGGAGGAAATTTTGGGAAAATAGAACACTGTTTGTGGTGCACCCCATCACATGGATATATAAATGTTCCTGGGGAAACAAAGACCTTAAAATTCCTGACATTCAAGCAGAAAATGCCGGAAATGGTCATCAGATGCTGCCAGATCCGTTGCATTTTCCCAACATTTTCTGGGGGGAAACCCATCAGGTCTGGCAACATCTGATGACCATTTCCAGTATTTTCTGCTTTTTATTTCAGATTTCCAGCATCGTCCTAAAACTCCTGGTCCATTAATGTTTGGAAATTCTGATAGAAATGGGAGACTACATCCCCTTCCTGCCTCCAGACGCCATTTAGGAGGCAAGATACCTGATGATTCTCAGTCAGAAATCCTGCCAGCCAGAAAAAGGAATGGTTTCACAAGGCAGCTGCATTTTGAAACCTCTGGTGAAATCACACAATTGTTACGGCACAGGAGGAGGCCATCTGGCCCACCTTGTCTGCACTGGTTCTCTGAACGTGCATTATGACTGTGTGCCATTCCCCTGCCTTTTCCCCGTACCCTTGCACATTGTTTCTGTTCAAATAATCACCCAATGTATTTTTGAATGCCTCTATTGAACCTGCCTCCACTAAACTTCCAGCCAGTGCATTCTGGATCTGAACCACTCACCGTGTGAAAAAAACTTTTGCTCTCATCACATTTGCTTCTTTTGCAAATCACTTTAAATCTGTGCCCTCTCATTCTTGATATTTTTACGAGAGGGAAGAGTTTCTCCCTATCTTCTCTGTCCATCCCCCTCATGATTTTAAACATCCATATCAAATCTCCTCTTAGCAGTCCCAAACTCTCCAATCTATCCTCATAAGTGAAGTTTCTCATCCCTGGAAAGATTCTTGTAAACCTCTTCTGCAATCTTGCTAAGGCATTCACATTCTTACTGTAGTGTGCTGCCCAGAGCTGTACACAATATTCCAGCTGAGATCTAACTAGTACAAGTTCCGCATCACCTCCTTGCTCTTGTACTGCCTGTCCCTATAACTAAAGCCCAGAATACTATATGCTTTATTAACTGCTCTCTCCATCTGTTTTGCCACCTTCAATGATCTGTGCACATATACACCCAGGTCCCTCTGGCTCCTGGACCCCTTTCAGAATTTTACCACTTGTTTTGTATTGTCTCTCCATTACCTTCCTACCAAAATACATTACCTCACACTTCTTCGTATTAACTTCATCTGCCACCTATCAACCCGCTCCATCATCTTGTTTATGTTCTTTTGAAATTCTACACTGTGTTCCTCACAGTTTATACAACTTCCAGGTTTTGTGTCATCTGCAAACTTTGAAAATTTCCCCTGCACACCAAGATCTAGATCATTAATATGTATCGGGAAATGTCTCAATACCAACCCCTGGAGGACTCCACTATAAACCCTCCTCCAGCACGAAAAACATCCATTGACCATTACTCTCTGCTTCCCGTTACTCAGGCAATTTTGTATCCATGTTGCTACTATCCCTTTTATTCCGTGAGCTACAACTTTCTCACAGATCTGTTGTGTGGCACTGTATCAAATGCCTTTTGAAAGTCAATGTAAACCATGCTAACAGCATTACCCTCATTGACCTTTTCTGTTACCTCTTCAAAAAACTCCTGCAAGTTAATTAAACACGATTTCCCCTTTAGAGATCTTTCTAATCAACCCACATTTTCCATGTGACTACTAATTCTATCCCAAATAATTGTTTAGAAACATAGAAAATAGGTGCAGGAGTGGGCCATTCGGCCCTTCGAGTCTGCACCACCATTCAACATGATCATGGCTGTTCATGCGTTTTCAGTATCCCACTCCTGCTTTTCCCATTTGATTTAAACATTTTCAATGTTTCTCACAGTTTAACTTCTAACTGATCAGTAATCGCTGGGCTTATCCTTACAAGGGAAGACTGAAAGATTATGACCAGCGCCTCTGCAATTTCCACACTTACTTCCTTCAATATTCTTGGCTGCATCTCATGTGGTCCCAGTGCCTTGCCAACTTTAAGAACCAGCAGTCTATCCAACACTTCCTCCTTATCAATTTTGAACCTTTCTAGTGACAGTTTCCGCCTCTATCGCTTTGATCTGGATATCATCTACCTCCTTGATAAAGACAGATGCAGAGTATTCACTTAATACCTCAGCCATGCTCTCTGCCTCCATGTGTAAATTCCCTTTTAGGTTCCTAATCAGCGCCACCCACGTTTTACTATTTATATGCTTATAGAGACTTTGGGATTCTCCTTTATGCCTTAAGTGGGCCACATCAAACTACTTTCCCAGCAGCAACTGATCCGAGTGATTGGTTTCCACAAAGAAAATGTTTGAATCAACAGCAGTGACTGCTGTAGTAGTGTGGCTCCTTTCAGGGGGAGGGTGTTCCCTGAGGGCCTTGTGATTGGACCGGACCCTATGGAGCAAGGTGGGGGAAGCTGAGCCAATCAGGTGCGAGGGTGTGTTTCCCGGGTTGGGGAGGATGCTCAGTTGGAGCCAGGAGGGAGTGTTGTAAAGTCGTACAGTTCATTCTGTCACTTCAGTATCTCTTTCCTTTCCTGTTTTTTCCGTCATTCACCACTCTCCTCTTTTACTTGTCTCTTCCTGCTGCTGTCTCTCTTTCTGTTTTGCTCTTTCTATTCTCATGTATTCTTTCATTTCTCTTTTCACCTGCACTTGAGTTTTCTCTCTCTTCTTCAAGTGTTCCTTTTGCCTTTGAACAGAAAGGATGAAAACATCGGGGTAAAACTCAACTTCAGCTGCAGTGAAGACTGTGTAAGGGACAATCCTTCCCTTTCATTGACTTGGCTGTGTATATCTGATGTCTATTTCATTACCGCCCAGTGTGGAAACCCTTTTCCCCCCACTTCTTAACACTGAACTATTTACCAAGAGATTTAATTCATTTTAAAAGAAGAAATGATACCTACTTGCTGAGGAACGTGAACGCTTACAAACACATTTAATAATCACATTTACACAATAGACTTGACACACAGAAGAGACACAAGTGCCGGAATTTTACTGGCACGCCTGCCCCGGAATCGGAGCGGGTGAGGCTCTTGGAACGGAATTCTCCATTGACCTCGGGCGGGATCTTACGAGCCTTGGGCGGGCGAGGCGGTAAAATTCCGGCAAAGATGTGCTTGTACAAAGATGCAGAACAACGCAGGTGGGTGTCATCCTATATACAAGTTACGAACAATGAAGAAAGGTGTACATAAAACATACAAATAATTAAACCAAATACTTGAATAATACTGTAAAATTACTGCAAAATTAGTGAAGAAGAAAGCTTTAAATACAAAAATATAATGGTTTTGGACCATGGAATGAATCGATAGAATTAATGCAAATCAAGTCAGTGATAATATTGCAGGCTGGAGCAAAGAGCAGATGCGGCATTTGGTTTCACTTAGTTAATGTCAAGTACCTGGCATGGTTGGTCAGGTTATAAATTTTATAGAAGACGACCAAAGTTTTGTGGGGTAATGAACGAATGGATGAAATCCAGCAACACAAGGGCTTCTAAATGGAAACCTATTGCAGATGTGTAAGACCAAGTCTGTAATTCCTCTCCTCGGAAAAGATTCCCCTATTTGTGGCAATGCTGCAGCAAGGAAACAGATTCCTCACAGATCGACATAACCTTTGCAAAGAGAAGATGGGGACGTAAAAGTGCTGCTGAACGTTGTGACTTATACTGGCTCCCAGGAATTTGTTTTCTTCTTTTTCCATCTCCCGCCGCATGTAACTTTCACAATGCACCAGCATAATCTCAGACCAAGGTCGCAATTCTGCTGTCCTGAATCAGGATGGCAATGGAGGAGGGATAGCAAATAAAATGGCTGTAGAGAGGACCCCGAATTTATGGATTCTTGGATGTAATCCCACTTTTTAATATATTTATAAATACCTGAACGAGGGCGAAAGGGTTAGGGGGAGTTGGGGGGGGGGGGGGGGGGGGGAATAGATTTATATTGAAAATTACTTTTGAAATACAAGTGTCCAGACAGCTCACAGTTTACAAATGTCTGTCATTCCTGCTTTGAACAAGGCCCGCAGAGGCACGAGGATATGCTGTGAGAGCAACCTGCTGGCCGGAGCTCCACCACCTCGCCCGCCATGGAATCGGCAGGGGCGAGGGTCCAACAACAGAAATCTCTGTTGATCTCGGGCAGAAATTTCCGGTTTCGCCCAAGCGAGGCTGTAAAATCCCGCCCGCTGTCTGTTTTTCTTCTTCCAATTTGTTGGCCTCAAGACTAGAAAATCTTGATTTTGAGTCAAAGCGGAGATCCCTCAGCTTTCCATCATTCTCAGAGATATTAAATGAGTGCCATACCTGAAGTATGGGGATGAAACAGGGGTTGAACAAGATTTTGAGCTTTTGCAGCTTCTGTTCGCTGTTTACATGGAAACATAGAAGAAGGAGGCCATTCGGCCCTTTGAGCCTGCTCCACCATTCATTATGATCAAGGCTGATCATCAAATTCAACATCCTGATCCCTTCCTTCCCTCCATATCCCTTGATCCCTTTAGCCCCAAGAGCTATATCTAATTTCTTCTTGAAATCAGACAATGTTTTGGCCTCAACTGCATTCTGTGGTAATGAATTCCACACATTCACCACCCTCTGGCTGAAGAAATTTCTCCTCACATCAGTTCTAAAAACTTCTCCTCACCTCAGTTTAAAAATGGGAAATGGTGATGAGCAGTACTAGTACTTCATGCTTAATAGAGGGGGAGGTGGGTAGCCCCTTGCGGAACAACTCATTGGGAAGTTTAATCCCCTCCATGTGATAATTTTAGCACAGACAAGAGGTTGAAGCAGGAAGCCTCGCTGCTCTGTCTGCCCAAGTACCAACTGATAGGCTGCAATTGTAACTCTTTGAAAAAGCTATTTTTGGGGACATGTAATAACTCTTGTCCACAAGGTAGGCGTTCATCTTGAGAGATAGTTCTAAATGGATGGTATCACAATGACTGCCTGTTTTACTCCCCAGTGCATATTCATTCAAAGAACAAAGAACAATACAGCACAGGAACAGGCCCTTCGGCCCTCCAAGCCCGCGCCGCTCCCTGGTCCAAACTAGACCATTCTTTTGTATCCCTCCATTCCCACTCCGTTCATATGGCTGTCTAGATAAGTCTTAAACGTTCCCAGTGTGTCCGCCTCCACCACCTTGCCTGGCAGCGCATTCCAGGCCCCCACCATCCTCTGTGTAAAATATGTCCGTCTGATAACTGTGTTAAACCTCCCCCCCTTCACCTTGAACCTATGACCCCTCGTGAACGTCACCACCGACCTGGGGAAAAGCTTCCCACCGTTCACCCTATCTATGCCTTTCATAATTTTATACACCTCTATTAAGTCTCCCCTCATCCTCCGTCTTTCCAGGGAGAACAACCCCAGTTTACCCAATCTCTCCTCATAACTAAGCCCCTCCATACCAGGTAACATCCTGGTAAACCTCCTCTGTACTCTCTCCAAAGCCTCCACGTCCTTCTGGTAGTGTGGCGACCAGAACTGGACGCAGTATTCCAAATGCGGCCGAACCAACGTTCTATACATCTGCAACATCAGACCCCAACTTTTATACTCTATGCCCCGTCCTATAAAGGCAAGCATGCTATATGCCTTCTTCATCACCTTCTCCACCTGTGACGTCACTTTCAAGGATCTGTGGACTTGCACACCCAGGTCCCTCTGCGTATCTACACCCTTTATGGTTCTGCCATTTATCATATAGCTCCTCCTTACATTATTTCTACCAAAATGCATCACTTCGCATTTATCAGGATTGAACTCCATCTGCCATTTCTTTGCCCAAATTTCCAGCCTATCTATATCCTTCTCTTGCTTCTGACGATGCTCACTATCTGCAAGTCCTGCCAATTTTGTGTCGTCCGCAAACTTACTGATCACCCCAGTTACACCTTCTTCCAGATCATTTATATAATTATTTATTCCTATTGAAGCTAACTTTAACTGAATATAATGCACGGTGAATTACAGATGATGCGATACTACCTGTCTTTTTTAGTTAGGGCATCATGATGGGCACAGGCTTGGAGGGCTGAAGGGCCTGTTCCTGTGCTGTACTTTTCTTTGTCCCTGTTTACTGCCACTTCCCAAAGAGGAATTTGTCCAGGTCTAAACAAGCTTATTTTGTGTCAGTAGATTTGGACATTTACTAGTTGTTAGTTAAGCTATACTGCATCAACCTCTGAAGCGTGGGTATTATGTGGGAAGCTACAGCAGAATACAAGCGGTTGTGAAATTTCTACAGATTTAAGTGTGCCAGGCAATTCCATAACGAGGCAGATTCAGTGATGTGCTTTTCACATTGACATCGGCCAGAAATGATAAAGCATAGGGTTGTTATGGGAGCCTAGCACAGAATGATGAATTTGAGGCTGAGGTCCATCCATTATGGCTGCCGGGGTTTTCCTTGGACGTGGATGCCAGCCTCGTAAATATATTCAAATTTGGATCAAATGGTGAGATTCTCATATTCCTTTGCCCACTTGACTATCACCAATCCCTATTGCCATGCCCCAGCTCAGAAGGCAACCACTCCCAGTGCATGTTAAAGGTGCAGGCAGGAAAAGCTGCTTGTGGTTTAAGTTAAAGTAATTTAAATTCAATGCAGTTTCTGCTGTATTTTCTGCAAAGATGTTGCCACTATTCCAACTTCCTATTTCTTTTCACTCTTGACACCTCTACTCCTCCCCTTTAAGATGCTGCCGGAGGGCCTTATTCAGCCAACTCAGTCCATTCCCCACTCCCACGGGTTTCATGTTTCACACTGGCAGCTTCCAAGCATATTATAATGAGGATCCAGGACCAAAGTCTGATGTTGATATCTCTCTGATGGGCATCATGGGATTACAGGAATATAGGAACAGGATTAGGCTGTTTAGCTTTGGGAGCCCGTTCCACCACTCCATGTAATCATGGCTGACCTGTGATCTAATTCGATGTACCACATCCCTTAGTACGTTTATTTCATAAAAATACATACATCTCAGATTTAAAACTTCATAACTTAAATATTCCATCCCAGGCAGCATCCTGGTAAATCTCCTCTGTAACCCCTCCAGTGCAACACATTCTTCCTATAATGTGGTGACCAAAACGGCACACAGTACTCTAGCTGTGGCCTCACCAAAGATCTATACAACTCCAACATGACTTCCCTGTTTTTGTAACGTATGCCTCGATTGATAAAGGCAAGTGTCCCATATGTCTTTTTCACCACCCTACCGCCCTTCCGCTTTCAGAGATCGGTGGACAAACATGCCAAAGTCCCTTTGTTCCACAGAACTTCATAGTGTCATGCCGTTCATTGAATGCTTCCTTGCCAAATCACCTGCTCCAAAGTGTATCACTTCACATTTTCCAGGGTTAGATTCCATTTGCCACTTATCTGCCAGTTAATGTTGGGAAAGTTGAAATCACCTACTGTAATTAACCTATTTTATTATTTTTACAAACCGCTGTGAATTTTGCACATGTCTGCTCCTCAATTTCGCACTGACTATCTGGGGGTCTCTAATAAACACCTAGCAATGTGGCTGTCCCTTTTTTATTCCTAAGCTCTACCCACAAAGCTTCATTCAATTCCTACTCTAAGATATCACCTCCTTACTGAAGTAACTGACTCCTTAACTAATAATGCAATGCCTCCTCCTCTTTTACCCCTTCTTCTGTCTTGCCAGGTGACTTTGGGGGCAATCTTACCATCGTGCCCTGCTGGCCGATGGGCAGGGCGAGCCAGTAACATTGCGAGAGAGCCAAGAAATCAGGTTTGCGTCCGATTTCTTGTCTCTCGTGATCTTACTGGCACCAGATATCCGGCACGATCAGCCTTGCGCCATTTCTGGTGCAAGGCTGAATGGATTATTTAAATTGAATTTAAATGTCATTTAAATAGAATTAGCAAGCCCAGGACTCAAGTGTCTGGGTACACTTGCCTGTGTGGCCTCACCGGGGGGAGGTTCTCTCAGGCAAGGATCACGTATGGTTCCCCCATCAACAGACATGATGGTCTCGCTGGTAGAACCGGGGCCACTGATGCCCCCACCGGAAGTAAGGGCAAGGTGGCATGCCCCTTGGGCAGTGCAAGTCTAGAACTTTGGCAGTGCCCACCAGGCAGTGTCAAGTGAGCAGGGCCTGAGGGGGGTGGGGGGCAGGAGGCAGGAAGGGGGACTGCTGCGCACTCTGCAGTTGCAATTGGTGGGGGGGGGGGGTGGATCAATTGGTCTGTGGGTGGGGCGGGGGAGTTGTCAATTGGTCCGGTTGGGGTACTCGGTCTGATCGGGGAAGGGAGCGGCCATGGGGTCCCATGGTAGCACACAGGGTGGTGGGGGGGGGGTGCCAGGTTTTGGCCACAGCGGCCTGCTCTATGTAGCAGAGACTGTGTGAAAGGTCTCTGCTGCTCTCAAAGCAGAGACCTGCTTGTGTGCAATGGTGCCCTCTGCTATCAGTAGGCTTTCTGGTGATTTCTCTGGGTGCTCCGGTTTCCTGCCACAGTCTGAAAGACGTGCTGGTTAGGTGCAAACAGGCACCGGAGTGTGGCGACTAGGAAAATTTCACAGTAATTTCATTGCATTAATGTAAGCCTTGCTTGTGTCTCATAAATAAACTAACTAACTAATGCGCTTTTCAGAATTTCTTCACGCACTAAATGCATGAGATTCGCCATTTGGACTCGCCGTAAAAACGGATCCAAAGCTTCCCTGTTTACGTGCTTGATCTGGCCTTAGAATTTGTCTCTGTGACGGCTACAATATCACAATTCCATGTGTCAATCATTGCCCTTAATTCACCCATTTTCTCTTTAATACTCCTGACATTTGAGACAAAACAGCTTTGCCTTAGTCTCTTGAAATTTAATACAGCTGTATTCCCTCTGACTTGATTGTTTTGCTGTATGATGCTGTGCCCTTATTCTGCTAACAGTCTGTTTCTCCTCCCCCTGCCAAATTAGTTCAAACTCCTCTCAACAGGACTAGCAAAACATCCTGCAAGGATGTTAGTCCCATTCTGGTTCAGAGATAGACCGCCCCACTTGTGCAGTCCCACTGATCCAGGAATCTAAAACCCTCCCTCCTGCACCAACTCTTAGGCCATGCATTCATCTGCACTATTCTCTCACATATGCGCTCACTAGCACATGGTACTGGGAGCAATCCAGAGATTACAACCAGAGAGGTCCTGCTTTTTAGTCTACTGCATAGCTCCCTGTATTCTTGATGCAAGACCTCATTCTTCCTCCTACCTATGTCATTGGTACCAACATGCATCATGATCTCTGCCTTATCATCCTCCCCCTTCAGGATGCCCTGCAGCCAGACACATCCTGGACCCCAGAAGGCTGGAGTTACATTGACAGCCACAGTAGCGCCTATCTGTTCCCCTGACTATAGAATCCCCTATTACTATTACTCTTCCTCCCCTCCTGTACAGACAAGCTACTTGTGGTGCCAGAAGCCTGGCTCTGTCTGCACTCACTGGAGGAACCAGCAGCCTCCAAAATGGATTACCGATTTGCGAGCAAGACCCCAGGGGATACCTGAACTACCTGTGTTTCTCTTTCACTGCATGGTGATCACCCATTCTCTTCCCTCCTCAGGTCCCAAGTCTCTTCGGACCTCCCCTGTTTCTACCTTTTCAATTTTATACTTTGCAGGTCTAGATGGCTTCACATTGAATCATTTCCACCCAGCTGATTAACACACACCAAATTTACCATACAACAGAAAATGCTGGAACTATTCAGCAGCTCCGAACCCAATTTCGATAAAAGGCCATTGACCCCTTGAAAGGTGAACTCCACTTCTCCCTTAACAGATACTACCTGACCTGCTGAGTATTTCCAACACTTTCTGTTTTTACTTCAAGAGTTCCAGTATCTGCAGCCTCTGTTTGCTCTTAGTTGTGCAGTCCCATTGTTGCAGCTTTGTCCCCATGGTACAGGGGGAAAATGCAACTTAATTCAATGCACTTTTCTTTTTGTTTTTAGTTTACAGTCAGCTGTCAGTCATGTCTTAATTCAATGATGACACAACCTTGCCTGAACAGTGCTACTGCCAATGGCATCTCAATCGTAAGGTAAGGAGGCATTGTCCAAAGCGTTAATGACCATTTGAAAAAATTGCTTTTGCTGTAGCCTCCAAAAGCTGCAATGCCCTGAGGGTTAAGGGTTTTGAGGGAGGGGGGGGGAGGGCGGTGTATAAATGTTGAACTGAAAGGTCCAGACAATCCATCTCACCATCTGCAAGTGGGTTTTACAGGGTCAGTGAAATATCATTTCATTGCAGCCATTTATGATCTACCTTCAGCCAAGCTAAAATCTCTAGCCGCTAGAGAATAAAATCTCAAATCGGGGGCTCTCAAATAGTTGCCCATAATAGTTAGTCTTTTGTCTGAATGCTGTTACCCCTAACCTGCCAGGGAAATAAAGTGGATTCCGCACCCCAGCAGCCTCCAGGCTATATTCCAGAAAGGTTTCATGCAGCAGTTCTGTTAAACAAAAGCTGCCTTAATATGAATGGGGGCTATTTCCACTTCTAGCAGGTCAGGAAACATGGGCTAGCAGCTCAGCTGTCAGTTACACACCCCGTGTGACTTTCTATAATCTGTGTGGAGAGGGATAATCGGGTGGATTGTGGCTGACTCATTACTGCACATTTTCCACCTCCATCAAAATGGAGATGTCCCCCATTTAGTCCATAGAAACAGTTCTCACAAAGTGATAACCTATATTACAATGTAGCTGTAACACCACTTCAAGCACACTGGGTGTGAGTAAGAATGATTACTCTGACAAAAATTGCTTACAGTTTACCATCTGCTTTTACACTTGACACCAACTTTGCTGAATGACATCTACCAAATCTCACCCGTCATTTAGTACAAGACAGCTATTAATATTTTCTTCCATCCACTAATGGTCGTGAACTTACTGACTGAAGCTGTAAAAAGGGTTTCCCTGATGTACAGTTACACTGACCTTTTTTTTAAATAACATTGACAAATGGGGGAAAATGTACCCCAAATACTCTTAATTAAGATAAATTAAATGCACTTGTGAGATGTCCACACCATTTTTCGGTCAGTTTAAAGGAAATGAACAACAGGCACTTAAAAAGTGAGACATCACAAGACAGAACGTAATGCACGTACAATGACAATGATGATTGTTAATTCTTTTGGAATTATCATCTACATTCTGCAGAAGTAAATTAAAAAAAAACTTCTTTGCAAATAAGAACAGTTATTAAAGGAATCTAATAAGACAGAACACAATGTAACTAAGGTGATACTGATAGTTAGTGGTTTGTTTCTGCTCCAGCAATGTGCATTTGTTCTCCAGTATTACTCAGAGTAAACCAGAGGTGTTGGCACTCTTACGATGTAAGCTGTATTAAATGTTATCTACTTACTGGGAGACCAAGGGGTCCTCTGTCACCTTTTTGACCTGGTTCACCCTTCCCTCCTTTAACACCATTCAACCCCGGTTCACCCTAAATGTAAAAGTAAAGTCCACCTTTTTTTTGCTACTTTGAAGCTGGGACAGAAATGCATTTAAATTAATCACAAAAAGCTACTGCAAATAGCTGTGCATCGATCAATGGATTATTCCCCCGCCCCGCCCCCCCCGGACCCCTACCCCTCCGTGGTCAATGCTCTTTTCAATCCTTCTACAGCATATTAGCATTCTTGATATTCATTTTACATTGGATGCAGAAGATATTTTCTTCTTCCTTGATTAAATTAGACATAGAAGGAAGAGACCTACTTCAGGATCGTACACATGTCTTGGCAGACATTTTTAATATCACAGTCGTCGTGTCAGAGCTTGTGCATCTGGTCAAAGTTGTCATTGTGCACTTTACTGATGGAATAACCTGAGACACCCATACGTATGGTTTTGTGACTGTTCTTTCTGCCAGCTCCCTGAAAGAGGGTGCTATTCCCCCCTCTATTTTACAGCCTAGAATACAAGCCCAAAACATACTGCTGGCAATATTAGGAAATCAAAACTTTAATGTGTTCACAAGGCACCTCTCAATTTGTAACTTTATTATTAACTATCGATGTAGAAATAGCAGATAGATGACCACCACATGAATCTATTAAAGTCTTTGTTTATTATTAAGAATCAGAATATGCAAAAGAAAAGCTTAGCTTAATTTAATCTGATTAGAATTTAGGATTTAGGAGGAGGAGTAGGCCATTCAGCCCTTCGAGCTTGTTCCACCATTCAATAAGATCAAGGCTTATCGGATTGAGATCTCTACAGCACTTTGCCATCTTCCCCACCATGGCCCTCAACTCCCTTGTCTATCAAAAATCAGTCTAACTCAGCCTTGAATAAATTCAATAACTCAGCCTCTACTGCTTTCTGGGAAGAAATTTCACATACTAATGGACCTTTGAGAGAAAGAGATTCTCCTGATCTCTGTCTTAAACGGTAGACCTCTTATTCTTAAACTGCACCCCTAGTCCTAGTCTTCCCACAAGTGGAAACAACTTCCGGGTATCTACCCTGTCACATCCCCTCAGGATCTTATATGTTTCAATAAGATCACCTCTCATTCTTCTAAACTCCAATGGGTTTGGGCCCATTCTGTTCAACATTTTTTCTTAAGATGAGCTCTTCATCCCAGGAATGAGTGAACTTTCTCTCAACTGTTTCTAAAGCAATTATATATTTTTTCAAATAAGGAGACCGATACTGTACATCAGTATTCCAGATGTGGTCTCGCCAAAGAGCTCCATGATGAATGTAATATCTCATGGAACCTCATCCTGCAGTGTTTGTAGTACAATGACCAACCCAAAAATTTACAGAACTGCTTTCAAAGCAATGAGTGGGACCATTGCCACATCTTCACAGCTCAAAGGCAGGAAGTCTATAAGAATCCGTGCTTGGAAGACACTGATGTCGAAGATAACCCTTAAAAACTTTTATCAGATGCATTAAATGTAGACAAATAATTTGCTAATGATGCTGATTCAGGGATGTGACTGGTGAGACTATTAAAAGTACACTGACGGATGCACAGAAATTTCAGTAATACCTTTTGTGCGGTGATCACTTTAAACCTATAAGTTCATGAGCTCTGACGGTGACATACAATAAGGTTAGTTTAGAGGTTTTTAGGATTGGCAAACTGATGATAGTGATGGAATTTTAAATGCATTTTCTGCCTTCCATCCAGTGACAATGTGGAGTGCTCTAAATCAGACAGTTTGTGTCCGAAGCAATGCAGGGCTCTCCCTACATTAACCTGACACAGTGAAATACTGCCTCTCTGAGTGACAATGACGCCTGCTGCACAGGACGTGGGTGGTTTTATGCAAGGCATTCGCAACTATTGAATGCCTCAATTAAACTGATCAAGCTCTCTTCTATTACAGGGGGATCATTATCAGTAGTCAAAATGTGAGTAGAATTTCATCACCTGTCTTACATCCTGGAGGTGAGAGCTGGTTGGCCTAATGTAATGTGTAGTCCAATCAAGTTGCTAGCATTATATGATATTCACATTGTGTATATTCTGCATGGAGTCCCTGATGTTCTGTGAAGCTGGGGGACAGATGAACTTCACAGAAACCTTCTAACGTCCGCCCCTGGCTTCGTACTACTTCTGCTTATAAATCCTCTGCCTCTCCATGAAAAACGGAGCCCTACTGATGGCCGATCAATTTAAAATGGTAACCTGATCTTGTGTGAATACACCTTGGGCAACTTTCAGCAGGACTTTTGTAAAATTTTGTGAAGTTTATGCGATATGTTTATTCTACAGCGCAAGAACTTACAGGTTTAAAGATTCTACAACATAAAATCGACATTAAATTAGTCAAACAAATGACACATAGCATGCATCGCTAATTTTAACAAAGGGCATGGAGACAAATTAAAGGATATCATTCATTTTCAGTTTGCTTAGACTTTGTTAATGATTTACCTTGGGTCCTGGAAGTCCATGCGGTCCCTGTAAGAACAGAACAGAACAGTTTATTGAAAATAAGCAAAACTAGCTCTAACTTTTCATCACACTGTAATTCTTTGTTGCTAAGGTAATCAAGGCCAAGAGCTACATGCCCCAAGGCATGTGTTGATATGCACCTTACTGTATTCTACTCTAATCGGATGGTCTTTCCCCCATTTCTTTATCTATTCTTTATTTCCAAATACTTATCCGATTCTCTTTTGGATATCGGGGTGTCAGATTCAATAGCTACTTGCAGTAAAGTATTCAATTTTTTAATAACCCTACGCTGGAATCATTTCCTCCAATTTCCCATTCACTCTTCAAAGGATCATTCTCAGCCTATGCCCCCTTGTTACCAACTTGTCAACCAAAGGCAATGGTCATTCAGTAATTACCATCTCAAAACATTTCAAATAGTGAACACTTCTGCCAGATCTCTCCTCCAACTCTCTCAATTCCAGTGATAATCTTCCCAATATTGCAAGCCTTTCCTCATAACTATATCTTTCGTTCCAGGCATCAGACAAGTGAATTTTCAATGTACCTTGAGCTGTGCTGCAGCAATGAATTTGAATGGCCATCAAGAGGTTAAAATATCTTTTATTTACTGAAACCTATTGCAATTCTAATCCAAATTCACTCAGATATAAGAACATAAGAAATAGGAGCAGGAGTAGGCCATCTAGCCCCTCGAGCCTGCCCTGCCATTCAATAAGATCATGGCTGATCTGACGTGGATCAGTACCACTTACCCGCCTGATCCCCATAACCCTTAATTCCCTTACCGCTCAGGAATCCATCCATCCGCGCTTTAAACATATTCAGCGAGGTAGCCTCCACCACCTCAGTGGGCAGAGAATTCCAGAGATTCACCACCCTCTGGGAGAAGAAGTTCCTCCTCAACTCTGTCTTAAACCGACCCCCCTTTATTTTGAGGCTGTGTCCTCTAGTTTTAACTTCCTTACTAAGTGGAAAGAATCTCTCCGCCTCCACCCTATCCAGCCCCCGCATTATCTTATAAGTCTCCATAAGATCCCCCCTCATCCTTCTAAACTCCAACGAGTACAAACCCAATCTCCTCAGCCTCTCCTCATAATCCAAACCCCTCATCTCCGGTATCAACCTGGTGAACCTTCTCTGCACTCCCTCCAATGCCAATATATCCTTCCTCATATAAGGGGACCAATACTGCACACAGTATTCCAGCTGCGGCCTCACCAATGCCCTGTACAGGTGCATCAAGACATCCCTGCTTTTATATTCTATCCCCCTCGCAATATAGGCCAACATCCCATTTGCCTTCTTGATCACCTGTTGTACCTGCAGACTGGGCTTTTGCGTCTCATGCACAAGGACCCCCAGGTCCCTTTGCACGGTAGCATGTTTTAATTTGTTTCCATTGAGATAGTAATCCCATTTGTTATTATTTCCTCCAAAGTGTATAACCTCGCATTTATCAACGTTATACTCCATTTGCCATATCCTCGCCCACTCACTCAGCCTGTCCAAATCTCTCTGCAGATCTTCTCCGTCCTCCACACGATTCACTTTTCCACTTATCTTTGTGTCGTCTGCAAACTTCGTTACCCTACACTCCGTCCCCTCCTCCAGATCATCTATATGTTTCCTGTGAACTAAACCATCTAAAAGCTAAGTTCAGCTTGATGATAACTTTTTAACATATTGCACTAAGCCTCCTATTCCTTCCCCCTGGGTGGTATGGCCAGAAATTCCAAGATGTGGCATACCTCTATACATAAATGCAGAATCCAATGTGCCTTTTTAATGGCTTTTTCTGCTTTTATAGATCTATGCATCTTTACTGATCCATTCCCATAAGGTTCATTCTATTTGAGGCATATTTCATTTCCATGTGCACTAATCACACACTTCTCTGTATTGAGCTGGACATACTACATAGCTTCTTGCTCCACTAATCTGACAATATCTCATTGCATTCTTCCTCTTCCCAGTTTGTCATGGCCTATCTTAGTGTCATGACTTATCTCAATACAATTCCTCTTGGACTTATGTCCAGCACTATATGGCGAAGAAAGCGGCTTCGACGCTGCTTTTCCCACCCCGCTTTCGGCCTTTGCCGAATTCTAGGAAAATTCTGTCCAACTTCTTTCCAGTCCAAGTACTCGGGGAAATTTGTATTTTTGTGAGATTTGGCATCCCAATGCAAACACAGCAAGGATACAATAACAGCAAGATTCTATTTATTCAAAAAGTTAGTATGCAGATACAGCAAGTGAATAGGAAGGCAAATGGAATGTTGATGTTTTTTGCAAAAGGAATGGAATATAAAAGTAGGGACGTTTTACTGCAGTTGTACAGGGCCATAGTGAGATCACATCTGGAACTATGTAGAGTTTTGGTCTCCTTATTTGAAAAAAGACAATTGCTTTAGAAACAGTTTAGTGAAGGTTCACTTGACTCATTCCTGGGATGAAAGGCTTACCTTATGAAAAAAAGTTGAACAGGTTGGGTCTATACCCATTGGAGTTTAGAAGAATGAGAAGTGATTTTATGAAACATGTAAGATCTTGATAGAATAGGTACCAGGAGGATGATTTCATTTGTGGAAGATACGAGAGCTAGAGGACACAATTAAAGAATAAGAGGTCTCTCTTTTAAGACTGAGGTGAGTAAAATCTTGTTATCCTGTGGAATTCTCTTCCCCAGGAAGCAGTGGAGGCTGGGTCATTGAAATTCTTCAAGGCAGAGTTTGATAGATGATGGACAAAAGAACCAAGGGTTATAAGGGGGAGGTTTCAGGCAGGAAAGTGGAATTGAGACCATAACCAGATTAGCTATAATCTTATTGAACTGCGAGCAGGCTCAAAGGGCCGAATGGCCTACATCTGCAGCAAAATCCCATGTTTCTATGTAATGTTCACATCCATAAGGATAAACTCAGAATACACACAGCTTTTAAGGACATTCACATACCCTTCAGTTAATGAGAATGGAGCATACATATTCTCAGAACAATAACCGTGACTTACCATTGGACCTGGTGGACCTTGTGAGCCAGTAGGCCCTGGGGGTCCTACAACCTGTACAAATAAACAATAGTTCTGTAAGGCAGTAAGCAGTGTGCATTATTTTTAAAAAAATACCTACTAACTGCATGTTCTGTGCATTTACATGATCTGCGCATTCTTGTCCAACAATGATATAAAGACATTGATTATGGTGCTTCTAATGATAAAATGTCCCAAATTGCCTTCTAGATTGGGGAATGAAGCACGCACTGAATTGGAGGGAAAGGGTTGGGAGAATGCAGTTCAATGGTTGAAGAGAAATGTAGTGTATTGGAAGCTAAACATAGGAGAGAAACAGCGGCTCAGAGGGCAGTGGTATAGTTGAAGAAACAGCTGCCTATGTGGAGCAAAGGGTTTGATTGTCATTGAAACAAAGAGCAGGGATTAAGCCTGAAAGCAGTTATTGGAAGGCATGGAGAAAGATCATAGAAGTTAATTCCTAAGGCCACAGAGAGCCATTGGAGTTGTGGGAATCGAGGCGTTAGACAAAATAATTTGAGGGGCATTTTGGTTCTTCCAACCCTCCAGGATGAGCTCAGAAACAACTTCTTCCCAGTCCAACTGACTCTGGGGAAATTTGTGCTTTTGTGGGATTTGGCTACCTTCACGACCACACAGCAAGGACACGGTTATAGAAAGATTCTATTTATTCAAAGATGTTAGTATGCAAGTTAGGTCAGCAAGTGATTAAGATGATGAATAAATGTTTTTTAAATGATTGAGTGTTTCAGCATTGTGAAGAATCTGCAGATTGTGGAAAGTGAAAGCAGGAGAGTGGATAGGGAAGCATTAGAGAAGTCAATAAGCCTCAAGGAAAAAATGTCTGGGATTTGTGCTCTGGGGACAGTGGGAGAGGTAGGGTTCTGAAAGGTGAAGTTGCAAAATTGTGGCAGATGCAGAAGAGGAAGAACAAGGTATGGAGGCTGCTTTTGAGCACATTCAAGAGCAAAGAAATTCAATTAGAACATAGCAAATAATAACAGAAAAGAGTAGCAAATGACAAGAGGTAAAAATATATCATGGAAATTAAGTATAAGAGGAAGTTTGGAATATTTAACAGAGTATCCTCCTGATTAGATGCTGTAACCGTTTAAGAGTCTATCATTTCTGTTGATCATCTGCCAGTTGTAGTTGAATGGGAGAACTCCTGAGGAAATTCAGGCAATTGTGGCATGAATTGGCATTGAGCATATGAGGCACCATGTTTGTTCACAATAAGATAACATTATCACTGAAATAATGATAGTCAATAAGAGCACATTTATTATTACAGTATCCAAAACAAATGGCATCTATCAAACAGAATGATGAAACGCAGCAACAAAATTGGTTATTCTTTATAAAGAGTTACCTTCAAGTTAATCCAAGTATGAAATTTAAATCTAAACCTTACTTTATGCCAGGATCAATTTGGTGGGAAAATTCCAACACAGTTCCTTTGGGGGTTGGATTTAAGTTCATATGGTTCTGCCAAAGTCAGTGAGACCACTAGATCCTGAGAATTAGCTACTGATTGACTCATGTTATGTATTCCAAATTCTGCTGTGGTACATTCTTCAATCAGCAAAATAAACATGATTTATTCCTATCACTTTCTTTTTCTAACAGTGTGTGGTTCATTGTGTTTTCATTAGAAATACTGAGAAAATTACAAATTGCAGATCTGCATGAAATATACTCTTTAGTCCAGCAGCTTTGCATGCTTTGTAAGTGGACACTGTGCCCCTATGATCTGGAGTGTGCCTTTACTATTTAATATCTGACTACGTAATAACATAGCTCCAGGAACTGTTATGACCCCACATTGTGTATACTGGACACATGCCTGGTGTTTATTTCTCCTCTCTTCCAGAAGGTGAACTGTTAATTACTTGAGTAAGGTGAGGCCGACTGCAAAGCAATGAGACGGCTCATCTTACCTGCAGCATGAATGATTAGAATACATCTTTCCGTGAAATTTCACCTATTGCATGTTGCTCCTTGGTAAATAAAAGAGGCCAGCTATTAGTGGATTAAATCCACTTCGCAACCCCTGTCCTCTTCCCCACCCCCTCTCAATACTAGCTGGCAATAAACTTTCCTGTTCTGGGAAGCATATGTGGCATACCTGAAAACCTCAAATCTAACTTTGGAGAGAATGGAAAGCATTTCTGCCTCATCCAGTTTCAAACTGGACAAGCTGATCTCATTTTACGTTCCATCTATTTGTTGTCACCACACTTTAATGGGGCTGTTGATATTTTCTTGCTTCTTCTCTGACTTTCTTCAAGTATTCCTGAATCCACACCTCAGTGTTATTCACCCATCCAATTTTTCTTATTCCCCTTCTGATTTTACCCTCAATAGTTGCCAGGACAGGGCTGTCGGGCCTTTGTTTCCACTGCCCATATCTGGCTATCTTTCTGTCCTTGACTATGTTTATCAAGATGTGGAGATGCCGGCGTTGGACTGGGGTAAACACAGTAAGAAGTTTAACAACACCAGGTTAAAGTCCAACAGGTTTATTTGGTAGCAAAAGCCACACAAGCTTTCGGAGCTCTAAGCCCCTTCTTCAGGTGAGTGGGAATTCTGTTCACAAACAGAGCATATAAAGACACAGACTCAATTTACATGAATAATGGTTGGAATGCGAATACTTACAACTAATCAAGTCTTTAAGAAAGAAAACAATGTGAGTGGAGAGAGCATCAAGACAGGCTAAAAAGATGTGTATTGTCTCCAGACAAGACAGCCAGTGAAACTCTGCAGGTCCACGCAACTGTGGGGGTTACAAATAGTGTGACATGAACCCAATATCCCGGTTGAGGCCGTCCTCGTGTGTGCGGAACTTGGCTATCAGTTTCTGCTCAGCGACTCTGCGCTGTCGTGTGTCGCGAAGGCCGCCTTGGAGAACGCTTACCCGAATATCAGAGGCCGAATGCCCTTGACCGCTGAAGTGCTCCCCAACAGGAAGAGAACAGTCTTGCCTGGTGATTGTCGAGCGGTGTTCATTCATCCGTTGTCGCAGCGTCTGCATAGTTTCCCCAATGTACCATGCCTCGGGACATCCTTTCTTGCAGCGTATCAGGTAGACAACGTTGGCCGAATTGCAAGAGTATGTACCGTGTACCTGGTGGATGGTGTTCTCACGTGAGATGATGGCATCTGTGTCGATGATCCGGCACGTCTTGCAGAGGTTGCTGTGGCAGGGTTGTGTGGTGTCATGGTCACTGTTCTCCTGAAGGCTGGGTAGTTTGCTGCGGACAATGGTCTGTTTGAGGTTGTGCGGTTGTTTGAAGGATGACAGATGAAGGACAACGGATGAATGAACACCGCTCGACAATCACCAGGCAAGACTGTTCTCTTCCTGTTGGGGAGCACTTCAGCGGTCAAGGGCATTCGGCCTCTGATATTCGGGTAAGCGTTCTCCAAGGCGGCCTTCGCGACACACGACAGCGCAGAGTCGCTAAGCAGAAACTGATAGCCAAGTTCCGCACACACAAGGACGGCCTCAACCGGGATATTGGGTTCATGTCACACTATTTGTAACCCCCACAGTTGCGTGGACCTGCAGAGTTTCACTGGCTGTCTTGTCTGGAGACAATACACATCTTTTTAGCCTGTCTTGATGCTCTCTCCACTCACTGTTTTCTTTCTTAAAGACTTGATTAGTTGTAAGTATTCGCATTCCAACCATTATTCATGTAAATTGAGTCTGTGTCTTTATATGCTCTGTTTGTGAACAGAATTCCCACTCACCTGAAGAAGGGGCTTAGAGCTCCGAAAGCTTGTGTGGCTTTTGCTACCAAATAAACCTGTTGGACTTTAACCTGGTGTTAAACTTCTTACTATGTTTATCAACCCATTTGTATTCCTGAACTTCTAACTTTTGATCTAATGTACTCGTTTGACTTTCTGTCCATTCCACAGCAAGAAAAAACCTAAAGCTTGAATCAGTGGCCCTTTGTCACCTTTCTGTGATAAGGATTGGTTCATCAAGCTGCCAATCAGAGCTGCAACTTGCTCGCTCAATGGGCAGCCATGGCAATTGTGTTGCTGGTTTCATTGGACTCCCCCTATGCTTCATGAATGGAAGCCATTCTAACATTCCTGATGGGACTATCTCTGGGGAGTGTTAACAGCCCACACTATGTCAAACTCATTAAAATTTAATCCCAAAGCACTTCCAAGGCAATTGGGAAAGCCTTGAAATAAATAGATGAATACTAAATATGATCAATATATTTCATACTAGTTTTTCAATTCCATTCTAGATTTTCAAAATCAAATCAAGTCCAGGCTAGCAGAAATGGGGATATCAATATTGTGGGCCCTAAACTGTAGGGGAGAGCAGCAGGAGCAAGGCCACAGAGTTCAGGCTGAAAAATAGGAAGCAGGTGTGAAACTGCAAGCAGCAAAGCTACAGGGCATGGGCAAAGCTGCAGGCATCACCAGAAATTAAAGTTAAAAAAATGGGATTTTTTTTTCAGAAAAGTAACCTATTTGCCAGAACACGAGAAGCTGACATGGTAGCATGAGTGGAATCATACCATCTTAGGCCATGTGGCATGGTGGCACTGCGGCTAGCACTGCTGCCTCACAGCGCCAGGGTGATTCAATTCCGGCCTTGGATGACTGTCTGTGTAGAGTTTGCACGTTCTCCCTGTGTCTGCGTGGGTTTCCTCCGGGTGCTTCGGCTTCTTCCCACAGTCCAAAGATGTGCAGGTTAGGTGGATTGGCCATTCTTAAATGTACGGGTTATGGGGATAGGGTCTGGGTAAAAACCTCTTTTGGAGAGTCGGTGCAGACTCCATGGGTTAGTGGAAACTGTGCCCCTATGATCTGGAGTGTGCCTTTACTATTTAATACCTGACTACGTAATAGCATAGCTCCAGGGACTGCAACATTATGACCCCTCATTGTGTATACTGGAGATCTGAGGGGCTGCAGTGAGATGAGTGGGAGGGAGAGGACAAATTCTCCAACCAATCAGCAAATTGTCAAGGAAATCAGCAGCAACAGTGTGATCATTCTAACCTGGAACAGTTTATCATGAGGATCCAGAGCACGGTAACATTTTCAGATGTCAAGCCATACACACTGACTTTCCCAGCATTCTTCTGCACAATTCTCCTCAGGTCAACAGGCCTTGCAGATTCATTCCCCTCTCTCCAGATAGCTCACATCCCCATCTGAGCAGCCGCCCTAACCCTACCATCCTCTCATGGGCATGCCTCACAGTCACCCTTCGCAAATGATGTCCTTCCCTCATATCCATAGAAGGCACTACAAACACTCACGTCATTCTACTTTCTTTCCTTCCAGAAGAGAACACAGAACCTGGGGAGATGTAGAGTCCCAGGTACGGGGGTTGAACCTGAGGATTAGAGACAGGCACCTTGTTGTCCACAGGCAATGTGTGCCCACCTGATCCACTGGGAAGGAGGTCTTGTTCCAGGAGGTTGCAGATGTCAGTAATGATCTGCTGTGTGAACCTGAGCCTCCAGAGGTCCTCGTGCTGACATGTTGAGAGAATTGGTCTTCTGCTTGTAGTTGCTGTGTTGGAAATCTCACTTCTTTTCAGCTGGATCTCAGTGCCATCCCCTCTGTCTGTGGAGAAGGAGTCTGTGTGCTGATGTCTGGCAGCAGGGAGATACAGCTGAAGGTAAGTGATGCCTTCCGAGCAGTTGACAGTCTCTGTCAAGCAGCAAAAATATTCAGAGCAGAAGTGCTTTGAACAGCAGTCTCTCTAAGGCCATGGCTGGAGCTCTTCAGCATCAAAGCCTTTACTGTTTGTCAGTTTCACTGAAGAAGCTCTTCCCACTGTGAACTTCCCTTGGTGACTCTGGAGTGTTGCTGCCAGGTTGGCAAACTGTTGAGAAATCCAGAATTCAGGACTATAGAACAACGTAATTGGTTTCTTCATGATTTATCAGACAGATCCAAGGGGGTTTCCACACTTGCCTTCAAAGCTGCCCCAGGGAAAGTCTGAGGGTGGGATCCTGCCGGGATCCTAACCTGATACCACTTTCCAGGGCTTTCTCACCTTCCCTGCCCCCCAAACACACATCTAACAGCGTTGGAAATTTCTGCCCATGTATCAGAATGAGCAGCTGGAATTGAAGCCAACTTGCAAAAGGCTGGAAAAATCTTCAAGATCCATTTTTAGATCATCACTGTTGACAAGTTTTTCATAATCATCACTGCCGTATCAGTGGGTCATCCCCCTTCTCTCAGACTGTTTTCGTTACTTGACAGAGATTGTCAACTGCTCAGAAGCCTTTACTCACCTTCAGCTGTACCTCCCTGCTGCTAACGCCAACCATATTCATAAATGTTGGCAGAATAGACGTTAGTTCATGATCTTTTAAAAATTCATTTTATGGGATGTGGATGTTGCTGATGAGGTCAGCATTTATTGCTCATCCTTAGTTGCTCTTGAGAAAATGGTGGTGAGCCGCCTTCAAGAACCACTGCAGTCCCTGAGATGTAGGTACACCCACAGTGCTGTTAGGTAGAGAATTCCAAGATTTTGACCCAGCGACAGTGAAGGAACGGTGGTATATTTCCAAGTCAGGATGGTGAGTAACTTGGAGGGGAATGTCCATGTTGTCGTGTTCCCAGATATCCGCTGCTCATGATCTTCTAGATGGTAGTGGTCATGGATTTGGAAGGTGCTGCCTCAGGAACCTTGATGAATTCCTATAATGTATCTTGTAGATGGTACACATGGCTGCTAGTGTTTATCGGTGGTGAAGGGAGTGAATGTTTGTGGAAGGGGTAGCAATCAAGTGGGCTGATGTGTCCTGGATGATGTTGAGCTTTTGGAGTGTTATTGGAGCTGCACTCATCCAGGCAAATGGATAGTATTCCATCATGCCTTGTAGATGGTGAACATGCTTTGGGGAGTCAGGAGGTGAGTTACTCATCGCAGGATTCCTAGCCTCTGACCTACTTTTGTAACCACAGTATTTATTTGGCTGGTCCAGTTCAGTTTCTGATCAATGGTCATCCCCAGGATTTGATAGTGGGGGATTCAACTATGGTAATGCCATTGAATGTCAAGGAGTGAGGGTTAGATTATCTTTCCTTGGAGATGGTCATTGCCTGGCACTTGCGTGGCGTATATGCTGCTTGCCACTTGTCACTCAAGCCTGGATATTGTCCAGGTCTTGCTGCATTTGGATATGAACTGATGTTGAAGAAGCAGAAGCAGTAATTTTGTCAGAGGTTAGGAGTGGCTAACGAAAACAATTGATTTCAAGAGGTTGGTTTATAAGACTAATTAGGGTGGAAACTGGAATAGTGTACTATTTCTGAGTGCATTTAAAATTTAAAAGATGGAGTCCTTTCTTTCTGAAGCACCTTCTTCAATGTTTATCAGGAAAAAATATCTATATTTATTCATCATGATAGTTTCTCCCCAAAGACTCGCCATATTGAGTTTTCTTTTCTCTAGAGCCCGTAGCGTCTGTCATTTCTTCCTGTATCCCAGAGGTGTTCCATTCATTACACTGGGACCACCACTTCAGATCGGCTAGGAATCTGATCCAGAGCAAGCCAACCCTGGAAAGCTTTTACTTACTGAAGCAGAAACTCACACTAAATTGTCTCTGCATTTACTATCACTGAACGAGTTTCCTGCTACTGGACCCCACTGCATTTACATCAGTTATACATTTTTTCCTCCAATAAACCTGTTCTTCCTGAAGGTATACGAGTCAGTGGATACTTATAAGTTTAAGTTTATTTATTAGTGTCACAAGTAGGCTTACATTAACACTGCAATGAAGCTACTGTGAAAATCCCCTGGTCGCCACACTCTGGCACCTGTTCGGGTACACTGAGGGAGAATTTAGCACGGCGAATGCACCTAACCAGCACATCTTTTGGACTGTGGGAGGAAACTGCAGCACCCAGAGGAAACCCACGCAGACACGGGGAGAATATGCAGACTCCGCACAGACACTGGAGTCAGACCCAAGCTGGGAATCGAACCTGCATCCTTGGCGCTGTGAGGCAGCAACGCTAACGCTAACTGACTCCCTCCATAACAAGGCATTATTAAATACACAGTTCTACCGAAACAATGTGTGATGCAAGAATATACATAGATTGCTACATTCTTTATTTCTAAGACAGTAAAGAGTTGGTCTTGTTTGACAATGTATAATAAATATATCACAGACTTGTTCTACATTACAAAATGATGACCACAATACCTCGTTTTGAAGAACTTACTGAAATGCCTTTTGGGCCAGATAACCCATGATCTCCTTTCTCTCCTTTTTCTCCCTTTTCTCCATTAATGCCCTTGTAAACAAAAGTCAGGAGTTATAACCCAAATTGTAAATTAACCATGATTAATTGAACTCTCCAAATTATTCTGTTTACAACCTAAACAAAAGTAGTCCTAAATATTGATTTTAAAAGTTTACTCCTGTTGAACGGTACGTGGAAACCTTAACGTTCACACTAGAATAAGCAGATTAATGCCAATGTTTAATGATTAACATCCAACAGAAGGACAGTATCTCCAACAATTCAACATGCTCTCAGTACTGGAATGACTGAGTTCTGGAATGACACTTGACTGAACAATCCTCTAACTTGGAGGTAAGGTGCTGAGTACAGCCAAACATAACATGGCTGAATTATGGAATATTCTCTTTATTTTTTTATTCTAATGAGAAGCTGGCTTTCATCGCAGGATGTTTAGAACAAAAAAGCAAGGTAATATAATTCCAGTTATATGGAAACTCGCTTCAGTCTTGGATGCCATACTTTTGAAAGAATATACTGACTTAGGATGAATAGGTGGTCAATGAGGAATTCCTCAGGAAGATACTGGAATGTAGGGTCGTAGAAACAATGTGAAACCATAACTTTAGACTTCACTTCCTAAAAATTTGAAAATTAAGGGGTGATCCAATTTAGTTGTCTAAAATAATGAGGGGATTTGACAACATGGAATTGACAACATATCTCTCCAACTAGGAAACACCAGAACATGGGGCTATAATAGTAGACTAAAGTTAGAACCAAACTGGTTAAAATTGAATCCGAAAAACTGTTCTTCATAAAATGGCTGTGACAATGTGAAATACGCTGCCCAGAAGGTCATAAAAAATAATCAACCAAGGTGTTTAGAGGATAGGTAGACACTTACTGGATAAATATGTGTATTAAGGAATATGGAGAAAAGATTGAGGGATATAGTCAAAATAGAGGAGTAGATTTAAAGGATTTGGTAGTGAAATTCTAATGCACTGCTGGGCTCATTACTATAAATGCACTGATCAGTTCAACCAACAGATAATCTGGAGTTAACTATCTTTATATGACGAGTGAGCTGTGAGACGCACCTCAGCCTGATCCTTTCCTCACCCGATGGACACAGACCTGCATTTTCCAGCTGTGTCACTAGGTTACAGTCAAGAGAGGGGTTAATTGTTTGTCTCCTTATCCTAGGCTTGCTGAGGCCAATTGTAGTACTCCTTCTGCTGGCTCACTTGAGATTAACTAATTCAGCACAAACCTGAGATATTCAGGCTGATATTCACCTTCAGTTTCCCACAGTGCATTCCGCAAGTGAATTATCAGGGAAATTGCACAACACTTTCCTAGTACAAAATAAATCTGCTTTAAAATATCCTCACAATATCTCTGACCATATCAGATGCACTCACAGATAATCCGGGTAAGCCTATGCTTCCTTTATCTCCTGGATGACCAATGTCGCCTTTCGAACCTTTAGGGCCCTGAAAGCAAACACAAAAACTTAATACTCCAGAGAAAGAGACAACTATTTATATTCTTCAAAGCTTTTTTGTCAGAAATGTTGGGGGAAAAAATTAAAAATAATCAAAAATAAGATGATTTCAGTACCTGTGTTCCCTCAGTTCCAGGAAGCCCAGGATTACCCATGTCTCCCTGTTGTTCAATATAAAAAGGAATGCAAAAAATGTTCCCGTGAATAACTGCAACAAGTCCTCATGTTTATCAAGTTTCTAATGATAAGCCAAATCCATGTGTTCTCTTTCTCTCTCTCTGCAAATATATATAACAAATCTTTCGTGTTCCATGTTGAAATTGGCAGTGAAGATGTCGGACCACCCAGAACTTCACCTCCATTTTTCAATGTCCTGGTTCTTATTAAAGCCATTACATTCTTTTAACCTGGCAGTGCTCCTCATCTCCGCACCCTTGATTCCAAGCAATTCAGAAGGTAGACAACACTATTTGAAATCATCTTGGAGTGAAAAGATAACCTTGACTTCTTTTCTCTGCTACAAGCCTTCTTCTTAAACCCATCTCCCCAGTCTCTTCCATCCTCGCTCACAATAACAGGTGTGAGGAGATCATGGACTTCTTTGTCACTAAGATTGCAACTATGCAATCAGCTGCCTCTATAACTTTCCTCTCATCTCTTAGCCCACTGGGCCAAACTTCCACTCAGGTTGTCCCTCATCTTAATCCTGAACTTAGATCTTTCTCTTGTTTATCTTCCATCTCAACATTGGCTCTTTCCAAGCTTATCTTGTACACCTCCTGCTTCCTTGATCCTATTGTATTAAACTGCTGACCACCCAACTTCCCTTCCTGGCTCCAATGTTAGCTAATATTGTTAACAGTTCTCTCAAAATTGAACTATTCGTCCTCATTCTTTTCCTCATTCTTTCAGAAGATTTGGGTGTTGCTGGCAAGTCTGACATTTATTGTCTATCCATAATTCCTTGAGAAGGTGTGAGTGAGCACTCTTGGACCATTGTTTCTTTTGTAGGTACACAGGAAGAGACCAGTTCTCAACTTGTCTGCAGCCTTTGATACAGTTGACCAAACCATCCTCCTCCAATATCTCTTCATTGCTGTCCAGCTGGGTGGGACTGCTCTCAGTTCCATTTCTATCTATCTAATCATAGCTAGAGAATCAACTGCATTGGCTTATCTTTCTGCTCCAGCACTGCTGCCTCTGGTACCCCCTAAGATCTGCCCTCGGACACGTCCTAGTTGTCACCTACATATCACCCCTTGTCAATGTCAATTTCCACTGACACTGATGACTTCTTTACCTCAACTCTCTCGACCCCTCCAGTGTCTCTAAATTATCAGACCTATTTTTGTTCATTCACGGGACGTGGACATTGCTAGTTGGGCCAGCATTTATTGCCCATTCCTGAGGCCAGACCAAGTAAGGCTAAAGGACATTGGTGAACCAGATGGGTTTTATAAAACAATCGACATTGGTCAATCCTTTGACATTTAATTCCAGATTTTTATTGAATTCAGATTCCACCATCTGCTATTGGTGGGATTTGAAAGCAGCTCCTCATGGCATTACCATGGGGCTCTGGATTATTAGTCCAGCGACAATACCATTGCACTCCTGCCTCACTGGACTGCCTGTCCCACACGCAGTATTGGATGAGCAGAAATTTGCTCCAACTAAATATCGGCAATTAGACCAAAGCCATTGTCTTTAGTCCCTACCACAAATACTATTCACTAGCCACTGACTCTATCTGTCTCCCTGGCAACTGTTTGTAGCCGAAACAGACTGGTATCAATTTTGGTATCAAAATTGACTTGAGGTAATCTTCCGGCCACATACATGTGCCATCACCAAGACCGGCAATTTCCACCTTTGTAACATTGCCCATCTCCTCTTCTGTATATCAGCTGGTGAAAATCTCCACCGTGTCTTTGTAACTTTCAGACTTGACTATTCTAATGTGCTCCTGACTGGTCTGTCACATGCTATCTTCTGACAGCTTGAAGTCATCCTAAACTCTGCTGCCTGCATCCTGAATTGCATCAAATTCCTTTTACCCATTTCCCTTTGGCTCCCAGTAAAGCAACGCCTCGATTTTAATGTTCTCACTGTTGTTTCCAATTCCATCCACAACCTTGTCCCTCCCTCCTTATTTCTGTAGTCATCTCTATCTTCACAACTCTTCGAGATATCCTTTGATTCTGGCCTCTTGTGGATCCTCGATTTTAATCGTTCCCTCATTGGAAGCCATGCCTTCAGTTGCCAAAGCCCTAAGCTCTGGAATTCTTTCCATGAACTTTTCCACCTTCCCACTTCACTTTGCTTGCCTTCATTAAAATACTGCTTGAAACCTACCTATTTGACCAAGTTTTTACTTGGCTTAGTGACTGTCTTTATAACGCTCCTGAAAAGTGTGTTGGGACATTTTATTACATTACAGATGCTTTATCAATATAACTGCTAGTTGTTGCTCTTGACAAGTATATAGAAAATTCAAGCTATATTGTGTCAAGTTAAATCTAGCTGAGATTAATATTTACATGTCTAAGATTAATGTTTACTTCAGGATAAGGAGCAGTAACCTAAGGTTACTGTACTGCCTTAGCAACCTAGAGGTTGTGACTTCACAATCCTACCAAAGGAAGTTTTTGAATTGTTTTTGATAAATTTAGTAATTTGTGATCAATAAAGCTGCTGAATTGTTTTAGAAACTCAACTGAATCACTCGCAACCTTTAGCAAAGACAACCCACCACTCCTACCTAGTCAAGCCAACATGCAAATTCAGTCTCACACTGAATGTAATAATCACAGACTGGTAAGCCTCAGTCATGTTTTAAGGACGCATTGGTGGTTGCTCAAATGGCTACGTTACCTTTCCTTACATTTCAACTTTTCTGACAGCACGTCGGTCCTGTTCTTCTACTCTGCCGCCATTTTCTTATTTACCTCAAGTCAGAATGATTCAACTCAATTGAACCACTGCAATCTGTGGACCTTTTGGAACTGCGCATTTATGAATTCCTAATTTACTAGATTTAAATAGCGATTGAAATGTTTTATTAAAAAGGTGGAAAAATGCAACTGCTGGAAAACAAATGCAGTCAGAAGCTGGAAGGGAAAGGTCGGTCCGCACTTTGTGGGAAACATTTACGAGAGCGCGAGCATCAGATATTGTGGTAATTTGATGAAAAGTCCCATCCAAAATGTTGGCTTTTCACTTGCTTTCGGAAGCTGACTAACCTATTGTGAATTTATATTTTTAAAATTTTATTTTCATTACCGAAATATCCAGCGCAATAGAGTTTATTTGCTGTAATGAAAATTTATTTATTTGATCATGGGATGTGGGCGTCGCTGGATGGGCCAGCATTTATTGCCCATCATTAATTGCCCTTGAACTGAGTGGTTTTGCTTGCCATTTCAGAGGGGCAGTTAAGAGTCATCCACATTGCTGTGAGATGGATTTGAGTCACATGTAGGCCAGACCAGAAAAGGACAGCAGATTTCCTTCCGTAAAGGACGTTAGTGAACCAGATAGATTTTTACAAAATGATTTCATGGTCATTAATTCGAGATTTTTATTCAATTCAAGTCTCACCATCTGCTGTGGCGGGATTTTAACACGGGTCCCCAGATCTTGCCCTAGGTCTCTGGATTACTAGTCCAGTCCAGTGACAATGGATAGTCAGACGCTTTTTCCCCCCGAGTGGAAGAGTCAATTACTAGGGGACATAGGTTTAAGGTGCGAGGGGCAAGGTTTAAAGGAGATGTATGAGGCAGGTTTTTTTTTACACAGAGGGTGGTGGGTGCCTGGAACTTGCTGCCGGGGGAGGTAGTGGAAACAGATACGACAGCGACTTTTAAGGGTCATCTTGACAAATACATGGATAGGATGGGAATGGAAGAATATGGTCCTGGAAGGGTCAGGGGTTTTAGTTAAGTCGGGCAGCATGGTCGGTGAAGGCTTGGAGGGCCTAAGAACCTGTTCCTGTGCTGTAATTGTCTTTGTTCTTTGACAATGCCTCCACTGGCCACTGCCAGTAAACCCAATAAACAGGCTCAATTTAAAGGGTGAAATAATTAGTCACAGAATAGCTATCCAAGCTTGCACACGGTTCTGCGAAGTTGCTTTCTGGAACTTTGTGCCAACCAGCGTTATTCTGAACAAGTTTGCACTGAACTAATGGAAAATGTGTAAACCTGTGCACATGCTCCACCTGGACAGATCTCACACCGGCTGTGCGTAAATGAACACTTTTAATACAAATCTGCTTCCTTTAAAAGCAGCAGCACTGACAGCAGGAAACCAGGTTTCACTCTGCACCATCCTTTCCAGTCTATGTCATTAAAATGAGGCTGTCCCCAGTGACTGTCGAGAAAGCCCTCTGTCAATCATGGAAAATAAATAAGGTTTTCCTACCTTTGGTCCTGGCATTCCTGGATACCCTTGAGGCCCTGGTGGTCCCTGATGACCCAGAAACAGAAATGAATTTATTTTTGCATGGAACGAGTTGAAATATTTTTAGATCAACATCCTTTTCGTAGCTCATGCGATCTGACTTTATGAAATCCAAAATGAAAGCACAACAGTACAAAACAGAAGCTGGCCAAGTGCAGGATAACAATGTCGATGGTAAAAGGCATTAAGCTAATCAAACACTGATGAACACTGTAAGCAATGAGTGGTTATTACTGTTCCCCAATAGGGTGTATCAAGAAGCTTACATTAAAGCCAGGTTATATACAAATGTTCCTCACTTTACACAGTGCATTAACACTGTTACTGATCTAAACTTCAGCACATCAGACAATTATTTACAATAGCCCAAATTCATAATAATACAGCCATAAGTCATAACAGCACATGCAATAACCCTCAGGAACCATCTTGTTACCGTCACAGTTAAGGTGGTGATCCTCTGTTGAGAATGCCAAAATTAAAGAAAGAAAATGTAAGGATAAACTTGTAACAGATTTAATTATTACTGCCGAATATTCACTTATTTCTGCGGGTGGATGTGTATTGAAGACACACTGTACACAGAAAGTATCCCTGAAAGATGGGTGGCTGGTTTTATTTACTCGGGCCAGGAATTTCCTCAGAACTGCTTCTTTCTCATTGCTGTAACTTTACTGGAAACGGAACTTGTGAATATAAACTGGGTTTGTGCTGGGCTTCCGATTCAGCAGCCCGGTCCTGCTACCTTGTGATCAATAAAACAATTCATGTGTAGGTGCAACAAAGCTCATGATGGCAAGTTCGCCTCCTTAGTGGCTGATGTACTGCGGAACACTTGTTGGAATTATAGAGTAGAGCCAGTTAGTTGTGGAGGAAAAGGCGATAAGGAGTATTTAGGATTTTCTTTGGAGCAGGTTCTTGATATTCTTCCTAAGTTGACCGAAAATGACCTACAAGCAACTTTCCGATTGGCCCAAAGGTGAACTTCAAGGACAACTGTAAGGGAGCACATCCCACAGGGCAGTGACATTACCTTTTTGTATATCAGATAGATGAGAATTGAGAATCTTTCAAATTAGGATCGATTTACTAACAGTTCTCAGCTGTGGATTCCTGCCCATTAGGAATAAGCTGAGATACATTTACCTGATGCGGAGATGCCGGCGTTGGAATACATTTACCTGGCAGGGGAGAGTCAATGATCTGACAGGTTGATCTCCCAGGCTAGGGTAGAGTCAATGATCACGGAAGCCGATGAGGTTTAACCGAGGCATTGCCTGATGCAATGTTTCAAAGCCATCTTGGCCTTTTGGCTAAGGTGAAGCATCAGATCAAGCCCAAGATGGGGTGCGATGCCTCATCTTGTCAGCTTGGTCTTGTGTGTCTCCCTGTGGGGACCATGAATTGGATTCAACTGGGATTTAGATTGAATAGAAATTTGAAGCAATTTACTCAGTGAGAGGATCTGTCTGCTTGGGCTGAAAACTCAAATCCAGAATCAGAAGTGAAAGGGTATTATCCAAAGTCAGGATGGCACCTAAGTGATCATTTTCAGCATCTTGTGATTTTGCATTTACAAGTATCCTCAATTCCAGAAAGGTAGATTCCACAGGCAAAGGCCATTGGAGCTTTAAAACAGAGATACACCCACAGGATTTTTTTAGATTTTCAATAACTCTTGTGTATTACAGGATAGAATTTTTGAGGATAAAATGTACTTAGCATCAACTGTTTTATTACAGTGTAAAAGCCCACACAGATGGACAGAAGCCTTCAAGATTGTCATGGTAACTAAGACATGAAAACACCAGCCAGGTTTTTTAAAAAACCAAGCTCTCTACAATAACTCCACTTCAAAATAAGTGTTTTAAAGTTAAGCAGTATTTGATTAATATATATGTCTGGCAATCTTTGCTCATTGTCCGAGTCAATCTAAAAGGACTAGCTGTTCTTAACATCACATCTGGTACCTATATCTATTGCTAGGGTATAAGCTCAATGGAAAACAAAGAAAGAAGTTGCACAATCATTTTTTAGCAAATAATATTAATAGATATGAAAATAGACCAGTATGATGAAAGATGGGAATATTAGAAGCAGAAGGTTACAGTCTTTCATGATCCCAATCTAATATTTGCATTCTGAGTTCATTTTGCCTTTAAAGCTAAATTAATCAACTAAAAGCTTTGAAGACACTGAGATAAAAAGAACTTCTTATATCAACAGATGTCTGAGACCACAGCAATAAACAGAAGAGCCAGAAATAAAATTGAGATTAAAATGGAGATACAGGGACCGCGATTCCACAATCTTGCTTTGCTGCCCTGACTATTTCGGCACTGACCTCTTCTCCTGACCTCACCAGAGTACGAGCTCAGGGTGGGGGGCTAGCTAACTTGCACAATTCTGACCATCATCCAAATCAATGGGGATGGATGGCAGTGAGGTTGTTGGAGGGTGGAGAGAGGGTGTGTAGTGCAGGAAGATAGAGCACTGACAAGCCATTTGGGAAGAAGGCAGCATAACTGACAGAAAGTTGCCAGGATGGTGGAAATCGGGCATCTCTGTAACATGGCCAGTCCCATTTATGCTTCCGGTTCCAATGGGTATGAACCCACAGCATAAAACCACTCAGAACCTAGGTTGGTTCTAAATTGACAAGTTCACTCAGAGATCCCATGAGGTGCGGAAAATAAAAATGACTGGCTGGTGCATGGGAGTATTTTTCTGAGGGTGTGGGAATGAAGCAGAGTAACTGGAGCTTTACTTGCTCTCTGTCTCTGGCCAATGCCTGATCTGACATGTGCTGTCATTGAGTGGCTGAAACGAGAGAAATCAATTTCCCTCGACTGACATTCTTTACCTTAACAGCAGAAAGAACATCTGCAATACGGAAACGGATATAAAATTAAACCATTCCTACTAAACACACGCTGTCCTACATCATATGTTTCATATGTGAAAAAGTTGTTTTGTGCAAAATCTCAAGGCAGTAGAGGGTTTGGTGCAGTTGCACTCACCTGTAGTGCTTGATGGATATTGCCATTGTAGTCTATTATCTCTGTTAGCCCTTGTTCTCCTTTCTGCCCAGGTGGACCCTAAAAGAGCACCATTACAGTCCACAGTCATTACGGGTCCACAGATGGAAAATGTATGACAACTGATCAAAGAATACTGAAAAATACAAAGCAACTTACTCTGGGTCCCATAAGCCCTGAATCCCCAGGGTCTCCACGGTCACCCTGGAACACAGAAATAATTATAATTCGCTTTCAGATCTGTGAGCACAAATAGTGTGACACAGGTTAACCCATAGGTGTGTGCTATAATTACAAAAAGATCTGGATCAGAACGTTGACTATGACACCATGTGATGGACAGAAATTTCATAGCAGGTGTATTGTATGGTGGAGATTGGGCAGCAACCGTCAAGAAGCAATCCCCATTGAGTGGTTCACTCGATAAATTAAAGTAGTCAATCTCAATGGGTTTCTGTCTTTGAGCTAAGCTTCATGCCAGCAACTAGTCCACAAAGTTGCCCATTTGGATATCTCTGGTTTCAGTTATCCTTAATACTCTTCAGAATTGTCCCATCTTAATATTAAAAAGAACAGAATTCTGGCCAGTTTGATTAACCCTCAAATTTTAACAATTTTTTTGCAAATATATAAATATATATATTATAAGCACACACTATATATATATATATATATATTCTATAACATATGCAATCAGGTTACAGCCTTCAAATCACCTCCATATATATATATATATATATATATATATAAATAATATATTACAGTTATATGCTGTAAAACGAGAGATTTTTCCTTTCATTTATTACATTATGGTGTAACTAAGAGCTGATGGCCCCTACACTGGAGGAATAGTGACTATGATGATTACTGCTAGTTTATCGATCAACACTGAACAACTTGAATGGAGAATTAGTACAGGGAATATTTTATTAGAAGATGAATAATTGCTTGTGCTATCCACAGCAAAATCTCAAGGTTAAGAATGCCAAATTTACAAACTCGCCAGTCTACCGGATAGACTGTGCATCTCAATCAAATACCACATCGGGTGGATTATTTATTGCACTGTGTTCCTGTCGGGTATTACATTTTAATGATCTGAGTACACTTGGGGTGATCTTTGACCTCCATCTAAAACGGGCAGGGTGTCAGCAAAGTGGTTGTGCTGCCTTCCCACAGTTAACATAGAGAGACCACAACCATATAGGGGTTCAGGGCCTCACTCCAATGCTATCAATGAGCTCTAGATGCCAAGTGGTCACAGTAAAGCCAGTGTAAAGGTTTAACATCTACACTGCCCATTATCAAATTGACTTCAATTTCCTGTCTCTGTAAAGAATTCTTTACTGAACCTATTGTTTTTAAACAACATCACGATGCAGTGACATAAATCTTAATGAAATACGTTATTGCACGCCTTGTTCATGACATCTTATGATGAAAATAATAGGCGGCATTTAATGCCTTCTCCCTTGGTGAGTTCGGTGGCTAGGAGAATTTAATCAGACATGAGGGTGTTGGATAGACATCGTGCCACCTTCCCATCTCTGACCCATTTAAGTCTGGGACGTAAAGGCTCATGGAAAGCCTTTCCACCCCGACATGTCGAGCAGGGCCTCATCCCACCATCCCTGCTATTGACCCATCGGCAGGCAGGACCTTGCAATGTCAGAAGTAAACCCTGTTGGGTTGCTTGTAGGCTTCCATGGGGGGCCCTTGTTCAAAGGTACTTAGTGCCTGATTGAGGAACCTGGTATTAAGAAGTGGGGGAGGGTGGGGGTGGCAAGGCTAAGAGCTATCCCCCTTGGCCTTGCTGCCAACACCTCTTCTTTTCTCTCTTGCCACCACTCACCTGTACCACTCACTCCCTTGGCAATCCTGCGCCTCAGGTGGGTGCATTACCAGCAGCAGCAACCATCTCCCTGGTGCCAAGCTACACACAGCTGCCAGCCTCTTAGTCTAGAAGGCAAGTGGGGCGGGGGTTATTTCTTCTTCTGAGGTGCTTGGTCATGGTGATGGTCTGTCACTGTCCAGTTAAGTGCCTAATTAGTATTTGAGTTGGCAGGCCTTCCAAAAGGTGGTGATGTAGGGCTCCCGCTAGCTCGCCAGCTGATGGGCGAGACCCCCCTTTGCCTACATCAAATTCCACCAAATGTGTGGTACCCTGGTTCTTCCCTAAGCAAAAAGCACCAAGTACATCTTTGTAAAAACAATGTCCTCTTGAAAAATTAATTCCTTGCTCATTGGAAAATTACAAAGCGTAAAAGTTACCGATAGTTCAGACATATAAGTACCTCATATCCAAGATACTTGCGGAGGGTCTAATGAGGTGATTCGTGGTGGTGGGAGGTGATTTGGTTCTGGTAAGTGTAAGGGAAGCAGTTATACTAGATAGAGTAAACCTTAAAGCGTACCAATATCAACATAAATCAAAGTAGAAGTCTAATTCCAATAGTGTGAATCTAAAAATATTAATGAATTAAATGGTAAAGGCAAAAAGAATCCCCAAAAAATTGCTAAATTTGAAGTGGACCAAATTAGATACTTGAGAAGAATTGGTAGAATGCACCCAGCAGATTTGAACTGGGTGAGGCAAGTGGAGGAACTATAGAGTTCAAGTATGTGGTTCTGAATGCAATGCATCAAGGTGTACCCATTCAAAGCCAAGATACCAAGCTTAAAGGCACTCCCACTGGACTGAAGCAGGCATAGAAGGAAAGTTCAAGATTACCTGCTAAAGGTAAAGGCACCATAGCCCCAGATGACCATTGGCTACTCTCCTCTTTGAGGGGAAGAGCTAACTGATGGTGATTTAACCAAGGATCACCACACTTCAAGTGAGGGGCCAGATTGAGAAAGTGGGCCTTCATGGCCACGTCACTACTTGGGCCAGCTGCAAGATGGCAACCAGTGTCCATGTAACAGTGCCCATGAAAGGCTTTTGGAAATCAAGTGCAGCATTTGAACTTAAGCATGTGGGCTTTCATTTGGGTGGTCTAGATGGCATCAAAACCCAATGCAGATATCCTGTACTGTGGCAGGAATAGACATATATCCTGATCCAAATACAATACATAGCTAAATATTCTACTTCATTGGATTCTGCAGGAGTCTTTTGTTCTTGCTGGATGCGTTCAACCATATTCACTCTCGTTCGGGTGGGGTCAGATTTGCTGGAGTGCAGGAAACATCAGGTGCATGAAGATGATCAGTACTTGGGAATTCCCCAAATGTGGTCAAGGTTCGCTGCAGCATTGGGGGAAAATGTCCAAGTTGCAGACATCACCAGTTTTTGGGTCATCAAATTTGAGGTGTTCTATTGTGGGTTTATGAAGCTGACGTCTTGCCAATCAAACCTACTGATTTTTCTTGAGGGTGTGATGAAGGAGATTATTTTGGGTAAGGCAGTGAAGGATGTATATTTTGATTTCATTCTGGCCTTTGATATAGTTACCTTGGAAGGCTGGTGTTTCAAGTATAAAGACAGGAGAGCTTTATTAGTGTCTTGTCTCTGTCAGGGCCTTTATTGAATTGCTGATGATGTCTGCAAGCAGAGGCACCTCATAGCTTAGTCACATGACTACAGAAAGCCAGATGTGTCAATCAGACTGGTTATATTTCAAAACCCAAACATTCACCCGTTCATGTCTGACAAACGATACAAACATCCTCTTTTCCTTGTGAACAAGGGACACTTTTGCATGCACAATCCTGGGTGACTGAGTTACCCATCATACACCTACTGTTTTCATGCAATAGCAACTGTTTGTTCTACTAGTCAGTCCTTGCATATGCATTGCACACATATTCTTTAGATTGTGCAGTTCTCTTAATGGTCCACGTGTGAATTGACATTGGCTGTATGTCTGGCTGATGTTCCTTGTCTGGAGAGTGTTGTTGTTTCGTTGCAGCTGTTATGAATATCTGGTGAGATCCCCTCTTCCTGACCAACTAATTGTGGTGAAGGAGCAGCTTCACTGTTTGAGCACATATACCTGTGGTTGTGCCTTTACATCTGGTTGAGTATTTTCAACTTCCACTTTGAGTTGTCAATGGTAAAACTGTGGGCCATTATTTTCTCTTGGTACCTTTGTACTGTCTCTGAAATTTGTTTGCTCAGATCTTGCACAGCTTGGTTCATTGATGACATTGGTTTATTGCGCATTTTCCTTGGCATATATTCATCTAGGATCTTGCCCTTTAAATCTTCCACTTCAACTCCGATGTGAACATTTTCCTGGAGAATTGAGTCATTTACCTTCAGCTCATGCATTTCATTGCACTGACGTGATCTATTTGAATATTGTCTCTCTCTCTGGAGCTGTGTGTTTCTCTTTCTTTAGGGGTTTTCTGTTGCCCTTTCTCTGTTTGCATGTTCAGAGTTACCTACCAAGCTTTAGACATGCTCTGGCTGAGATAAGTGCCAGTTGTGTCCCATCAATGATCTGAAACTCGAGATCTTTCTTCGTGCCATAGCATTGGGCTGTCAGACTGATTTGTCCTCTCGGTATGAGTATCGTGGCATCATATAGCCTCCATCTTACTTTCAGTGGCCTCAATTTCAGATCTCCATTTTCAGCCACTTCACACAGACCTGTGAAGGTCAATAAGTTGCATGACGCACCTGTGGCTATCTGCCATTTCTTGTTCACTTCATACAATGATGACCACAGAGGGAGAGTAACAGTGAAAAACCATTTTGCTCCGATAGACGTGACTGAACCAACCTGTTGCATCGTTTATAATTCTGCTCATCTGCTGATAGCTCTCCAGTGACCATCTGTATCGGCTTGTTTTAAGTCTCCAAATTCACATGAGTCTGCCAGCTGTGTTACTGCAGTCACATACTCTTCACTGGTCTCTTTTTCACCCTGATCTCTAGTGTTGAATACTTATCATTCATACATAACATTCACTCAGGTTTCAAATGTGCGTTCAAGGTGTTTAAGATCTCAAATGATTGATCTGTAGTTGGGATTAAAAGCTTACTGCCTAGATTGATAAATGATACAAAGCTAATGAAAGGTAGTTAGCTTCAAAACTGAACAGGATAAGATACAAGACAAAACAGATATTCCTGGGAATTGGGCAGATGACGTTTAATGTAAGGAAATGCAAAATGCTTCACATAAAGCCAAAAAATTCAGGAAGGAAATATTAATATTAATCAAAATAGAAAAAAATAATAGGTCTGAACACCCGCATTGTGACACTCCAATCCTACTTCCTTACCCAATAGTCTTTTCAATGCCATCTCACCTGACCTTTCTAATTAGGTCGGGCAGAATCTGGACAGTGCAGCAGCAGGTTCCCTCGAGCCTCATGTTGAGTGCAGCTCAGTCAGATATGAGGAGGCCATGGCCCTTTTTTATGACAGTAGCAGGTAAGTCGGGCAAGTTATCAGGTAAGTTAAGGGTCCAGGCAAGTTTAAAGGCCCTTGACAGGCCAGGGAGTAGGTACATTTTGAAGGTGGGTCGGGGTAGTGGATTTTGGGATTAGATTGTGTTTTGTTGTGCCTCGAGAGAGGTTTAGGTCTCAAGTCTCGGGGGATAAGGAGGGAAATCCTGATACTAAGGGAAGGCAAAGACTCCCAGGAAGGGAAATCCCATGGGAGGTGGGGGGGAAGGATATAGTCCATGGGGCGGGAAGCCTGTTGGGGGGGGGGGGTGGGGACGGGGAGAGGAAATCCCCTGTGTGGGAGTATCCTGTGGGGGGGGGGGGGAATTCTGTGGGGTGGGGGGGAAGTCTTCATGGGGGCGGGGAGTTGCCGTGTGAGAGTCCATTAGGCTTTCCATGGCATGGAGACAGTCCCTTGGGGTGTAGGACTATTCAATAGTTATCCGGACGTTTGAAGTGGCTTTAATCCTTTTTACTTTTTCTGGGTAACTATTGATGTGACACAGCCGGGACCATCCAAAGTTTGCAATTTAAGTCGTATTTTGGAAGGTTCCCTTGCAGTGCTGGGCAATTGTGTGTCAGGAATTTCATTGGGGGGGGGGGGAAGAGGTGGGCAGGGGGGGTTCCCAGTGAATCTTTGTGGTACCCACCAAGAACATTGCTCTGGAGCTCCGAAGTTACAAGACAATATGTATGGGAAATAGAAAAAGGATCTGGGAGCCCTGACTGACAACAAACTGAAGCGTTTGCGACAATACTTAGTGGCAGTGAATAAAGCAAATCAGATGTTGCGAAGTATCAAAAGGCCAATATTGAGCCACAGAAGTGAGGTAATCCTTTCGCTTTATAAATCACTGGAGAAAATGCACTTGGAATACTGCACGCGGTTTTAGCTGCCTCGGCAGACAAAGGATATTGCAAAGATTGAGAAGATATACAGGTGGGCAACTGGAAAGATTGAGGGGATGGGGAGGGACTGGATTGCAAAGAGCAATTCTATCAGCTGAGCATGTTCTCACTGTAATGGAGAATAGTGAGAGTTGACACTCATGTCAGCACGGATTCGTGAAGGGCAAGTCGTGCCTCACAAATTTGATAGAATTTTTTGAGGAGGTAACTAAGTGTGTTGATGAAGGTAGGGCAGTTGATGTCATATACATGGATTTTAGTAAGGCGTTTGATAAGGTCCCCCATGGTCGGCTTATGATGAAAGTGAGGAGGTGTGGGATAGAGGGAAAGTTGGCCGATTGGATAGGTAACTGGCTGTCTGACCGAAGATAGAGGGTGGTGGTCGATGGAAAATTTTCGGATTGGAGGCAGGTTGCTAGCGGTGTGCCGCAGGGATCAGTGCTTGGTCCTCTGCTCTTTGTGATTTTTATTAATGACTTAGAGGAGGGGGCTGAAGGGTGGATCAGTAAATTTGCTGATGACACCAAGATTGGTGGAGTAGTGGATGAGCTGGAGGGCTGTTGTAGGCTGCAAAGAGACATAGATAGGATGCAAAGCTGGGCTGAAAAATGGCAAATGGAGTTTAACCCTGATAAATGTGAGGTGATTCATTTTGGTAGGACAAATTTAAATGTGGATTACAGGGTCAAAGGTAGGGTTCTGAAGACTGTGGAGGAACAGAGAGATCTTGGGGTCCATATCCACAGATCTCTAAAGGTTGCCAGTCAAGTGGATAGAGCTGTGAAGAAGGCCTATAGTGTGTTAGCATTTATTAACAGGGGGTTGGAGTTTAAGAGCCGTGGGGTTATGCTGCAACTGTACAGGACCTTGGTGAGACCACATTTGGAATATTGGGTGCAGTTCTGGTCACCTCACTATAAGAAGGATGTGGAAGCGCTGGAAAGAGTGCAGAGGAGATTTACCAGGATGCTGCCTGGTTTGGAGGGTAGGTCATATGAGGAAAGGTTGAGGGAGCTAGGGCTGTTCTCTCTGGAGCGGAGGAGGCTGAGGGGAGACTTAATAGAGGTGTATAAAATGATGAAGGGGATAGATAGAGTGAACGTTCAAAGACTATTTCCTCGGGTGGATGGAGCTATTACAAGGGGGCATAACTATAGGGTTCGTGGTGGGAGATACAGGACGGATATCAGAGGTAGGTTCTTTACGCAGAGAGTGGTTGGGGTGTGGAATGGACTGCCTGCAGTGATAGTGGAGTCAGACACTTTAGAAACATTTAAGCGGTTATTGGATAGGCACATGGAGCACACCAGGATGATAGGGAGTGGGATAGCTTGATCTTGGTTTCAGATAAAGCTCGGCACAACATCGTGGGCCGAAGGGCCTGTTCTGTGCTGTACTGTTCTATGTTCTATGTTCTATGTTCTATGTTGACACGATTACTGAAACTGGACTAAAATAATGTGGATTGCAGCAAGTTGTTTCAAATTGTCGATTAAAATACAACCACAGGATATTTGATGATGATGGGGCCTCAGCGCCAGGGACCCGGGTTCGATTCCGGCCTCGGGTCACTGTCTGTGTATAGTTTGCACATTCTCCCCGTGTCTGCATGGGTTTCCTCCAGGTGCTCCGGTTTCCTCCCACACTCCAAAGATGTGTGGGTTAGGTGGATTGGCCATGCTAAATTGCCCCTTAGTGTCAGGGGGATTAGTTACAGGGATTAGTTACAGGGATAGGGCCTGGGTGGGATTGTTGTTGGTGCGGGATGAATGGACCAAATGGCCTCGTGCTGCACTGTAGGGATTCTATGAGTCTATGTCCTGTGCTTGAAGGGGGTTAAATTTAAATCTAATCTGGAGAAACAATGTTCCAATGAGTGAGTGATGAATCTTTGGATGGCCTTCCTAGGAAGGCAGTGAAAGCAGAAAATGGTGATTTGTTCAAATGCAAATGAGATAAATTAGTTGCAAAAAATAATATTTTGGGTTAGTATATGCGTAATCTGAGCCATAAAATTTGGTAACTAGTACGTCTGAAAGACTTTGAGCCCCTGGTTCCCAAAACTTATATGGCTGAAGGTTGTCCTCACCCCATGTCTGGGTTTGTAGTAGACTAATTGATAGAGATTGATTGGCATGATTCATCATCAACTCCAGCATTATTTTGGCACGCAATACCAGGCTGATAGGCAAACCAGATGGCCTTTCATGCTTTTTCATTTAGCAATTCGTACGCTCTTCTAAGCTGCAATATCAGTTTGCAACATTTGATCGTGTTATTTCTTGTTCTCTTTATTGTAAAGGTACAGGCATGACATTATTTTGGCAATAGGTCCCTCTGGATGAAAGGTAAAAAAGAGAGAAAACTGTGACTGTGGGAGAAAAGACAACCTAATGCTCCCCTTGAGAATTAGATTCATAGCCTCCAGATACGCGACTGGCTTGCTACCTGCTCCATTGTCGAGGCAGCTGTGAAATACCATGGGCTTGTGACTGAGGTTTGCAGACACCTTATTAATACAAGCAAAACCCTGCCAAAAAAATATAACCTGGCGAGGAAGGGGGGAAACCACATGCATGTGTCAAAATGTCTCAATAAGAATGAAAAGTGTGAATCTTTGTGGGGCAGAGAGATGAGGAAAGAACACGCTTGCTTCATAAATGGAAGCTGTTAAATGAACTTCAGTGTGTGCGTCTTTGATGAGTTACACATGCACCACATGCAAAAAAACAACTGTCTCCTTCAGAGTCCAGTGTAAGCGTGATGGATGAGTGAGCCCTAAGGAGTAAAATCTTTCATCTTTTTAAATAAACACTGGCTTACATTTTTGAGGTTTAATTCAGCCCTGCCAAAGGCCTCTTTCTTTTACTTGAAACAAGCAGATCATTGGGCTAATGATTTCTCTCTGTCCATTTTCACAGTGATTCCAGTAAATGTCTTGAACATGAGGGGTGCTTGTGGAGAACTGGACTAAGCCAAACACTTGTTCTGTTGCAATGGTCTTCCAAATAGAATGCGGGTACCATTCAAGAAGTAGTTGAATGTTGTAATAGGGAACAGACGGCAACACAGAGAGATTATCTCTTCAGCTGCCTTAACACTTGTTTCCTCTGCTCCCCTTTGCCAATTCAAACAATTCTACTTCCAGCCACCCTCGCTATCCTAGCCTGGAACTCCTACGTCTGTATAATTTTGTTTCTCTTTCTTCCCATGCTCTCTCCAAGCTCATCACATCCATGAGAACCCAAGTCCTCCTCCCTTGATCACCCATTTCCATTAAACTGCTAACCTTTCAATGACCCTTCCTGGTCCCCATGAGTTGTAATGTAAATGTGTTCGCTTCTCAGGGAGTTTCCCAGTGCTTTTAAATGTGCTGTCAGGAAACCCCACCTCAAAAAAACAACCTTTAGTGCATGAAAATTACTGCCCCTTTGTTCATTTATCTTTCCTCACTAAATTTAAATTCCTCCAATCAGGTTTCAGAACTTGAAATGATGCCAAGCAAATTCATGAATGATGTTCACTGGGCTTGTAACTGTGGCTCATTATCCTTCCTCATCCTCCTGGACCCCTCTGTAATCTTTGATGTGGTTCTCATTCTATCCGCCTACAATCTCTGGCCTGTTGACCTGCTTGCTATCACCGTCTTCACTTGGATCCACTCTCATCTATCCAATCTTGACCATGGCGTCCTCACCAATTCTTTTCCCAACTCCACACTCGGGAGCCATCCAACAATTGCTCCTGAAGTCTCCCTTTTCCCTTATCTAAGGTGGCATGGTGGCACAGTGGTTAGCACTGCTGCCTCACAGCGCCAGGAACCTGGGTTCAATTCCGGCCTCGGTTCACTGTCTGTGTGGAGTTTGCACTTTCTCCCCATGTCTGCGTGGGTTTTGTCCCCGGGGGTCCAGTTTCCTCCCACACTCCAAAGATGTGCAGATTAGGTGGATTGGCCATGCTAAATTGCTCCTCAGTGTCAGGGGGATTAGTGGGGTAAATAGATGGGGTTATAGGGATAGGACCGGGGTGGGATTGTTGCCGGTGCAGGCCCGATGGGCCGAATGGCTCATTCTATGTTTCTATACATTGATTCTTGCAAAATTGTCTACAGACAAGAATACCATTTTCCCATTTTTGTTGGATGATACTTTTCATATCCACCCGTGAATTGTGCACTGTGTGCTGTCAGATAGCTTCTCTGATGCTCTGTCATGATAAGTTACGATTTTCTCCAGTTAAACATTGACAAGAACTAAAGCCATCATGTTTGCCTTCCATTAAAACTCTGTTCTATCAACTGCTCCACCCACTCCCCATGCCACTGTCTCAGGTTGAACCCGACTACTTGCAAACCTTTTACACTGTGCTGAACCTCTGACCCAACAATGATTGCCTCTCTTCCCTCTATAATATGGTCCACCTCCATCCTTTCTAACACAGTCCTGGCACCTTAGCTCTAGAGACTCTCTCCTCTTCCTTATTTACATGCTGCTCTGGTAGCATAGATCATAGAATCCTGGTAGTGCAGGAAGAGGCCATTCGACCCATCAAGCCTGCACCAATTCAGCGTCTTACCCAGGCACCCCCCACCCTATCCCTGTAACCCCACACATTCACCATGGCTAGTCTACCTAACCTACACAATTTGGGAGACCAAGGAGCAATTTAACATGGCCAATCCACCTAACCTGCAAATCTTTAGACCGTGGGAGGTAACCAGAGCACTCAGAAGAAACCTACGCAGACACAGGGAGAACGTTCAAACTCCACACAGTCACCCAAGGCCAAAATTGAACCCGGGTCCCTGGATCTGTGAGGCAGCAGTGCTAACCACTGTACCACTGTGACATAATTGACAAACAAGGGTTCAACTTCCACATATAAACTAATGGCACCCAGCTCTACCTATTCACAATTTCTCTGCACCTCTCCTACCAAGGCTCCTTGATGCCACACATTGTCAAATACTGTCTTGATGTCAAGGGCAGTCACTCTCACCTTCTCTTACGCATCTCCCATCGACTACTGAAAACATAATCAATGCCTACCTTCTGACTCGGCTATTCTACTGCTCTCCTGTGTATTCTTTCCTCCATGTTCTGTAAATCTCAGTTCCACCAAAGCTCTGTTATCCTTAACCCAAACGAGTCCCACTCGTGTATCATACTGTCCTTGCTGACCGAAATTACTTCTTAGTCTGTCTCATTGATTTAACACAATGTGGGCTAAATTGAACATCCCACAAAAATGGGCACCAGGATTGCGATGACCTGTGCCTCTTGAATGTAATGCAGACAGGACAGCACCTTTGTGCTACCTGCTCATTTACATGATTTCAGTACATAGCCAGTGCTAAATATGCTATTGTTTTGCTGCATTTATCAGCAGGGTGCCCCAGAATTATATAAAGCACTGCTTAAAGAGAGCTTGCATCTCTTAAAGACAAGGTACATTTTGGCCAGTGCAGATGCTGGGAGTATAGTGGGAGCTGAATCTGACCTTGAAAAGACAAAGGTGCAATATGGAAGAGAGTAGCCATCCATGTTCTCTGAGGCTTGATGGAGAAGGTGGAAAGAAGGATGGTATGGTGGCACAGAAGAGCGAGACGGTGGCACAGTGGTTAGCACTGCTGCCTCTCAGTGCCAGGGACTCAGGTTCAATTCTGGCTCAAGTGACTGCTGTATGGAGTGTGCACTTTCTCCCCATGTCTGCGTGGGTTTCCTCCGGGTGTTCCAGTTTCTTCCCACAGTCCAAAGATGTGCGGGTTAGGTTGATTGGCCATGCTAAATTAACCTGTGTTGGGGGATTGGTGGGGTAAATGTGTGGGGTTACTGGAATAGGGCCTGGGTGGGATTGTTGTCGGTCCAGACTCGATGGGCTGAATGGCCTCCTTCTGTACTGAGGGGTTCTATGATTCTATGAGAAGGAGAGGTGTCCTGTATCTGGAGGGACCAGGAGTCCTTAAAGACACACATTGAAAGGATAGTGGGAGCAGATAGTCATGGAGGCCAATGAAACCAGTCTAGCCCCGAGGATCTGAACGTGGGCTAGGTCAGTATTTGGGTGGTCAAGGTCAGTGTTTGCATCATCGAATGCCAAACCCCACCAACTGCCTCAGTCACTCCTCAAATCACCACACTGCCAATATCAATAATCTCTATTCACCCGGACTCATTCCTAACATTCATATGCTTCACTGCATCCTCACATACATAACACTGCTGTCACTCTCACAGTTTGAACGCACTGCCAGTTATTCAACCATGACCATCACATCACTCTCAGATTGCATTCTTTCCACCTTCTCCATCAAGCCTCAGAGAACATGGATGGCTACTCTCTTCCATATTGCATCTTTGTCTTTTCAAGGTCAGATTCAGCTCCCACTATACTCTCAGAATCTGCACTGGCCAAAATGTACCTTGTCTTTAAGAGATGCAAGCTCTCTTTAAGCAGTGCTTTATATAATTCTGGGGCACCCTGCTGATAAATGCAGCAAAACAATAGCATATTTAGTACTGGCTATTTAGCACTGATGCACCTCCCCCTTTCCTCCAGTACAAGTTTGTGCACATCCAGAAGCAGCAGGAGCTCACTGCAGTGGCAGGAATGTTCTAACTTCCATGGAGGGGACAATACTGGCCATGATTGGCATGGCCATCGCTGAAGTCATGGTTGGTGGCATGAGCTGAAACCATTGAAGGGGATATGCTCCTCATACCAAGTCCTCTTTCTCACATCCCATCATCCCCTCATCTCACAATCTCTTTGGATATACAAGCTACAGATGATGCAATCAGGGACCTCTTCCTTTCCAACCTTCAATGATTCAACAGTGATGAAAATTGGTGGGTTCGATAACCAGCAGCGGATCTGTAGCACCATTTTCATGCCTGTCAGCAAATCTACCCCAATATTACACGTTGTGTGAAAGATCTTCTTCTCTCATGGGAGTTGCTTATTGTTTTCACAGTCATCTCCCTCCACAGAGACTGATGGTGTGTGCCTCCATCACAACTCTCACACAGACCTCCCTTCCTATAGTCTGATTTGAAGAGGTTTGTCCTGGCAAAGACACCATGCCATATGTGTGTTACTGATATTCCTGTCTTAAACACTGCCTGATCATCATCTAAGACCAGAAAAGATGTCCACCTCTCAACTTCAGCAAACAGCTTCCGAGAGAGAGAGAGAGAAAGAGAGAGAGGTGAGATTCGAAGCACTCACCAGAGAGGGATAAATTTTAAATCTGGATATTTGTCATGAGGTCAGAAGCTTATCACACTTCATTATTATTTAGCTGGAAGAAATGTGGGTATGTTTTCACCACACATACCTTCTAATAGACGAATTGGGAGCAGGAATATTGTCTCTCAGGTGTCTCAATGCATCCACACAGGAACTGCAGTGATTAGGTGTGAAAGACCTGGCCTTCTTCGAGCTCAACACAGCCTCCAGAAACCAAGGTAGAGAGTTAGATGATTTCCTTATGAAATTTTTGTGGATTAAATTGGTCCCTCATAGTTCCTCTGGAGCTGTCAGTCTAGACTGTCTGGAACTCCTGAAGTTACGTCCAACAAGCATGGAGGCTAATCACTGACCAGATTACACCTGCCCCTTTAAGTTAATAGCCTAAAATACTGGCAAGGCTAATGGAACCTTGGGAATTTAAGTCCCCAGCTAGACCTGTTCAAATAGGAAAGCTGGAATGCCTGAGGATTGTCATTATAATCAGAATTAAGCATTGCAGAAAGATGCTGAAGTGATTCTACAGGCCGTTGTTTGTTAGCCCTGGGAGTTTTTTCCTCTTCATTAGTGACACCATGATGAAAGGCAATAAACTCCTGCCTTTAAAAGTCTGCTGGGGCCTTCCTCTCAGATTTTTCAATGCCTGTTTTTCTGACGCACTTCATTGAGTATTGTTATTCTACCGGTGCTGATTTCCAAATGATGCTTGCTTGGCTCAACATAGATCAAGCCGCCTGAGTTACCCTTCCTTCTCTGCCACACTCTGTGGCTGGGGGACAAATTGCGCTGTCTGCGTGTACTTGCATGCACCTCAGAGTTCTGCTTATGGGTACTCAAACGCTGGTCAGTTTTACCATCAAGAGAACTGGTTCAGCTCTCATTTAACAGCAAAATGATTAAAAATAAAAGGTGAAAGATATTGCACTAATCCACTGCACAATTTGGACATTCTCCAAAGCTTTGCATTGTGCTGGTTGTGGGTGCGTCACACTCGGCATGAAGCTAATCAAAGTTATACTTGGTTTGATCTTATGTCCGGTACCTAAAGGTGCTTCACATCTGAAGTATGTCACACAATTTGTACTGGTATGAAGCTAAAAAGCTTTGTCTCAGTGTAACCTGTGTATTGCAACCAGTCTGCTGTAAAACCAATTAGCAAAAGGACCTTTACATCAAATTTAAAATAAATATATGCACACACAGAATGAAAATCTCATCCTAGACGCGAGTCCATGAATATTTATCTGCTATGGCACAGGGTTCTGAGTTCAACACCTGAAGGTGAACAGCTGGATTTAGCGCTATTAGCTTGCTTCTATCGGAGGTTGACTCTGCTGAATCCTCATCATTTTTTTTTAGAAAAACACATTCACAAAGATTTGTCATTAAAAGGTAAATCCAAGCAAAAATGAGAAGTGTCAGAGTAAGCAGTACGGACAGAGTGAGGAACAGCAAGAAATTTGGTTACAAATCTGTCAGCCAGTATAAATGGGCAGGCAGCAGAATGGGTACCAGAGTACTGAGGTCTAACTATGGAACATTGTGCTCTGTGACAAAGTAACAGGGTACTTAAGGTGAACCCGTAGAGAAGTCAGACAAAACATTTCACTCTTAGGGTAATAGAATTGTGGAATAATTTACCAGGGAAGGCCATTGATGTGAATCGGTTTAAGAGAGAGAGGGGACGAAAGGTACAATAGGGGATTTGATGTATAAAAATTGATGGCCTTGGTGGACCCAAAGGGTGTTTTCCTGTTCTTAAACAGATTCTACGTAGCTTTCTGTTCTGGATAACTCTGGCCATCTTTAACCTCGACAGCTCAGGACCAATTTCACCCCTACAAAGATTTTGAAGTCGCTCCTAATTATTAACCAATAAAAAGAAAAGTTCAAGCACTGAAGTAATCTACAGCACTGACCTTTACTCCATAGCGGCCTGGCATCCCTAGTTCACCTGGCTCACCCTGTTCCAGGTCACACAGCGACAGGTAAGGAAAAGCAGCAGAAGTGGAGCAGCAGGGAAAGATAAAGGTGAAACATTCAGTCATTTCGTGAACTTTGTTAAGAAGCATGGTTAATGGTATTTTCATATCAGTGTGCTATTTAAATTGCAATCTCAATTTCTGCAGATATACTCAACACGTTAAAATGAATGGGTTTAATTAAGTTGGAGTGCAAAGTCTCATTTTGATTTCTGTTTGGAGAAGTGGTACTTATTTAACAGATATTGTTGGCAGTGGATTTAGCAATAATGGAGATAAAAATTGAATATAGCCAAGATTCTTCTCTACATACCCTCCGAACTACAGGATATAAGTTATACATCTGTCTAATGTGTTTTTTTAAAACCCCATGCAGGGCAGTGCTGTCATTACTTTGCCAGCCTGTCCCATCTTCTATCCTCGGAGTCACAGTGAAATGTAGCTGGAGACCCGATGTGCCCTCGAGGTTGCAGTGAGGTCCCCTAGCTTTCTGGCGTTACAGTGAGGTACAATCTATCCCTCACCTTTCCTGGGTTGCAATAAGGTACAGAGGCTCCCAGGGTTTCAGTCAGCCACAGATGATTGATCCTTCAGTGAGGTACAGACAGCCTTTACAGACAGCCTTTCCCCTGAGGGTTACAGCGAAGGGGGTACGGGCTGTACCACACTGTAACCCTAGTAGTGCGGCCGGCTGTACCACACTGTGACCCTAGGAGGGGGACTGGCTGTACCACACTGTAACCCTAGGAGGGGGACTGGTTGTACCACACTGTAACCCGAGGAGGAGGACTGGCTGTACCTCACTGTAACCCGAGGAGGGGGCTGGCTGTACCTCACTGTAACCCTAGGAATGGGGCCTGGCTGTACCTCACTGTAACCCTAGGAATGGGGCCTGGCTGTACCTCACTGTAACCCTAGGAATGGGGCCTGGCTGTACCTCACTGTAACCCTAGGAGGGGGCTGGCTGTACCTCACTGTAACCCTAGGAATGGGGCCGGCTGTACCTCACTGTAACCCTAGGAATGGGGCCTGGCTGTACCTCACTGTAACCCTAGGAGGGGGCTGGCTGTACCTCACTGTAACCCGAGGAGGGGGCTGGCTGTACCTCACTGTAACCCTAGGAGTGGGCTGGCTGTACCTCACTGTAACCCGAGGAGGGGGCCTGGCTGTACCACACTGTAACCCTAGGAATGGGGCCGGCTGTACCTCACTGTAACCCTAGGAATGGGGCCGGCTGTACCTCACTGTAACCCTAGGAATGGGGCCTGGCTGTACCTCACTGTAACCCTAGGAGTGGGCTGGCTGTACCTCACTGTAACCCGAGGAGGGGGCCTGGCTGTACCACACTGTAACCCTAGGAGGGGGCTGGCTGTACCTCACTGTAACCCTAGGAGGGGGCCTGGCTGTACCTCACTGTAACCCTAGGAGGGGGCTGGCTGTACCTCACTGTAACCCGAGGAGGGGGCCTGGCTGTACCACACTGTAACCCTAGGAGGGGGCTGGCTGTACCTCACTGTAATCCTAGGAGGGGGCCTGGCTGTACCTCACTGTAACCCTAGGAATGGGGCCTGGCTGTACCTCACTGTAACCCGAGGAGGGGGCTGGCTGTACCTCACTGTAACCCGAGGAGGGGGCTGGCTGTACCTCACTGTAACCCGAGGAATGGGGCCGGCTGTATCTCACTGTAGCCCTAGGAATGGGGCCGGCTGTACCTCACTGTAACCCTAGGAGGGGGCCTGGCTGTACCTCACTGTAACCCGAGGAGGGGGCCTGGCTGTACCTCACTGTAGCCCTAGGAATGGGGCCGGCTGTACCACACTGCAACTGTAGGAGGCTGACTGGATGCACCACACTATAACTGTAGGAGTGAGAAGTACAAACCGTGGCAAATGGATTGCCATGTTGGCAAGTGTGAGGCCGTTTACTTTCGACATAAATAGGACAGAACAGAGAATTTTCTAGATACTGAAAAGTTAGAACTAGTGGAGGTCCAAAGAGGCTGAGAGATCCAGATATATAGATCATTAAAACGGCATGAAGAAATACAGCAAATAATCTAAAAAGCTAATGGAATGCTTGTCTTTATAGCTATAGGACAGGAATACAAGGGGGTAAAAGGCATGCTTTCACTATAGAAATCCCTAGTTAGACCACACCGATAGCACGGTGAACAGCGCAAGTAATGCACCCATGAAATGGTATACTGGCCTGTGAGGGAGTGCAGCTTATTTTTACCAGAAGGATGCCTGGACCCCAAAGGTTAAATTATGAGGAAAGGTTAAACCAGCTAGAACTGTGTTCCATGAAATTTAGAAGGTTAAGACATGATTTGATTGAAGCTTTAGAAGGGAACCAATGGGGTAGATAGTAGGGTACAGCCAGTTCCCCTCCATCATAATCACCAAAACCCCACTTCCCACTTGATTCAGAAGAGCTTGTAGCTCAAAACTGGGCCTCCATGAGGCAGTGTGAACTATCAGCAGTAGCAGGATTGTATTTAACCACAACCTGTAACCTCATGGCCCAGCATACCCTTCACTCCACAACTACCATCAAGCCAAGGGAGCAACCCCCGTTCAATGAGGAGTACAGGTGAGCCTGCCAGGAGCATCATATCTTAAAGTGAGGAAGTAAACTAGTGAAGCTGCAACATTTAGCTACACATTTGCTAAACAGTGGAAGCAGAATGCTCTGGATAAGGTGGAGGAATCCCACAACCGAAGGATCAGATCAACGCTTTGTAGCTCTGCCATATCCAGTCATGGAAGTTGGTGGACAACTAGACAATTAACGGAAGGGAGGCTCAAAGAACATCTGCATATTCAATGATGGTAGAGTCAGCATGAGTGCGCAAAAGACTTCTGTATTTACAACCACCCTCAGCCATAGAATCATAGAGGTTTACAGCATGGAAACAGGCCCTTCGGCCCAACTTGTCCATGCCGCCCTTTTTTTTAAAAACAACTAAGCTAGTCCCAACCGCCTGTGTTTGGCCCATATCCCTCTATACCCATCTTACCCATTTCGGTAATTCATCTCAGTCAATATTCCCATCATCGCAATCTCCAATTTTCTTTTGCAGTTTGCGGCCTATTCATTTAAGCATGTTGGCCCATAGCTACACAGGCACAATAAATGTATCTTTAATAATTAGTGCCCTTGTGATATATCAAGGAGAAAGTGGACAAGAATGGTCTCATTTTAAAAAAAAACAAATTTTTGGTAAGTTACAACTTTCTGGGCACCCCGCTTCCAAACTAACCAACTTTTTTGGTTGAATGACCAATTGACCAGGTACCCCTCCTGTGTTTAATCTCAAAATAGGAAGTCTTGTTCCTTGAAGTCACACAGGCTATGAGCTGCCCCTGAATTGTGAATCACAACACTCCCATGGCATTGCAAAGATATTCACACAGAGCAACTGAGGAGACCTGAAACACATTTTCCCAGCCTGACAGCAGGGCATTGTTCAAACCTAATTGTTTGTTGGCCATGTAAAACAGAGCCTCAGTCACAAATGATCTCCTGTTTCAGTTTAAGAGAGAGAAGATCTATCATCCCTTGTAATAGACCACACAGACACGAAGTGCACATTTCCTGGATGTGTATAGTTAAAGATAGAGTCTGGAAATATGTGTGATATGGTGCAAATGGAAAACTCAGAGCTTTAACCATCCCATCCACCAGTGTGAACAGGAACAAAAACACATCTTGGGTAAAACAGTCAGCTTACCTTTGGGCCTGAAGATCCAGGCAGGCCTATTTCACCTCTTCCTGGTGGCCCTCCATCACCTTTCTCTCCCTGTTAAAAAATACCACAGAATAAACAGCATCACAGACATTTCATAGAATCCCTACAGTGCAGAAGGAGGCCATTTGGCCCATCGAGTCTACACCTACCACAATCCCACCCAGGCCCTATTTCCGTAACCCCACATATTTACCCTGCTAATCCCCCTGACACTCGGGTCAATTTAGCATGGCCAATCAACCTAACCCGCACACTTTGGAGTGTGGGAGAAAATCGGAGCACCCGGAGGAAACCCACGCAGACACGGGGAGAATGTGCAAACTCCACATGTTGCAACCTCCATATGTTGGCCCAGGTTTCCTGTCACAGTGGGATCAGCAGCATATAGAGCAAGTTCCATCAGCTAGTGCATTGATCTCTCGATTGGTCATTTCCTCCATATTTTCCAATGAGAGTATGTGTGATGAGCATGATAGTGGCATATCGAAGGTGGTGTGGCTGCTTGTTAACTCTTCATCACGTCTCTTCTGCAAAGCAGCTAGATTTATGCACATGAAGCAGACTTCATGCAGTTTCAGATGTAGTGCGTGACTGACCTGCTGCATTACTTCAGTGCAAAGGAATTCATCCTTAAAATCATTTTGAATTGTGCACCACTACACCTTCTTAAATTTAAAATGTGATTTCTGGGCTGGGCATCATTGTTCGGTGCAGCTTTTCTATATTAGGGACTGGATTTTTATCCCCAAGGAGTGTAGTTGGAGTCAGTAAAACTCCGAGCTCAGCCTGCCCACCATGGGAGGAAGTGTCCGCATGGACAGGATTTTCAGTGGGGGAGGGGGGTTGCAGGCTTGAGGTCAGGCAAGCTGACCCACGAAAGAGGTCAGAGGCAAACAAGGGGTTGCTGGATGTGGCCGCAAGCTCTTTAAAAAGTGTGGGACTTTGTTCCAGCGATAATAAAAACAGAAAGGACCTCACCCCTTACCCTCTCCCGTAATGAATGTCTGAACTTCATTATGTATTCTTGACTGAGAGCCCAGAAATCCATTAGCCTGGTTAAGCAGCTGAACCCAAGAGAAAACATTGCTTGATTGAAAGCTCTGGCTCTCTGATCAATGCTGTCAATTTCACATAATTTATTTACACAAGATAGAGGTTTCAGGTGCTGAAGCTTCAACTACTGATACTTTAAATGTGTGGATGTGACATGTATATTATCCTGTATGTGAAGTTGCTGGTGTTAGACTGGGATAGGCACAGTAAGTAGTCTTACAACACCAGGTTTATTTGGTAGCACAAGCTTTCGGAGCACCGCTCCTTCATCAGGTGAGAACAGGATTTGTTTCACAAACCGGGCATATAGAGAGACAAACTCAATTACAAGATAATGGTTGGAATGCGAGTCTTAACAGGTAATCCCACTACTTGCCTTCAAACAACTGCGCAACCTCAAACAGTCATGATGTGGAGATGCCGGCGTTGGACTGGGGTAAACACAGTAAGAAGTCTAACAACACCAGGTTAAAGTCCAACAAGTTTATTTGGTAGCAAAAGCCACTAGCTTTCGGAGCGTGCTGCTCCTTCGTCAGGTGGAGAACACATCTCCCACTCCACCTGACGAAGGAGCAGCACGCTCCGAAAGATAGTGGCATTTGCTACCAAATAAACCTGTTGGACTTCAACCTGGCGTTGTTAGACTTCTTACTGTGTCAACCTCAAACAGACCATTGTTTGCAGCAAACTACCCAGCCTTCAGGAGAACGGTGACCACGACACCACACAACCCTGCCTCAGCAACCTCTGCAAGACGTGCCGGATCATCGAAATGGATGCCATCATCTCACGTGAGAACACCACCCACCAGGTACACGGTACATACTCGTGACTCGGCCAACGTTGTCTACCTGATACGATGCAGGAAAGGATGTCCCGAGGCATGGTACATTGGCGAGACCATGCAGATGCTATGACAATGGATGAATGAACACCGCTCGACAATCTCCAGGCAGGAGTGTTCCCTTCCTGTCGGGGAACACTTCAGCAGTCACGGGCATTCAGCCTCTGATCTTCGGGTAAGCGTTCTCCAAGGCAGCCTTCATGATACATGGCAACGCAGGATCGCTGAGCAGAAACTGATAGCCAAGTTCTGCACACATGAGGACGGCCTCAACCGGGATCTTGGGTTCATGTCACACTATCTGTAACCCCCACGACTTGCCTGGGCTTGCAAAATCTCACTAACTGTCCTGTCTGGAGACAATACACATCTCTTTAACCTGTGCTTAACCTTCTCTCCACTCACATTGTCTGCACCTGTAAAGACTTGATTACCTGTTAAGCCTTGCATTCCAACCATTATCTTGTAATTGAGTTTGTCTATATATACCCTGTTTGTGAAACAAATCCTGGACTCACCTGATGAAGGATCAGCACTCCGAAAGCTCGAGATACCATATAAACCTGTTGGACTTTTACCTGGTGTTGTGAGACTGCTTACTGTATTATCCTGGAGTAACTTTTCACTTTCTTTAAAAAAATGATTAAAGTATTGGTAACGTTCTTATTTTACACATCCCATCGTCACTATAGGGTTAATTGCTACTATACAGCATATATTAGGTGAACGGGCAAGTTGGCATGGGGGCATGAGGTATCAATGGGGGGCATAACTTGGCATGGAGGGTTTGATGGGCCATTCGGGATGGGTGAGAGGCATACCTTAGCACAGAGGGCATGAGAAGAACCTCTTGAACTTACGTTTCAAAAGATTCCCTCTTGCAGACTATGGTTCCTGGTATCTCTGAGCCATTGTGAACCACAATTCTTTGGAAAGCTGACCTGATTCTGTGGAGATTGTGAAGGACAGGACATGCCTATTCCCACAGTGGAGCTGGCCAGGTGGGGAGTGCAGGCTCACCACCTGAACCAGCTTGCACCCTTAAAAGGCACTCCAGAAAATTGGGAAACCCGGGAAAAGGAACGGGAATCCTGAATCCAGGACCTCTCTGCATTCTTTAAAGGGCTTTCAAATCATCCGGATTCGGCAGAAATCCAGTCCTACAGGTCAAACACATTTTAGGTTAGGGGTCAGTGCTCTCGGACTGTCGCCTCTTGCACACGACTGCAATGAACTCACCTTTGTTCCTGGCAAACCAGGCAACCCAGGCTCTCCCTGGGGCCCCCAAAATCCTGGTTCACCCTAAAACAAAAATATCAAAGTTAACATATATTCAATCTTAACATGGGTTTGAACTTTTGCTGTAATCTGAATTAATCATCCATGTGATTAACAAGCTAAAGGCGTCCATAACACAGGAAAAAAAACAATACGTTGATTCAGTATAAGATTTAAATAAGGAGGATGCATTGTAATGAACTAGACTACTTCAAACGGACCCCAGTGCTAGAATATCAGCCAATCATAAACAGCCATTAAGCCAGATGTAATGTTGTGCACAGCAGAAAGTGAGGGGAAAAGTTGAGGTCAGATCAGCTCACTGAACACCAGAGCATGCTCCGCGTAAAGGCAGCTTTTCACTTTCAGATTGAAACAGAATCTTCCCCCAAGCCACAGGAACGAGATACTCGAATAAGTGTCCTTTATTCCCTTCTTATGTCCACGACTGGATTGAGAGTTCTTGGGACCCTGGGCGCTCAGAATATTTGGACCATCAACCAAGCTCAGATATCGTGGAAAGAGCACTCCTCAGACCAGAGAGAAAATCTGGTCTCCACAAGCTGTGCTCGTGTCTGGGGTATTGTGAGGGCATCGCAGGCCTGGAACAGGGCCTGCTGATGCCTCCTGCAGCTTTAGGGATGCAACCCAGCAGACAGGAATCAAAAGGTGACAGATGCTGATCTTTCTCTTCACCCGACCTGTGGCTGCAACACTATATTCTGCACCCTATTCTTTTCCCATATGTACTTCATGAGCGGTATGTTTTGCCTATATACCGTGGAAGAAACAATACTTTTCACTTCATCCCAGTACGTGACAATAAAAATCAAATCAAAAATCAAATCAAATGCACGCTGACATTTGATAAACATATAAGTTTGTCAGTCTGTTAAACCAGCTGTCCTGTGATACATATTCTATCTTGAAGAAGAAACTCAGTGCAGCTTCTTTGGTCTCCCTGTTGAACACCATGCACCCTTGATCACTATACCACACTCTAAAATGCCAACAAGGCTCCCATATTTCACTGCGTCCCCTCAGCATAGGCCCTGTAGACACACGTATTCATCCCTCCCCCGCCACAACCCATAGAGGCCATACACTCCACAGGCTCAATAATCTTATCTATGATGTTTTGACACTTTAACTGGTTTCTCAGTGACAAACTGGACAAGATGAAAGAAACCATTGCAACAAAATAAAAACTTAGTTGTCCAGTTGCACAGTTATATGCAACTGGAAAACACTTGTTCTTTTAAGTAGCTGTAATTCTGAAAACATTTCCTCAGTGCATCAGAAATCTTGTATTAAACATCAGCTTACTCTCCCAGTCTTGGTGCCTTGCTTAGTGAGACCATTGTATGACCATGGCATGTCCCCAGATGGCACATAGATCAGATCTTTCAAAGCACATTTTGGACTTATCTTCAAATAAAATTTTTCTTTGTTCATCCCAGATGTACAAACTAAGCTGTAAATGAAAACACCCTGATGGCCTCTTTATTTTTCCAAAGTCTTCATACAATATCCCCAACAGCTCGTACTAATAAAGAAAAAGCAGCAACAGCTGGTTAGATACCAGCCGATGGAGAAATCAATGGCAGTATGTCAAACCCGGCCCTTTCATGCTTTCTCACGATGACAGTAACCTTTCAACTAAGGAGATCCCTATTGACACACAAATGGTGCTTATAAAAAAATGTAATTTGAGACACATCCGATGACATTTATTGTAAATTGAAAGTATTCAGAGCATTGCACATTGCAATTGAATTATGCAGCACAGTTAGAAAAAGGTGTGAATTCCTACTTTGTAACTAAGGACTGAGCTGCAATTGTTTCTTATCATTCAAAATTTTCAACACTATATACTTAGCTTTCCTGTTGAGAAGTTGATCATTTTCATGAGTTAATTTATTGACAGGCACATGAGATTATTTTTGCACACAGATGGGCAATGTAAAAGCTTAGGAAAAGACACACTACTGTCGCCAACTCCATTCTTTCTCCTTGCCTGAAAGTGAGGAATTTTTAATCTCTCTGTCGCCTCCCCTCTTAAAATCATGTTCCCAAAACTCAAGGTTGGTGTCGGTCACTAAACCAATGCTTCCTAATTAATCTTGTCTTTTCCTTTCCTCTTTTCAATCCTGGTGGTTTCTCAAACCATAGATCTTGATCCTTCAGCTTAGCTTTTCCATAATGGTTGGAAATGCAGCATGATTCTCAATGACTTCAATGGGATTATTTCCCAACTGTTAGCTAACGTGAGCTATTCATTTTTCTGCCTATTTCGTTGAAGGAATAAAAGGAGACAAATTAAACTTGTCTGTGACAATCAGATAGACTTAAAAGAAGACATGTGCACTGCCGCAAAGGATTATCTAAACACATATCTCCACATTTGAGCTGTCAGTAACCATACACATCAATACTCTGAATTTTCAAGACAGCATCAATCAAGATTGGCACTAACTATGCAGAGTGTTCTCTTCCTGGATTGGGTCTGGGACTAATACTCCAGAAGGGTTTCTCTGTCTCTTCACTGGAAGTGTCGTTAACAATCTTGAGACTTCTCACATTTGTTCAGGAGGGATGCCAATGATCTTAAGCCACCTAATACTTGACCAGGAGCGACGGCAGTGATCCTTAGATAGGTGACACTTGAATCAGGAGTAATAAGCCAAAAAGAAAAAAAATACTAATTCCCACTAAAGGAAAATAGTTTAAGAATTATGGAACAATGCAGCAAAGAGGGAGACCATTTGGTCCACCGTACTTGTGCTAGCTCTTTATAAGAATCATTCAATTAGTTCCATTCCCCTGCTTTCTCATTATAGCCCTGCAGCTTGTTTTCCTTCAAGTGTTTATCCAATTCCCTTTTGAAAGATACCGTGGAATCTCTTTCCACCACCCGTTCAGACACTCCAGATCAGTATGTTAGAAAGAAATAAAATGACATTGGTGTGACGGATGATTCTATGTAATGGCCGTACTCTTTAATGGCATGTTATCTAGACCGTTGGGTGATCTTTTGGCAGAATTTTATTGAGGCTTTAAACCTCCAGGTGCATCTGCGGGTCAGACTGACATCGGCAGCAAGTGTTGCGATAAACAGAATAGAAAATGCAGCCCCAACACCAGAAGGTGGCAGTGTTTGCCTCGGATCCATTCCATTACACTGACCAGCACACTTGGCATTTTACCAGTGCACACACACACACTACATGCACACAAACACATGCACCGACACTTAGGCACAACAAAGGTGTGAAGTCAGTTTGCAGCTTTGTTATGATAGTCCAGATTTCATAATTAGCCTCTGGTGGATGTAACGTAGTTAATGTAGGAATTAGTACACTCATGAGCACACACACGGGCAATCAGTTCTCCATCTGCACGCTGTGCTGTGGGTAAATACATCTCGTGATTAATGTTTCGCTTTCACTGTCCCGACAGGGCAGCAACCAGCTGGAAACATTTGTTTTCATTTTGTGGAGACCTCACCACTGCTCGTTGACAGGACCCACTTTAACTGGGTTTTGTCTACAAACAATAAGCCTGAAAACGCGGACACATTTGATCCTGGTGAACATACCAGGATTTGCCCACTGTCGATGACATGGTTAAAGCTTGCAAAGCCAGGGGAGAGGCTGTTTTAAATTATACACATGGGGTGGGAGCCTTCATCACCTGTTAAACAGTAGATAGACGCTGGGCTGGGCTTCTCCTACCCACCCAAGAACTATTTGTCCCGACAATATGGGCAACACATTTGGCATTCAGTACGCTAGATGGTCTGCTTTTACTTGGTGTACTGGCCCCCTATGATGCAGAAACTGCTGGCTGGAGCACCCTCTTCTGGCCACAGTCCCTCTTGCTCCTTGACTTTGCCTGGAGCGGGTGCTGGCTTTACTCTTCATTGTGCCCTGAGGAAACTGTTACGGAAGGCTAGGGATCAAAGTTACATCCTCAGACGGGGCAGCACGATGGCACAGTGCCTAGCACTGCTGCCTCACAGTGCCAGAGACCCGGGTTCAATTCCGATCACGCATCACTGTCTGCGGAATCTGCAAGTTCTCCCTGTGTATGCGTGGGTTTCCTCCGGGTGCTCCGGTTTCCTCTCACAGTCCAAAGATGTGCGGGTTAGGTGGATTGGCCATGCTGAATTGCCCCTTGTGTGTCAGGGGGGGCTTGCAGGGTAAATATGTGGGTGATAGGGATAAGCCTGGGTGGTATTGTGGTCAGTGCAGACTCAATGGGCTGAATGGCCTCCTTCTGCACTGTAGGGATTCTATTCTATGAATTTGAAACCTATCCACTATCTCCCCACAAGATGTACGTTAGAGCTGTGTCAGGACAGCTGCAGATTTTCAGCTTCAGTCCTATCTATCTGCAGACACGGTCTAGAGTTGAATAACCTGGTACATAATGCATTTTTAACAAATACTATGTGGACAATTCTCCCAGCCCACTGCGCTGCTTTTGTAGCACAGAGGAATGGGAGACTCAAGCAGAGATGGTTTCGTAGGCTTACCGCTGGGCGCCATGACCTCTGCGAATCTCCGGCAGCTGGATTTCCGGCACCGTCAGCTTAGTGCCAGGAATCGGTGCGGAGCTGCATCATCTATTTAAATGCCCATTTACATTCAATTTAAATATCACTGAAGTCTCCAGGCCTGCTAGCCTTCACCCCCCACCCCACCCCCTCCCCAGCCAGGAGTGGTTCACTCCAGTGGGGTTTACAATAGCTCCCCACTTGTAGGGAGCTGGCTGCCCAATCCCGCTGGAGTGAAGAGGGGCGATCGAGGCCCCCCAGAGGGTCGGGGATATGATGGGGTGGGGGGGTTGAGGCTGTCTGGACATGTTCGGAGGACCATCGATTGGGGAGGCGGGGGTGGGGTGGGGGTCGGAGAGGCAACATTGCAGGATCATGGGGCTGGCTAGTGATCGGTGGAGAGGCCGGCAGTGCAAGGCTACTACGCACGCATTGATCTCAGTGCTGGCAGATCATCGCATGCACAGTGGCCCGCTCAGCGCTATGCTGCCGGCCTCTCCAGCGGGAATAGGCCCCACCCACAGCTTTTCAATGAGATTCACGCTGGTGCACTCTGCAGTGCACAGCGTGTGGGAGATTCATTCTGAAACTCCCGCTAAAAAATCTAGCGGGATTTACTCCAGTTTTTACTGGAGTAAATCGACACTTAGAATGTTTTTGGGAGAATTGCCCCCTATATCTCCTAAAGCCTTGGATTGATGTCCTCACAGCTCCAGTCATTGGAGCAGATAGGTAGAAAATCCAAAAAAGCAGAGGCCACAATACTAATGGGCAAACAGTACTAATAACAAACCTACAAAGAAGATAGATTCTTACAAGCAGTTCTGAAACTTCTATTTAATTTAATGTCTTTCAGGTGTTATATGTAGATGGAAAGTTTACTATTAAAAGTAATGAATCTACAAATCCTGAGAATAATTTTCTGGATGAAAAATTAATGAAATAATTTCATTGAAATCATCATAGAATGATGATTTGCCTGTAAAGAGTTAAGGTTTCACTTTATGGCTTCCAGACAGTGACGCCTCTTGTGATGGTACAACTCCACAGAAACTGTGGAGGTACATGGGGAGGTGATGGTCTCGTGACATTATCACTAGACTATTAATCCAGAAACTCAGCTAATGTTGTGAGGAGCCGGGTTCGAATCCCGCCACGGCAGATGGTGGAATTTGAATTCAATGAAAAAAATCTGGAATTAAGATTCTGCTGATGACCATGAAACCACTTTAGGGAAGGAAATCTGCTGGCCTTACCTGGTCTGGCCTACATGTGACTCCAGAGCCACACAGCAATGTGGTTGACTCTCAACTGCCCTCTGAAATGGCCTAGCAAGCCACTCAGTTTCAAGGGCAATGAGGGATGGACAATAAATGCTGGCCAGACAGCAATGCCCATGTCCCAGAAATTAATAAAAATAAATACCTTCTGACCTGCCATCCTCCATACAATTCTGCTTGGTCAAGGAGAGCATGTTAATACATTGTACTTTGGACTAATGAAATCTACCACAATGGTCACGACCATCTACGTTTTTAAAATGATAATGAATGTGCCGATTAACTCCGTTAAAGAAGATTGTAGGTGCAATGGAGACAAAATTCCCACTGCTGCCATCTGGGTCTTCACACTGGGAGATGCTAACTCTCCTAAGTAAGATCAGAACTGAATTAACATGACTGGTCAATTGATTGATTCAGTCCCAGGTGCTGAACCTTGATGTTGGGATATTGACCCGTTTTCCAATTGTGTAGGTGATCTCTTCTATGTCCCTCAATAGAATCAACAGAAATTATAATTGGGAGAGAGGTATAATGAGAGGCTGAATTGATGCCATCTATTTTACCTAATCACCTAGAGTCAAAATTATCCCCAGTGACTCCCATGCTGGAAGGTGAAGAGGTTGGAGGGGGATTTCTGCTAAGAATATTAGTTATCCTGTAAACTATCATACACTTGCTGAGTCCGCCCTTTGCGGTACCTCAGCACTAGCTCTTCCATTGTGTACAGAACATTGCTACAAATATTCAAACCATCACCAAACACCACCGTGAAAAAGATGTCTTGCTGGCTGCATGATGCTTCGCTTGAGGGAGCCAGTACCTACACAGGCCTCATGCAATTTTAAACTGCTTCCAACAGTTCTGAATCTTTGACCACCTTTACTGGAGAAACAAAACAGCTGCCGCCTCAGATTGTATGCGCAACCATCAAGGGGGAAAAGTGAAGAGCCACTTGTGGACTTCAATATAGTAAACTACATTGCACGCAGTAGGTTAAACAGAAAAATGTCATTTAAAGTTGCACCAGTGCTTTTGGCTGAGTTACTACAGTCAACTATCAACTGCAGGCAGACATGAGGAAGACAAATATACAGAGCTCCTGGCAATAAACATCCACAGTGCAAGTTTCTTCTTCATTTCACAAATGACTCGGTTAGGATTATATTCACTGGAGTTTAGAAGAATGAGAGGGGATCTCATAAAAACGTATAAAATTCTAACAGGGTTAGACAGGGTAGATTCAGAAATAATGTTCTCAATGGTGGGGGAGCCCAGAACTAGGGGTCATAGTTTGAGGATAAAGGGTAAATCTTTTAGAACTGAGTTGAGGAGAAATTTCTTCACCCACAGGGTGGTGAATGTGTGGAATTCACTACCACAGAATGTAGTTGAAGCCAAAACGTTGTCTGATTTGATGAAGAAATTAGATAGAGCTCTTGGGGCTAAAGGGATCAAGGCATACAGGGGGAAGGGGGGATCAGGATATTGAATTTGATGATCAGCCATGATCAAAATGAATGGTGGAGCAGGCTCGAAGGGCTGAATGGCCTACTCCTGCTTCAAGTTTCTATGAATCTTTCAGAAACAGTTTCACAGTGAGAAGCAAATACAGACCCTGACTTTCTTCCAATGGTGTGCACTGTGTCAACGTTATAAGTGCAGGTTTAAATATTGTTTCCACTGTACTTCTTTTGAAGTTTATGAAGTGCAGGAACAAGTAGTCTGATGAAATTCATGGCACAGGTTTAAATAAAAAATGGACAATAGTGTTCGCTTATAAAAGGGAAAGTAAAGCATTTCCAGAAGTTTTATACTTTTCCAAATTTACTTCACAATTCTTGCAAAGGGATACATATTTGGATGTTGTGAAGAACATCGAGTGTCAAACAATGATAGACACAATGCTAAGCATTGACTTAAATAGAGTGGACTAAGCCTGGCCAAAAGAAATGTTTAGTCCAACATATGCAGTAATGCAGCAGTTAATTGCTGTGCATTTTTACTGGGACGTGATGGGCATTATTAAAAGACATAATTACCCTGGATAAAAAATTTGCATGATAGAAATTCTTCAAGTAGTGAATCAAGGAACACAAAGGTGCGGTTTTGGCTCCTAGATTCTCACTTTCTATTGATGCTGATATTTTAAAATTAGTAAAAAGAGGGAGACATTTATTTTTTTTGTACAATTCCAAAGATTTTAAAAAATTCTTTCACAGGATGTGGGCATTTATGTTGTCCACCCCTAATTGCCCCTGAGGTTATTCATGAAGGCCCACCTTCTCAACCTTGTCCTCATCTGAGGTGTGGTGATTCTTAGGTTAAATCACCACCAATCAGCTCTCTGCCTCAAAGGGAAGAGCAGCATCTGATCATCTGGGACTATGGTGAATTTCCCTTTCACCTTTTTTTACACATTGCTGCTGCAGAGTCAGTGGTGGAGGGAGTGAATGTTGGTAGATAGTGGATGGGGTGCCAATCAGGAGCATTCCATCAAACCGTTGACTTGTGCCTCATAGATGGTGGACAGGTGGAGGGAGTGGATGTTGAAGGTGCTGGATTGTGTGCCAATCAAGCAAGCTGCAATGTCCTGGATAGTGTTGAGCTTCTTCCTGCACTCATACAGGCAAGTGGGGAGTATTCCATTACAGTCCTGCCTTGTGGATGGTGAACAGGCTTTGGGAAGTCAGGAAACGAATTACGTACTCAGAATTCCCAGCATCTGACCTGTTCTTGTAACCACAATATTTATATGGCTGGCCCAGTTCACTTTCTGGCCAATGGTAACCTCCAGGATGTTGATAGTGGGAGATTTAACGATGGCAATGCCATTGAACATCATGGCGAGATGGTTAGATTCTCTTATTGCCTGGCAATTTTGTGGAGCAGATATTACTCGCCACCTGTCAGGCCAAGCCTGGCTATTGTCCAGGTCTTGCTGCATTTGGACATGGACTGTTTCAGTATGTGAGTCATCACAAATGCCGCTGAACATTGTGCAGTCATCACAGCATCCCACTTCTGACCTTGTGATGGAAAGAAGATCATTGATGAAGAAGTTGGAAGTGTTGGGTCCAGGACACCACTCTGAGGAACTCCTGCAGTGATATCCTGGAGCTGAGATGATTTGCCTCCAACAACAATCTTCCTTTGTGCCAAATATGACTCCAATCAATGGAGAGTTTTCCCCGATTCCCATTGACTCGTTTTGCTAGGGCTCCTTGATGCTATGATTGGTCAAATGCTGCCTTGATGTCAAGAGCAGTCACTCTCACCTCACCTCTGGCATTCCGCTCTTTTGTCCATGTTTGAACCAAGAATGTAATGATGGCAGGTGCTGTGTGGCCCTAGTGGAATCCAAACTGGGCGTCACTGAGCAGGTTATTGCTGAGTAAGTGCCACTTGTGAGCACCGTCGACAACCATTTCCATCATTTAACTGATGATCGAGAGTAGACTGATGGGGTGGTAATTGGCCGGGTTGGATTTGTCCTGTTTCTTGTGTACATGTGGAGTGAGTTGAATTGGTTGAAGACTGGCATGGGTGATGCTGAGGATCTCAGGATGGTTCATCCACTCAGCAATTCTGGCTGAAGATTGTTGCAAATGCTTCAGCCTTATCTTTTGTATTGATGTGCTGGGCTCCTCCATCATTGAGGATGGAGATATTTGTGGACTGTCCTCCTCCAGTGAGTTGTTTAATTGCCTACTACCATTCACAACTGGATGTGGCAGGACTGCAGATCTTGGGTCTGATCCATCGGTTGTGGAATCGCTTAGCTCTATCACTTGCTGCTTTTGCGGTCTGGCATGTAGGCTGTCCTGTGTTGTAGCTTCACCAGGTTGGCACCTCAGCTTTAGGTATGCCTGGTGCTGCTCCAATGGAAGGTTTGCAAAAGTTGCAATCTTACTTCATTGAAACTGTCCATAAATATTGTTACAATAAATATTGCACGGTGGCACAGTGGCTAGCACTACTGTCTCACAGCGCCAGAATTCAATTCCGGCCTCGGGTCACTGTCTGTGTGGAGTTTGCACATTCTCCCCATGTCTGCATGGGTTTCCTCTGGGTGCTTTGGCTTCCTCCCACATTCCTAATATGTGCAGGTTAGGTGGATGGGTCATGCTAAATTCCCCCTAATGTCCTAAATTGTGTAGGTGAAGTGGATTCGGGGTTACGAGGATTGTGCAGGTGGGGTGTGGGGCTGGGTAAGACGATGGAGACTCGGTGGGTCGAATGGCCTCCTTCTGCATTGTAGAGATTCAATGATTCTATGATACTATAAAATGCACTTCATACATGGGTATCTTGATTTACTTCCTGTGAAAATTGTACCTGGATGAAACCTTAAGTAAACTCGGTGGAAACAAATGTTTTAGGCGAGGAGACTATTGTAAAAGAGGTAATGCTGAATGTCAGGACCTAGCAGTAGTTGAGGGAAGAGCTGGCTACTCGCAGTCTCAGGAGGGGTGGAGGATGGAAAACAAGTTCAGGGGAAGGAGTTGGCGACCTGTTCTACCATTATTTCTCCTCAATTGCAGACATGATAGAGCTGGGAAATCCAGCCCACTGTGTACCTTTTGCATCAATGTGAAAGCAAATCCAAATTAAACTGATGCAATCTGTGTAGTTAACTGGCATGTTGCTGAGGTGGTGAGTTTTTCTACTGTCTGACCAAACATCTTGATCAAGTGGGAATTCTGAGTGACACAAGCTGTGCGTTTGGGAGTGAAGTGAAATAAATTTGATTTTCTGACTGTTCATCTCAGTTTGAAAACCCATCAATCCAAGAAACACAAAGGGACAGAACTCACAAGTGTACTCTCCACTAAGTTTTTTTTATAGAAGTAATGAGACATCCTAACTGTAAAACTATTACCCCTAAAGATAATAAACTAGCGTGAAGGGGCCCTGTTAGCTCGTCCCCACTGGATTGATCTAGGTGGCTACCTGACAGCTTTCCAGTAATTATCCTGGGTAGTTCCCTGCTGATGCCTGAGACATTTTGGGTCTTCACAAACATACTGCATTTGACTGGAGAGTGCTTACTGCTGATATTAGGCATAAAGGATGAACAGCATGCCCAACTCATCCATCACATTGATAATCACAAGTTTTCTTTTGGCACAAGAATTGTACTGTTTACATTATATTTCTTGCTTTCATTCTCCTTAATATTTAGCAATACAAGGGAATCAACCTCACTGTTGTAGATAGTCAGAAATATAGATATTTCCAACTGGTAGGTATTTTCTACATTTCCCATTGTGACACCTTATTTTATAACAAGTTCACACTGCTGAGAAACATTTGAAATGATCGATAATATTAGAGTATTAAACTATCAGAAATGTATTTTGTTCATTGTACATGGGCTGTGAAAGGAATGGTTTGCTGGGTCACATGGCCTTTTCTCAATGTGCTTAATGTGTACTCTACGCAACGTATTTAGTCTGCTGAAAAAAAAGCATTCTATAGGTGTCTTCCTGCCCTAGAGGCCAAAGCTGCCCATCAAATAAGAGATTGTGCTGTTAAACCAGTCCAGTGCTGATTCCTCCTCCAGCAAAATCATATCCTTCTTTATTCCACAGCTCTAATGGACAGGAACAAATCATCGCAGTGAAAGGGCATGCCTCAAATCCTTTGCTTTGGCACATTCACAAACATGATGCAAATTTTATCATCGTGCTGCTTACATAGTCACTGTGACAAAAAAGTACGCCCAGCTCTTCTGGTTTCTCAGAGACAAAGTTATACTTTTAAAAATAAAGATAATGGTAACTCACCAAAGACTGCTGTGGCAACACTGTCTTTGAAAGCTAACTTCAACTGAGCAAATTTCCCAATTTAATAAAAAAAACATGGATGACAAGGAAATTCTTGTCATTTTCGCTTCAGGGATATGTATAGAACAGATGGACTTTATTCAGGTAATCAAGGCTGTCCTTTTACAAAATAGTAAAAAAAATAAGTTTACTTGTCATTGTGTCTTTGCATAACGCATAGTTCCTTGTTGTATTAGTTAAAATATTTGAACCAAATTTCTGCTAATATATCATCCGGTGAACCTCAAATGAATAAAAGTTGAGGAAAATGTAGGAAGGTGCTGGGTCCTGGTCAGATCTGATCCACAAAATGATAAAACTTTTCTGACAATTTGCAAATTTAAACCAACCAAAAGAAATTGATCAGCTTTACACATCAGGGAGGAGCTACAGACAGAAACAGGTGACTACACATCAGTAACCAAGCAGGCTCGTGGCAGCTTTGCTTGCAAATTCTTGACTTCACATCCACCCCAATGTACAGGTTGCAGCAGTCATTACCTTTATCCCAGGGAGTCCAGGAAGCCCAGGAAGACCTGGTTCACCCTACACAGGAAAATTACAAAACATTATAGAAGACTGTTCAGCTGTCTCAAGAGTCGTGTTCATCTCCACCTCAATGGCAACTCAATGATATCCGAATCACAATTCAATTGATAACAAGTACAATATGCCTTTGTTTGCATTTCAGTCAAGGCATTCAACAAGGAAACATTTTAAGATGTATTTTTCCTTTTAACAATCTTGAACTGGAGCAGGATTATAATGGAAAGGTCTTGTAAAAATGCTCGATTTTATGTGAAGTCACTGTAATGGGGCACTAGGTGGCACCATGTATCAGATTACTGCCCATTCACAAAAAAAGGGGCCTGGATTTAAATGCTGGCAAGATGGAGAGGATGACAGTTCCCTCTCTCTGACTACAATTAGGAGGTCTTACAGAAAACAACCTTTAGCAAACTCAATTCAGCTCCCAGTGGCTATGATCTCCCACCATTCAGTTACCCTCTCAGTGGAACTAATTGGCACGGAGTAAAATCTGGCTTCATTATTGCACACCAATCTCACCCTGTACAAAATAGCCTAATGTAGAGGCTTAACTTCAGATGCCACTGCAGAGGATTCCCCTTCATTTATCAGGATGTACATTTGGGAGGCTGCCAATCAAGGATTAATAACCAGTTTTAGATCTTGATTGTTGCGAGAGGAAAATGTACTGCAATTCACTAAATGGAAGATTTAATTCATATCCGAGTTTTTGTACATTGAATAAATTTTTTCTCTCCTCCACCTTGATTCTTGTGGTGCTTGGGTTCTACAAGGTGTGACAGCTGGCAGTGCCCCACCAAAGTGACCATTCCCAAATGTGTGAATTTAGACATGGAGCAGAACTTTCCCATATTTTTCCAAAGTGTCAGGGTTTGACCAAACACCAGCGTAAAGCTCTCCAGCTGCACAGCTCAGCTGCAAGGCCGGCTCCACAGAGATTAGAGCCATGTTTAAAGGGTGCCCCGATCAGCACAGAAACTGAACAGCCCCAAGAAGCCCCCCCCACAAGATTCTCCCATCCCACCACAGCAAAAGGGACGGGGTCTCTCCCACTCCCCATGACGCCAACATCAGGGCACTGTCCCCCACATTCGCAGGCATTGGGGCCACCCTTCAAACCTGACCTCCCCTTTCAGGCTTTGGAATGGTCCCGCCCGCACACACCCCACCCCCACCACCATCCCCCCACCGCTGCCTCTGGGGCACTCTGCCCCCCTCACAGGCATCAGCCCTCTGCAACAAACATATGGGGAACCCCTCCCATGGGGTTGCCCAGACGGTCAATCCTGTCTTTGCCCCCAGCACACTTTGGCCAATCTGTGCCAAGGCAGTGCCAGGGCACTGCTCTGGCATGTTCCTCTCCCCTCGGGGGCTGTACTTATCTTTGCGCCCCCCTCAATTGAATCACATTTCTTTAAAAAGCTGTTTGAATATTGAGTGAAAAGGGATCAGGTGGCGGATGGGGGGGGGGGGGGGGGGGGGGGGAGGGCGCTGGCTAATTATATTTAAACTTATTGAAATCCATTAAAATGAGGATCTCACACCTTGTGGCTGTGGTACTTGTGATGTCACTGACGAGGGGCGTGGAAAATCTGGGAAAGCGATCACTCCGGCAAGAATCCCAATTTCCTGATTCTGTCCAAATTTTCCACCCTCGTTGGTGAACCCGCGGGGCCCTAACCCGGGGATCAAAGTCACCCTCATCAAGTGTCCACGGGCTATTTGACTGTGGAGGGAAGTACAGTTGGGCCTGATCTTGTCCTTATCTGATGTCCTAAATTGCCTTCTTTGCAATCAGAAGAGAAAACACATTTTATTTTTCCCATTCTCTGGACCCAGAAAGCGGAGGCCAGTTGTAACATTGCATCGCTGCTCTTAGCAAAGATCAGCTAACTGAGCATCAAGGGTGCAAACCTCCTGGTCTGTATTGTTCATAGTCATACTGAGTGGTGAATTCATTCACTGAGTTGGTGAAGAAATGACTACTGAAGTTTTTAATGGATCTTTTGTACAATTTGCCATGATTCGATGGAGCTACTGACTATACAGAGGCCTCTTTTATTCAACATGGATCTGAATAAGAGGTTTCTGTTCCTGAATTCTGAAGGGACATCACCAGTAAGAAAACATTGCGTTTAAAGAAAACAAGAAAATATTTTGTTGTATACGCATCACAGAAGCAAAATGCAATTGTTCAAATATTACGATTCCAAGAAAGACCCCAACACAAACTGCTACTGCATCAAGTTACTCAAACATGTGCTGATTTCTAAATGACCAGTGGAATGCCTAACATGCCACATTGATTAGCTGATGTGAAAGTTCATGAAAGTTCAGTGACTGACGCTAGACTACTCTTGTTGTGATTGTATTTTTGTTCAAACTATGAATAACTCCAACAATGTTGTCACTAATGTGTACTGCAATTGATATCTGTTTTTGAAACACAAAATGGTGGCAAATGCAAGTCGATCGGTGTCTAAAAGAGAACGAGAGGTTAATGTTTTGAATGTGATTCTTCATCTAAACCGGTGATGAAGTGTCCCACCTGAACTGTTAACCTCTCTTTCTTGTTCCAGTGGCTGACTGAAATGCGGCACATTTAGTTTCTGTTTCTTTGTATTACAGATTTCCACTGCTCAATTTTATTTATTTTTATTTGTGATCTGCACTGGTGCACAAACCTCTCGAATAAAAAAGTGTTCTGGACAAACACAGGGAAATGCTGCTCTGCTTCACTGCGTCAGAAACAGATACATACATCACATACTTAGATACATACAGCAGGAGCATGGGGAGGGGTGGAAATGCCCCATACGTATAGGATAACATCATCAAAAATATAGCACATCTGCTTGATTAAAAGTAGAAATTATTCACAGCATCATGACAACTAGAAAATATGAAATAGGCCAAGTAAAAGGGGATTGTATAAATAAGGATCTGTCAAAAAGGCCATAAGTACAATCCCAATGAAATGATGTGTTTGCAAGAAAGAAACATACATAGTTAGCTTTCAAAATGTTACAACTCTAAGGAATTGCATTTTCTTCTCTTAATATCTCATTTATGAAGCATTCGGAATCAGTTTATCAAATACTAGTGAGTCTGCTTGCAGGTCCGTGCTAGAGAATAACAGGGATCAGTTTGGGTTCAGCATTGTCCACGAGAGGTGAGCCGGCTTAATTTCAGCAAGTCAGCAGTGGAGGGCAGTTGGCTGACATTTGACACATCCCGAGGGGACTGAGAGTGACAAAAGGGGATGTCACTCCAGCAATTCAGACTGCACATAGGTTTTGGAGTAGGAAGAAAGACCAACACTATCAGTGCCAAAAAAAAAGAACTGGCTCATGCTCTGCCTATTTGGCAGAGTCCTGGTTGGGCAAAGCGGTGGGATATGGAGCAGGGAAATTGAAAAGAAGGAGAAAGTATTACAAAATGAAAATGAAATATTAAAAAAAACCCAACAGAACAAAATACAAATTGTAAATCCCTTTGCGATATATAGAACCAATCTTTTGATAGTTGTTTGGCATTTATAAAAATGAACGGGAGCAGTTTTGAGCTAAAAGAGGAGATAGTCAGTCGACACTCTTTCACCTCTCCAGGGTTTCAATCGAAATTAAAAACCAGAGAGTTGGAAAACATTCGGCTGATTGGCTATTGGTAGTTTCACACTCTTGCACAAAGTCAAGATGACCCTCAATGGATTTCTTCATGAGGGAAATCCTATTGACCATCAGAAAAAAAATGTAACGTCAATGCAGAAATGGATGTTTTTTATCCATCATAATTCCCAGTATCTGACTTCAAGCAGTATTTGCTCTTTGTCACATAGCATGCCTTTAATTCCCAATGGTCCACACTTCGTTCATTTGCCTCAAGAAAAAAAAAAGCACTCGAGGATTGAATGTCACTTTTCAGTCTATGAATAACAAACAGAATTTCATTGGTGATAGCTGACAAATGGTTTTGTTTGGATAAGTTACGAGTCGAATCTATAGCTAACAATTTAGGAAAACACCAGTCTCATTTATTTTCCTTGCAGGATAATATAAACTATTAAAAAAACAGTGATCAAGAGAAGAGAAGCGTTAGGACCTAATTGCTAAAGAAACGTCAGGAAGGGTTTAAATATTTAAACACATCTTCCATTGTACTCATCCCCACACAGTGGCTGGCTGAGCAAGTACAATACTGTATAGATCAAGAACAGAGATAATTAGCATGTACAAAAGGTGCTTCCTGAATTTTGGCTCGTTAGATATGTTCATTTTTTTTAAATGATAAGAATGCCTTTTCATATGTTTTAGGATGCAAAAAATAAGGGGGTTAGTATTTGAGTGAAGCATTCAGGATCAAAGCAGGCTAATGTGACACAGTCAAGCATATTAGTAGGAGCATCACAGTGTATTAATGGTTATGTTCTGATCGATTCCTAACTGTTTGTTTAAAGGGCTGTCTATCTTTGGGTATTGATTGAAAGGCCGATGCCAATAAGTCACTGTTAATTCTACTTCTTATTCTTTCCTTACAGTTTTCTACCTGGGTAATCAGCAGATGCAAGAGCAATGCAGAAAGTGAGTTAATTCCCACCCAAAGGTTATCCCATTTTACAAACTCATTGTAAAGATATTGAAAAAAGCAACATTAAAAAGCAGTCTCCTGCCTTTCTCCTTTGCCATTACCTTTTGTCCCTGATGCCCGGGTTGACCTGGTTCACCCTGTAGAGGAAGGAGAGAAAGGAAAGATACATTCACCCAACCAGCAGTCATCATTCAACAAAGTTCAGAGCTAATAAAAAAAAAACAGGACTTCAGTAATAAGAACCAAACTAACCTTTATTCCAGCAGCTGACGATCCAGGGTCACCCTAATCACAATCAGAGGGAACGCAAAAAGTAACATTAAAATGAATGTGGAAAACATGGCATTTCCTTTTTCAGATGATCAGATCAATGTCATTGCAGTTTGTGGGACCTTGCTGGCTACATATTGGCTATGATGTGCAGATGTCGGCATTGGACTGGGGTAAACACAGTAAAAAGTCTCACAACACCAGGTTAAAGTCCAACAGGTTTATTTGGTAGCACAAGCCACAAGCTTTCAGAGCACTGCCCCTTCGTCAGGTGAGTGGGAGTTCTGTTCACAAACAGGGTATATTAAGACACAAACTCAATTTACAAAATAATGGTTGGAATGCGAGTCTTTACAGGTAATCAAGTCTTAAAGGTACAGACAATGTGAGTGGAGAGAGGGTTAAGCACAGGTTAAAGAGATGTGTATTGTCTCCAGCCAGGGCAGTTAGTGAGATTTTGCAAGCCCAGGCAAGTCGTGGGGGTTACAGATAGTGTGACATGAACCCAAGATCCCGGTTGAGGCCGTCCTCATGTGTGCGGAACTTGGCTATCAGTCTCTGCTCAGCGACTCTGCATTGTCGTGTGTCGTGAAGGCCGCCTTGGATAACGCTTACCTGAAGATCAGAGGCCGCATGCCCGTGACCGCTGAAGCGCTCCCCAACAGGAAGAGAACACTCTTGCCTGGTGATTGTCGAGCGGTGTGCATTCATCCGTTGTCGTAGTGTCTGCATGGTCTCCCCAATGTACCATGCCTCAGGACATCCTTTCCTGCAGCGTATCAGGTAGACAACGTTGGCCAAGTTGCAAGTGTATGTACCGTGTACCTGGTGGATGGTGTTCTCACGTGAGATGATGGCATCCGTGTCGATGATCCGGCACGTCTTGCAGAGGTTGCTGTGGCAGGGTTGTGTGATGTCGTGGTCACTGTTCTCCTGAAAGCTGGGTAGTTTGCTGCGGACAATGATCTGTTTGAGGTTGTGCGGTTGTTTGAAGGCAAGAAGTGGGGGTGTGTGGATGGCCTTGGCAAGATGTTCATCTTCCTCAATGACATGTTGAAGGCTCTGGAGAAGATGTCGTAGCTTCTCCGCTCCGGGGAAAGGATGTCCCGAGGCATGGTACATTGGGGAGACCATGCAGACGCTACAACAACGGATGAATGAACACCGCGCAATAATCTCCAGGCAAGAGTGTTCTCTTCCTGTTGGGGAACACTTCAGCGGTCACGGGCATTCGGCCTCTGATCTTTGGGTAAACGTTCTCCAAGGCGGCCTTCGCGACACACGACGGCGCAGAGTCGCTGAGCAGAAACTGATAGCCAAGTTCCACACACGAGGACGGCCTCAACCGGGATCTTGGGTTCATGTCACACTATCTGTAACCCCCACGACTTGCCTGGGCTTGCAAAATCTCACTAACTGTCCTTGCTGGAGACACTACACATCTCTTTAACCTGTGCTTAACCCTCTCTCCACTCACATTGTCTGTACCTTTAAGACTTGATTACCTGTAAAGACTCGCATTCCAACCATTATTTTGTAAATTGAGTTTGTGTCTGTATATGCCCTGTTTGTGAACAAAACTCCCATTCATCTGATGAAGGAGCAGCGCTCCGAAAGCTAGTGGCTTGTGCTACCAAATAAACCTGTTGGACTTTAACCTGGTGTTGTGAAACTTCTTACTGTACATATTGGCTGCCATATTTGCTTACAATGCAACAGTAACTCACACTTCAATGTAACTTGTTGGCTGCAAAGTGTTTTGGGTTATCTCGAGGACATAAAAATGCTATATGAATGCAAATCTTTCTGCTTTTCCATGTTGTTTCATTAGTTGCTTATGTGAAAACATGACCACTCTGGCTTTCTGGCAGCACTACTGCTGCTAATCCTACTATCTAATAATCTATAGAAAGGGTATTTGGATGAGGGGTGAGAGTCACAAAGCCGTTTTGCTTTTGATTCCCTGGGTGTGGAATAAGCCACTCGATGGCCCAGTTGGGAACTGTGCAATGGATCGCAATAGTGGCTGGCAGAGGTGTCAAAAATCCTGCACTTCATTCTCTGCTAGTCTCCAACTGCTTTGGAGAAAAGGTTAGTCTAGATAAAAGTTACAAGCCCCTACCAATAAGCTGCAGGAAGTTGGGTCAATTTTCATAGAATCATAGAAATCATAGAATCCCTACAGTGCAGAAAGAGGCCATTCGGCCCATCGAGTCTGCACCGACCACAATCCCACCCAGGCCCTACCCCCATATCCCTACATATTTTACCCACTAATCCCTCTAACCTACGCATCTCAGGACACTAACGGGCAATTTTTAGCATGGCCAATCAACCTAACCCACACATCTTTGGACTGTGGGAGGAAACCGGAGCACCCGGAGGAAACCCACGCAGACACGAGGAGAATGTGCAAACTCCATACAGACAGTGACCCAAGCCGGGAATCGAACCCAGGTCCCTGGAGCTGTGAAGCAGCAGTGCTAACCACTGTGCTACCGTGCCGCCCTTTTGCTGTGAGTTTTCTGAAGAATAGCATTTATAAAACATGTGTCACAGTCAAATGTCACTTTTCAAATTCTGGTGGCTTGACAAGCGAACATAAACCTTGTGCAAATACACACCTTCAACTACAGTATTCAAAACAAAGAGAAGGTGCTGAATAAAGTGGTCAGCGTTAGTAAACTACAACAAATTTCACTGAAGATCCTTCCATTCTCCTGAAATTCTGCAAAAATTAATGATGCTGCATTTTAAATTAATAAAAAGATTCCATAGATAATTTATTTGCAATTAAGGTGCTGACTCTCAGTAATGGGGAATGGAAAACTCTCTCATCAAATATTAGTATCTTCCAGTTCAAGCAAAGTATAGCCGTATGTAAAATAAAGTTCCCTCAACTCTGCTCTAATGGCAAGGCCACTGCACCCAGGAAAATATTAGATTTTTTTAGAACAGCCATTCTCGTCTGCTCCAAGGGTGGGCAGCATAGTGTGGGCAGCATGGTGGCACAGTGGTTAGTACTGCTGCCTCACAGCACCAGGGACTTGGGTTCAATTCTGGCTTCGAATGATTGTGTGGAGTTTGCACATTCTCCGTGTGTCTGCTTGGGTTTCCTCCAGGTGCTCCGGTTTCCAGTCCAAAGATGTGCGGGTTAGGTTGATTGGCCATGAAAAACTGCCCCTGAGTGTCAGGGAGATTAAATACGAGGGGTTCCAGGGATAGGGCCAGGGTGGGGATTGTTCTTGGTGGAGGCTCGATGGGCTGAATGGCCTCCTTCTGCACTGTAGGGATTCTCTATGATTCTTTTTCTATGAGACTTCCAATCTGCATCAAATTAAGTCTGCGTAACACCATGAAATCTTCCTGTTATGAGGTGGCTTCCAAATTCTCAACTCCACTTCAAGAGTGCCTAAGCACAGCCGGTGGAGAGAATTGGCTTTCGCTCCATCTGTCTGGGCTGACTGCCACCCCAGATGCCAGAGGTGAAAGACAGATTGCTGAGCCACTGCATACATAAAAATAATATGCAACACCAGAATCAGAGATAACAAGAGTGCCATTCAAATCCTGGTTATTGTTGGAGACAATAGTTGCTGCTGAGCTCAAACACAGCTGAGTTGAATCAGCCAAAATGTTCTCAAATTTTTCTTGTCTGGATTGGTTTTATTGTGGACAATCTAAGGAAAGTTTCAAGCTTAGTTTGCAAAGTTTAAAGTTTATTTATTCGTGTCACAAGTGGGCTTACGTTAACACTGCAATGAAGTTACTGTGAAAATCCCCTAGTCGCCACACTCTGGTGCCTGTTCGGGTATGCTGAGGGAGAATTTAGCATGGCTAATGCACCGAAGCAGCATGTCTTTCGGACTGTGGGAGGAAACCAGAGCACCCGGAGGAAACCCACGCAGACACGGGGAGAACATGCAGACGCCAGACGGTAACCCAAGTCAGGAATTGAACCCAGGTCCCTGGTGCTGTGAGGGAGCAGTGCTAACCACTGTGCCACCCCTCATAGTTCCTCATGGAGCCGAGAACGGTCAGTGTAGGAATTCCATTCTGAAGCCTAAAATGGAATCTCTTCTTTCATACAGATATTTCCCTTCTGTTCTAACAAAGTAGTAACGGTATTATCATGTGTATTTACAGAGAACACAATAAAACTTCCCAGCATGTTTGACAGGAGCATACAGACAAAAACTGACACAAAATTCTCTAGGGTGGCACGGTGGCTCAGTGGTTAGCACTGCTGCCTTACAGCGCCAGGGTCCCAGGTTCAATTCTGACCTCGGGTGACTGTGTGGAGTTTGCACTTTCCCTCCATGTCTGCGTGGGTTTCATCCAGGTACTCCGGTTTCCTCTCACAATCCAAAGATGTGTGGGTTAGGTTGATTGGCCATGCTAAATTGACCCTAGGGTCAGGCGGATGAGCAGAGGAAATGTGTGGGGTTATGGGAATAGGGCCTGGGTGGGATTGTGGTCAGCCCAGACTCGATGGGCCGAATGGCCTCCTTCTGTACTGTCGGGATTCTATGAAATTAATGCTAGAAAATGCAGTTTTCAGTTCCTCTCATCCAGGATACAAACATCATTCCAATCTGTAATATTTACATCAGTGTTAACATTCCAACATGTTATTATGCATTGGCCAAACATGTAGAATACTGAACAATTTCTCTCTGCACTCCTCATGACAAGTTTTATCATATTTACCCTACTGAAGTAGGAACCGGGGGGGCGGAAGGCCTGCCCTTGGGCACCGGCACTGTATTTAAAATTAAACAGATTAAAACAAAAAGCAGCCCTCCAGCCCCCAAACATTCCCTGTGCCCCATCCATACCAATCTATGTCAACCCATGCATCCATGGTCCCTCACATCCCCTATTCCATCCCTTCCCCTTGACCCACCCTGTGGCCCCTCATAACTCATGCCAACCCATGCCTCTCTGCCCACCACCCTTTTCCCTTACCCTCTACATGCCAACTCATCTATTATATTTCCTTGACAGCTGGGCAGTTCTTTGATAGCCAGACAGTTCCAATGGGTTTATGCATAAAAAAGTGCATAATCATATTTAATTCTAACAATCCAAAAGGATGCTTTACATCTCCCAAAGGGATCCCGATACCCCACCCAAAGGGGTAACTGACCTCTCCACAGGGCTACCTTCACTATCCAAACTGCTGACTCACAGCACCAAGGACCTGGGTTCAATTCTGGCCTTGGGTTACTGTCTGTGTGGGATTTGCATGTTCTCCCTTTGTCTGTGAGAGTTTCCTACGGTTTCCTCCCACAGTTCAAAGACATGCAGATTGGCCAAGCTAATCTTAGCATCCCAAGATGTGTAGGTCAGAGGGGGTTAAGAGGGTATGTATGTGGGGTTACGGGAATGGGGTGAGCCTCGGTAGGATGCTCTGTCAAAGAGTTGGTGCTGACTTGACGGGCTGAATGGCCTCTTTCTGCACTGTAGGCATTTCTATGACTCCAAGTTCAGACCTCCTTTTACCTGGTCTAATCTGCACATTCTGGGTTTCACACAACTCGGCTTCTAAAACCACACTTCAATGGAGAGAGCTGGTGATTTAAATGGCATAGACATAGAAACCCTAGAGTACAGAAAGAGGCCATTCAACCCATCGAGTCTGCACCCATCACAAACCCACCCAGGTCCTACCCCCATATCCCTACATATTTACCCACTAATCCCTCTAACCTACGTATTTCAGGACACTAAGGGCAATTTTTAGCATGGCCAATCAACCTAACCCGCACATCTTTGGACTGTGGGAGGAAACCAGAGCACACGGAGGAAACCCACGCAGACACGAGGAGAATGTGCAAACTCCACACAGACAGTGACCCAAGCCAGGAATTGAACCCAGGTCCCTGGAGCTGTAAAGCAGCAGTGCTAACCACTGTGCTACCGTGGCCCGCTGGCTCTGCGACTCATGCATGCGCGTACCACGGTCCAACTCCAGCCCCAGACCCACTCCCGTGAAGACGGGAAATGCCAGCTTCAGGGGTGGTATTTAGACTTTTCAGCCATTTCTGGGATTTTTGCCATGGTGGAAAGCTTCCCCATTGTGGCGAAAATCTGGGCCTTAATTTCTAGCGAGACAGTTAATATTGTAGAAAAAGCAGTGTTCTCATTCTGAAGGATTCTTGTGTAGTTTAAGGACATCCCTTTTTTAGGGCTGCTTGCCATTTATAGTCACATCAGCTGAGATTTGCTGTTACGATAATTTTGCAGCTGAAGTGCCCTTTCGTGATAGTTATTGCTCCACAAAGCTTCTGGCACATCATGACCAAAGGCAACCTTTATATGTATATATAGTTCATAAATCTACTTTCAACTGTAAGATATCAGTTGCATGAATCATCTGCAGAAAACTAATTCCTGGTCCAACCACAGCAGGAATTAATTATACAGAATACAGGCACAGAGGTTCACAGAGGTCACAGCCTGTGTGCGAGAGGGCTATAGGTTATGGCTGTAAAACGTTCTTAATGATATTCCATTGATATAACACAGCAATTGTTCAGGCATCGAGCCTGAAGTCTTGGAAAGTGAGCAAACTGCCACTAACACACAGGTATGGACACAATTTGGGGTGGCACGGTGGCACAGCGGTTAGCACTGCTTCCTCACAGTGCCTGGATTCAATTCTGGCCTCGGTCACTGTCTGTGTGGAGTTTGCACATTCTCCCCGTGTTTGCGTGGGTTTCCTCCGGGTGCTCCGATTTCATCCCACAGTCCAAAGATGTGTGGGTTAGGTTGATTGGCCATGCTAAATTGCCCTTTAGTGTCAGGGGGATTAACAGGGTAAATATGTGGGTTTACGGGAATAGGGCCTGGGTGGGATTGTGGTCGGTGCAGACTCAATGGGCCGAATGGCCTCCTTCGGCACTGTATGGATTCTATGGAATTTCTTGGCATCCCGCAGCTCCCTCAACAAAATAAACGTAAAATATAGTAACAGTAATAATATGCAGCAATGTCTAATGTGACTGAGACAAAGATACTCGGACCAGGAATTGCCACAAGGGTTTTCCTCCTGATGTAACATCAGCAGGAGGAGGACATGACTCCAGAGAACAGCATCCCTGGTCGATGACACTGTAGCTCCTCGCATGGGGCACAGGGAAGCAGTTAATGGGCTCACTTGTCAGTTACAGTAACACTTCTTAAAGGTGAAATGTGTCAAAATGAGAAATTATTTTCTGTGGTTTCTTAAATGTATATATTCTAAACCTTTTCCAGCATATTTTGAAAACTGGCTTAATGACATGACTTTGGGCCTGAAATTATACGATCGCTTTTGGGTACAAGTGTTGTAGTTTTGATGCAGCAGGTAAAACTCAGGCTGTCAGTAAAGTACGCCCAGTTTGCATCTCATTCAACATGTGTGTCAAGCATAAGTGGAAACTGAGTACTGGCAGAAGGTGCAGCCATCCCTATATTGCACTTGGAGCATCTCTAAAGGTGTAGGAGAGAATTCTCCAACCTCAGCCGCGGCTGGGATTCTCCAGTCCCGTTGCTGTGAATGTAGATTTGGCTGAGCGCCAAATTCTCCGTTCTCACTGGCGGCAGTAGATGCAGGCATGTGAGGCTGGAGAATTCCGGCTATAATTTCAATGTGATCTTGTACTTTAGTAAAGCCTGCCTTCTAACAAAAGTGATGTGTCCTCTGGTGTAGCTGGCAATTGTACAGAGAAAAATAGATATGAATGGCTTTCCTGGTAAACATGCTTTTTTGTGACCTATTGGATGCATTCAATGCTCTGCAGTTTGCATTCTGTACCAATGTCACCAGTGGCAGCCTGAAACAATCCGGGGGTTTCCAAGGCAACAGGCAGAGCTGTCCCTCTGTTGGATTTTGTCTACTGCCATGCTTCAGTAGACAACATTACTCAAGTAATAGCCTCCCTTGTGAAACAGCCGTAGTGAAGGGTAGGTCTGCTCAGACACAGTCAGGTAGGTGTGCAATGCTGTTGACATCTTTGTTCCTGAGCCAATCTGAATTGGGTACTGGATGCCTGAGGTGCAAGGGGACCTATCTTTCCTGCTCTTGCCTGAACTCTGCTTCCTCCTCCAAATCCGTGACAGATGTCGACAGAGACACTGGAACACTAATGCTAAGCGCCATGGTTACAAGTTCAGGTTTGCAGCTGCTGAGGGCAGTTTAGGAACAGGAGTAGGCCATTTGGCCCTCTAGACTGTTCTGTCATTCAATGAGGTCACAGCTAATCTATGACCTTTGTCCTATATCCTTTAACAGCTTTAGTGAATAACAATCCATCAACCTCACGTTTAAAATTAATACCTGACCCAGCATCAACTGCCTTTTGCAGAGGAGAGTTTCGAACTTGTATCACCCTGGAGATGCCTGGCTCTGATTTTGAGATTATATAGATACCCCAACCAGTGGAAATAGTTTCCCCCCAATCTATCCTTTCTGTGCCCCTTCATAACGTGAAATCATGTTTCAAATTAAAGGTGAGGAGGGGAGTGGATACTGGAGAGTGAGCAAGGCTGGCCAGGGCTGAGCAGTAGACCCCAACCCTCGGGGATAAAGTGGCGAACCCGCAGAATGGGGCAGTCCTGAAGGAGGAAGCAAAAGTCTGGGGGAAGGGTGGAGGCTGGGGGAGGGGTCAGCTGGATGCAAGTAAAAGGTTAATGCAGCAAGCGCCTGAAAAACATTGAAATATCCCAAAGGACTTCACACAACTGATCAATGTAGAATATGCAGTGAGTTATATAGCTGCTATTCATTCCCAGCGAAGAAAGGTGATGAATGAACACTGAAGAGTTGTTTGGTGCTGTTGATTTAGGGTGGGTTTAAACCAGGAAATTCCCTGCTCTTCTTTAGACAGTGCCTTGGGATCTTTAACGCTCATCTGAACTATGTGAACAGAACCATGCAGCTTCATCCAAAGGATGATATCTCCAACAATGCAGTACTTCCTGAGTATTGCATCGAACAGCCAATCTTGTGGGCGGCACGGTGACACAGTGGTTAGCACTGCTGCTTGACAGTGCCAGGGACTCCGGTTCAATTCCTGGCTTGGGTCACTGTCTGTGTGGAGTCTGCATATTCGTCCAGTGTCTGCGTGGGCTTCCTCTGGGTGCTCTGGTTTCCTCCCACAGTCTGAAAGACATGCTGGTTGGGTGCATTGGCCATGCTAAATTCTCCCTCAGTGTACCCGAACAGGCGCCGGAGTGTGGCGACTAGGGGATTTTCACAGTAACTTCATTGCAGTGTTAATGTAAGCCTACTTGTGACACCGATAAATAAACTAAAACTTCAGATTATGTCCTCTACTCAAGGCCTTAATCTTCTGAGCCAGATGTGACAAATGTTACCAATTGTATTTGCATCACAGAACTCATCAACTTGCAAATAAAATGCATCTCAGTGCTTCAATTAATTCCTTGCTTTTAAATTTTGCAGTGTTTCTCGATTGAATAAATTATCGCTGCTTCCATATTAAATAATAAACACATTGCAGGTGAATTGTGGTGGGATTTCTCCACTTACCTAATGACAGAGCGAGGGAACCCAGGAAATTGGGGTTTTTGTTCACCTTCGGTGAGGCAGAGAACCAGGAAAAGCTCTTCAAAAATCTGTGTCAAAGAGCTTTCTTTCTCTTATGGTAGATTTGAATTGAAATGTGGGAATTCTGGATGTAATAGATGTGAAGAGCAGTTTAATTACCATCAGCGATTATTCACACAACTGCCTCTGGGTGTTATAAAAATTGATGCAAAAGAGGTCAAATATGACTAATGCATCTGTGAAGACCTGCTGTGCCGTGCACGAGAGGGGTTTAGCACCCTGCATTCAGACCACTGAGCACTCAGTCACTTTCATCAAAAACAGGCCTGTCCTTCCACAGAACAATTGTAATACTATATGCTCAGTTAATAAATGTCACCTGTACCTGCCCTTTTAGATTATTTTGATGTTTTTTGAAGGTGGTGTAAAAACTATATCCTGGAACAGATAATGCAGGGACTTAACCCTGTCAGCGCTAAATATCTAGCTACTGCTTTCCAAACACCCCGGGCCCACATTCTGGGGTTCGCGCTCCACCTGTTCAAGGAAAAGTTTACATTGCCCCAAATTCAAAGGATGGGGTCATTTTACCGTTAGGATTGGATGGCCCAGGATCGCAGTGAGTCTTTGCTCCTCACCTAGCTTAGGTCGGTGTGGAGGTTCAAGATGGAACTCATGGGCCTGTTAAAAAATCAATGGTATCCTGAGAACTTCCTCAAACGTACCCATAAAAGAGGTGATGATCGGAGGCCATCGTCCGTTGAATATTAGGGGCATCATAAACTGTAACGAATACCAGTGGAGGGTTCAACTCCAAAATTCTGCACCACACTTTAACCACCCCACTCTGCTCACTTCTCTGAACATCACCACCCTCTCACCACCCCTGATGTTTTGGGACCCACATAATCGACCATCTCTCTTTCTTTCTCTTTATAATCACTCTTGGAAGTTACAGTATATTATGCTCTGGATTATATGATCAACAGCACAGGGAAGTGCTCACAAAAGCTGCCCGTTTACCAGACTCAAGACTGCAGACTTTCTCTACTCTGATGCCAGTTTGAATTTGGCAGCTCCGACAAGGGATTTGCAGTGGTCCAACAGGGTAGCCAGCAGGCAAGCTGATCAGCAAATCAGATTGAAAACTTCTCACAGGTTGCAAGACAGGAAGTAAAAAGCAGGGGATATAAGTCACACCTAAGTCATTGTACAGAAAGCAAAATAGAGGTTGGGACACACACATATGGTGTGAAGGGAGAAGCACATAGATTAGAATGAAAACTAAAATGTTATTAAAAGTCTACAATTTTAAAATATTCCCCAGAGGAAGTTAAACTCCACACTTGAAAAATTAATTCCTCATGGCCAAAGAAGTTGTACAATAATAATGATGACTTAGTACACAATGTTACTTGCCACTCATCAATCCAAGCCTGAATGTTGTTCAGATCTTTCTGCACATGGACACAGGCTGCTTCAACATCCAAGGAGTGAACGTTGTGCAGTCATCAGTGAACACTTCCACTTCTGACTTTATGATGGATGGAAGGTCATAGATGAAGCAGATGAAGATGGTTGGGCTTAGGACAATACCCTGACAATTTTCTGCAATGAAGTCCTGGGACTGAGGTGATTGGCCTTCAACAACCGCAACCGTCTTCTTTTGTGCTAGGTGTGACTCCAATGAGTGGAGAGTTATCCCCCCGTCTCCAGTTTTGCTAGCGCTCCTTGATGCCACACTCAGTCAACTGATGTCTTGATGTCCAGGGCAGTCACTCTCAACTCACCTCTGGATTTCAGCTCTTTTGTTATGTTTGAACCAAAGCTGTAATGAGATCAGGAGCTGAGTGGCTCTGGAAGAACCTAAATTGAGCATCAGTGAGCAGATTACTGCTAAGCAGGTGCCACTCCATAGCAACATTAATGACTCCTTCCATCACTTAGGAGATGAATAAGAGTAGACTAATGGTGCAATAATCGGCTGGGCTGGATTTGCCAGTCAGAGCAAGGAAGAATATTTCTTACTGAAGGTTGTTAAATTTCCTGACTGTAGGAAACCACTGTGAAGCATGGTGTCCATTTTCCCCACATCTCCCTCGACCCTTCACTCATCACCTCAGTTTTGAATGCTGTGGTTTGGATTTATGGGGTTGAATGTGACATACAAAATGGATGACTGTAATTCCATTTTGCCTCTCCCTATTTATATTTCCAAAGAAGTCCTATTCAGTAACTTAGCATTCCCTCTCTAATGGCGTTGTGGCTCAACCCACAGCATGTGGACTGCAACATTTCAAGAAGGTAGTACACCACCACCTTCTCAAGGACAACTAGGGATGGACAATAAATGCTGACCAGCCAGCGACGCCCATGTCCTATGATTAATTTAAAAAATGTTGAGGGCTGCAATCATCAGCATTGTCCCCTACAAGGTCTGCTCTTAGGAATGATTCAATACAGTGAACCACAGGTCTGCAATAAATTTGCAAATGAGCTTCCAATATCCAATGCTTCGGTATGGGCAGCCATCGAGGAAAGGCCAGGTACTTCCTCACAGGAAGTAAGGGATGGGGGAGTGGAAGAGGACCCCAAATGGTCCTGGGACATACTGGTGTAGTAACATGGAAATTAATGTTATGCTCCAGATACACTTACGAATTCTGCAAGATACAATTACTATGTTGCTCAATGGGTTTTAGAAAATCCTTACAAGCATCTTACAATCATAGATACCACTTCCCGATAATCACATATGCAGCCATTAATCTAAACCCTATAACCAAGTTACTTTTAGCTTGCCTGGTTAGAGGACCCAGCCAAATCTGAACTTTGTACGGCTGAGCTTTGAGTTCCATCTTCCCTCTACAATCACTTAATGGAAACTTGGGCCTAAATCAAATTTTCGCTTTGTTATGGAATTGGAAAAGGGCAGGAGTGAATTCATCAGTTAAGATTTAACATGAGAATTTCTGGTAGGTTGCCTGTTCACCCAGTTCCAACATTTTAGTTGTGGGACATTTCATGATAACACCTCCATGCATAAAGGTGGAGGAGTACGAAGAACTTTATTCACCTCTGATGACAATTGAATTTCAATTGTGGGTATCATTTCAACTTTTGCAAATGTTCACTCTCCAATCTAACTGCTTTTAGATCATGGTAGCTGAATTTGGAACTGTTGGCGAGAACCACACCAAGTCACAGGTTTCATAATTTTATAACATACGGTCAACATATTTTGACTGTAGCTAATCCTAATGTGGAGAAAATGGTGCAGACTTTGACTATTCTTTTTGTGGAGAAAAAATGACTGGGTTTACGGACAGTCTTCTGAATTTTACAACCATAGCGAACCATGCACAGACAGTCTGATCTTGGGTTAGTGAAAGCATACATATTTTAAATGCCTTATGAAACCTCTTCACAGTTGATCCTGAAAAGGTTCACCTATACATTTGGATAGCTGATTTAAAAATCATGGAATTGAGCTCCTCCATAAATTACTCAGATTGATGTAAAGCAATACTTCTCAAAAAGCAATCACAGAAAAGCTCTCACACGTCCTCTAAGGCAGGCTATAATTTAGTTGATGGAGGAGGAGACAAAACGCTGTACTGTTTTTCTAGTTACAGCAAGTGAATAATAATTGTGGTCTGACAGTATTGCAGTGGGCTTTGTTATCAAAACAATATAGTCTCCCTATTGTAGAGAACAATAACAGGGTAATTGAAGTCAAGTCACATTAGCCTTTAAATTATGGTGTATGAAGATTAGCATATACACACTCAACAAATTTGTATCAAAATCCTTTCTTCCCCAATATTAACAGAGGTGTTAATCTGTTCTTTTGAAATAGGTTAATGATTTATTAAAACTGTGGGTGAAAGAATTTAAGATAAATTCATCATGTGCTTCTACACTAATCTTCACACAATACAAGGCTGGTTACAGTTTATGTAAAGATGTTATAACCCCGTGGGAGAGCAGTAAACCAAATAGACAAATTTACTAAATGATCCCCCAAATGAAGAAATTACCAATAAGATCTCACTTTTACTTGTAACGTTTACTTTAACATGAATCAGAACCAATGCAAATTAAATATGAAGTAACAGGTAAATGATTCTTCAAATAAAGGGTATTTTCACCAGACTGTTAAGCCAGAAACACAACTAATGTTCTGGGGATCAGGGTTCGAATCTTACCACAACAGATGGTGGAATTTGGATTCAATAAAAAATATCTGGAATTAAGAATCTACATGAAACCATTGTCGATTGTCTGAAAAACCTGTCTGGTTCACTAATGCCATTTAGGGAAGGAAATCTGCCATCTTTACCTGGTCTGGCCTATATGTGGTTCGAGAGCCACAGCAATGTGGTCGACTCTCAACTGCTCTTGGACAACTAAGGATGGGCAATTAAGGATGGGCAATAAATGCTGGCCAGCCAGCAACGGCCATGTGCCACGAATAAATAAAGGTAAATTTCACTTAAAATAGTCAAAACAAAGGATGTCTTACACACCTGGAAACATTCACATCACTTCCTACAGACAAGAAGCACCACATGCAGTTCTACATTTCTGTACCTTGGCCTCTGATATACAGGATCTCTCACTTCCCACTCAATCAATTCAGCCCTTGAGTTGCGTTCACTGGCAGTCGTATTCCATCCATGGTCCCCGGAGACAATCACTTAATGGTACATTCCTACAGAGCCTCATTAGCTAAGTTCACAACAGTTTTGATTACACATGTATCCCAGGGACCCCTTTATTTTTATTCGTCCGTGGGGTGTTGGCACCGTTGGCTCAGCCATCATTTATTGCCCATTTCAGAGGGAATTTAAGAGTCAAACACATTGCTGTGGATCTGGAATGGCAGATTTCCTTCCTTAAAAGATTTTAATAACCAGATGGATTTTTACAATAACTGACAATGGTTTCATTTGACTTTTAATTCAATTTTTCTTTTACTTAATTCAAATGTCACCATCTGCCATAGTGGGATTTGAATCCTAGCCCCCAGAGCCATGTTCTGGCTCCCTGCATTACGAGTCCAGTGACAACACCACTGAACTACTGCCTCTCGTTATCATAAACCCCATTAAATGGCCTAGTTGGCTTTGGCAAAACTGAAGTAGCAACAGTGGAGTCGACCAGTTCACCATCCCTGCTCTAACCTTGTCTTCAGATTTCTGTTCTAACTGTATTGCATACACACAGCTCCTAGTAAATATGCTTTCCTCTTTTCCTCTCTGTTGCAGCTCTCCTTTGTGTCTGCACCACACAGTGTTTATATGCTAACTTATTTTCTGTTGGTATTACTTCCAGGTCAAGTGTCACAAGATCAGCATTATTATTCTTCAGGAAGGTTGCACTTGATCCCTTTATGATTGATGCAAGCTTTTAAAGTTTTTCTCAAACTTTCTTGAAACCAATTACAGAGTCAGACATGTTAAAGAAATTACAAATTTTATTTACTGGACTGTTTCTGGTTCAAAGGTCATCATTAAAGGTAATATCTAATCTTGTGGCTAATTCTTTGAGGACTGACATTTCATTTCTGTTGCAGTATAGATATTCTGAGGATGACCATTTTTGTACTACGTTCTGTTTTTTGTGTATTCCTCTAATCCAGATTTATCGGACTGGATTTTTGTGCAGGTGGGGAGGCTCCCCAGTCTTTAACAATGATGGATGGGACCCAATTCTGGGATTCCTGGCTCCATTCCCATAGTATCATTAACGTGGCAGCCCACACCCTGCATTCCTAACCTGGCTGGCTCCATTGCAGGGAAAGGCATCTCTTGGACCCCCCCCCATTCCCTGGGAGTCAGGCCACCTTTTCAAGGACGCCTGGTTCAGGGGTCTCTCAGAGGAGTCGCGAACCAGAGGTGAACCTCCCATGCACTTGCTGTTTGAAAATTGTCAAGTTCATATAACTTTGAGATGTCTTGAGAATGCCCGAAAGGTTTTGTAAGTGTAAGCTTCTTCTTCAATTTCTATCTGTTTATGCTTTTCTGATGTTACGATTCACTGCAGCATCTTTGAGCTACTTTACACCACCAGGGGATATCAGAGAAGCACTTCACTCTCATCTTGAAACTCATCTGTCGGTGGACCAATTAATGTTTTTGAAAATGATGCGGGGAGCAATGTAAATCGATCAATCTTGGATATTACCAAACTGCTTCATGGAGTGATCCTACCACACAACACGAGGCTGCCGGTTTTGTGAAATTGATCCTTGCAGTGGACCTCAAAGCAAAGAAACGCCAAACAAGAAAAATAAGCTAGCCGCACAGTGTGCAAAGCCTTCAACCATCTGTGATCAGGAAAGGTGAAAGTCTATTCCTTCAGTAAGGGAACTCTGTCAGGAGCTCCTCCATCTGATTAACACGCATTGCTCCTGACATCCTTATCAAAACATCACATAGTCCCAGAGATCAAGATGAAAGGGCTTCAGGTTATCAGCAGTGAAGCCAGGACTCCCAGAGCAGTTAATGTTACTGTCCTGCTGTCAGTATTGGCTGAACATGGCTACACTGTGAAGTAAAAATGGCAAAAGAAAACAACAGAACCGCTGAATAATTTGAATCTAATTGTGATGTTTGCAAAAGGTCAAATAATATTAAAAAATAATTGTTAAACTGTAAGACTTTCTTCAAGAATCGAGCAGCATCAAGATGTTGTCCCAATAATGGGGGTGGGGGAGGCATGTTGTGGTGTGGAACTTAACGGTCAGGAAAAAAGAAAGTTCCAAAGTGTCATGTTGGAATGAAAGATTAACTCTTTCACTCTCCACAGGTGCTGCCAGACCTGCTGAGTTTTTCCAGTACTTTTCATTTGTATTAAGGACAAGAAAGCCTTGCATTTATTTGGTGTGTTTCATGACCACAGACACCTCAAATCTCCTTACAGCCAATGAAATCCTTTTTGAAGTGTTGTCACTGTTGTAATGTAAGAAATGCAGCAGCCAGTTTGCACCCAGCAAAACTCCCAAAAACACCAATGCTAACAATCACCAGATAATCTGTCTGTTTGCAACATTGACTGAGGAGGTAATATTGGCCAAGGAGGCTTTGATTTAGCGTCTCATTCGAAAGACAACATCTCCAACAGTGCAGCACTCCTCAGTTCTACATTGGAGTGTCAGCCTCAATTTTGGTGCTCAGTCCCCAGAGTGGTAAGTGAACCTGCTACCTTGTGACTCAGAGGCAAGAGTGTTACCAACTGAGCCTCAACTAACAACTTTGGGAAGAACGGGTTTCCCAGAGATTCTGCCAAGCTTAATGGTAGAACGGGATTTAAAAAAAATAACCATTTCCTGGCTGTTGACAACCTCATTGAGAAGCTGTTTGGCTTTTGGTCAGGGAGGCCTGAGAATCTAGGCCACAGCCAGAGATTTGTCAAGGGATAGGAATTGGAACAAGGGGGCAGACGGGGGCATGCCATCGGGAGAGGATTGCACTAATTCTTCGGGAGGAGGGTGATTGGACAGATTGCTGCGGGGAGGGGTGGGGGATATAGGACAGATTGTTGGCATCAGTCAGAAAGCAGCTAGGTGTCCCACAGGTTACAACTGGGAGGTTGACATTGCATTGAGGCTGGGGTTTGACAGATTCACGTTTTGCTTGTTGAGCAGGGGAAGCACTCCTACTCCACTTGGCCCACAAGCAGTGCTGTAAGGAGACTTATCAGTTGGATCCGTCCCTTTAGCTGCCGGGTTTGCCCAAGGCCAGTAGGTGTTTAAAAATAAAAGCAACCTGAAAATGGAGACATTTCAGTGATGGAGTTGCTGTCCCATCACACCACCTCATCCCAGTGCAACTCCATTAAAACCAGAAGTTGGTGGGCTTGTGTTAGGTTCTCCTTGTTTTTACTAATCTCCCACCCAGCATGGGAGGGTTGAAGTTACCCCCAGTGAGTCGAGTAATTGAAGAGCTTACCTTTCCTCCTTTGTCACCTTTCGGTCCTGGCTTCCCGAAGTCACCCTGAGCAACATAGGAAGTGGAAGAGATAAGAAGCTGTTCATTAGCGTGCAGTCAGACTTCCCTTCAATCAACTTAATTTAAAATTCTAACAAGTACAATAGCTGAACAAAGTATGGTTCTCACCTTTTCACCATGATCTCCAAGCTCACCCTGATGAAAGGAAACAGCAGACAAAATAATATCCTGAACATGAACATGATAAAGGCACAGTAGATTTATTTTGTTCCAAACATGAGAATCTCTACCTAAAACATCAAAACCTGAATTCATCTTTATCCTTGACATTTCTGCTCAGTGAGCTGTGATTTTGGACCGGGATATTAACCTGTGTGGAAGACTGGGTACGGATATCAGTGTGTGCTGGGAGTTGAAGAAGGAAAGGAGTCAGCGTGTTGGAAACCCAACATGACTCTCAATGCAAACTGGAAGAACAGCATCTCACCTTCTGGCTAGGCACGTTACAGCTTTCTGATCTCAACATCGAATTCAACAACTTCAGATGATTAGCTCTACCCCACCTCGACCCCCTTTGTTTTCATTTTATTTAATTCTTTTACTGTTCTCTACCTTTTATTTCTTTATTGTCTTTCTGAATGGTCTGAAACTTGCCAGGGTCAAACAAAGTGAGGGCACAGTGGTGATTGACATGGCTGGAAAGCCTTTCAAAATACTGAACTATATGGCCAGTTGCTTCTTTGCCTAAATGAAAGGCTTTTGCTCCCCAGGATATGTTTCAAGAGACTGTTTTCACTGCTTTTGTAAATTCCAAGACATAGGGGGGAAAGAGGGTGGTTGGAAGTTGTTCTCCCTGATAAGTTAGAACACAGGGGCAATAGTGAAGTAAATTCTTGACTCAGAAGTTTCGGAAGTAAAACCAGAATGAGTGACAATAAGAAATGAGAAGAGTCAGAAAATACTTGTTTATAGGCCATCCGACAGTAACTATACCCATTGGACAGAGTATTAATCAAGTAATAACGGGAGCTAGTTACAAAGGTAATACAATAATCATGGGAGACTTCAATCTTCATAAAAACTAGACACATTCACTTGTCAAAAACAGTTTGTGGAGTACATTTGGGACAGTTTCCTAGAACAACACATTGTGGAATCAACAAGGCTCTACACAAAAGTTTGTTCCAGAAGATAAGGTCTTACGGAGTTGAAGTAATATCTTAGCATGGATAGAGAATTGGTTAAAGGACAAATAACCAAAAAGTAGACAAGTCAGCGCTGGGGACCTAGCTTTGGCAATCTGTATTAACCAAGGATAATAAGTCCAAGTTTGCTTCTGATAATTTACAAAGGGATGTAGGGGCGGCATGGTGACACAGTTGTTAGCACTGCTGCCTCACAGCTTGGAGCCGGCAGTTTGCGGTGTCAAACTGCTGGCTCCAAGTGAAGAGGATCTCCAAGAAGATCGTGCATATTGATACAGACATCAAGCCTCACAGTGCCAGGGACCTGGGTTCGATTCCTGGCTTGGGTCACTATCTGTGTGGAGTCTGCACATTGTCCCTGTGTCTGCGTGTGTTTCCTCTGGGTGCTCTGGTCTCCTCCCACAGTCCGAAAGATGTGCTGAATAAGTGCATTGGCCATACTAAAATTTCCCCGCATACCCAAACAGGCGCCGGAGTGTGGTGACTAGGGGATTATCACAGTAACTTCACTGCAGTGTTAATGTAAGTCTTCTTGTGACTAATAAATAAATAAACAAGCTTTAGACAGGTTGAGTGAGTGAGTGAGCAAGATGGTTTAAGTTAAGTTTGTAGTTGGAGTATAATGCAGGAAAAGGTAAGGCTATTCATGTTGGTAAGAAGAATAGATAAACAGACTATTTTTAAGTGGTGCGAAACATTAAATATTGGTGTCCAGAGAGATCTGGATATCCTCCTGCAAGAAAAACAAAATTAACGTGCGGGTATGGTAAGCAATAATGAAGGAAATGGTCTGTTGTCCTTTACAAGAGTAAGGAAGTCTTACTGAAGTTGTGAAGGGCTCTGGTGAGACTGCAATTGCACTACTTCAGAAAATGTGGATCTTCTTAACCAAGGAAAGGTATACCTGCCATAGATGTGAAACAAGGGGGATTCACTGAGTTGATTCTTAGGGCGAGAGGGATGTCTTTTGAGAAGAGATTGACTAGGATGGGCCTATGCTCTCTGGAGATTAGAAGAATGAGAGCTGACGTTATTGAAACATAAAATTCTAAGAAGGCCTGACAGATGCTGAGAGGGGTTCTTTTCTCTGGCTGGAGCGTCTAAAAGTAGGGGACAGAGTCTCAGGACACGGGGTCGGATTTTGAATTGAAATGTGAAGGAATTTTCTTTACTTAGAGGTTATGAATCTTTGGAATTCACAACCCTAAGGAGCTGTGGGTGCTCAGCCATTCAGGATATTCAAGTTTGAGAGTGACAGAGTTTTAGATTCTAGTGGAATGAAGGGATATAGGAACCAGGTAGAAAGTGCAGTTGAGGTCAAGGATCAGTCATGATCTTACTGAATGGTGAAGCAGGCAAGAGGAGTTGTACTCTTGCTGCTACTTAATATATTTGTTTGTTCTCAGAATATTTTACCCTACTCATTTAGCCCCATTACGTAAAAGCTATGAAACTCTTTATTTTACTCAGTCTTACCTTCCTCTGAAACTCCACAGACTTCAAAGCCTGCTTTTAATCCAGCCTGTTCATCAAGAAACTGAACAGGCAGTTAAAATGACTGTGGGGACTTAACCACACCAATCCAGCTGCCTTTCTTGAGGATAAAATGAACCTGCTCTTTTCAGCATGCGAGACAGACACCTACCAGATGTTAGTGAGGTCCTTCTTTAAACATGCAGATCAGGTTCCAATGATGTCATCAGGACTTGACTGTGATTATAACCGAATGTCTGCACATAGAACCCTTTCCAGCCCTTCCAACCTCCCTCCCAACAATTTACCCCAGTTTTGGCACATGTTGCTTTGATTCCTAGGCAGTGGCCTCCTACAATCCAAAACTGGATTGTCCAACGGTCAGCTATCACTTCCCGCCAGGTTCAAGTGGAACAAAGAACAAAGAAAAGTACAGCACAGGAACAGGCCCTTTGGCCCTCCAAGCCTGTGCCGATCATGATGCCCTAACTAAACAAAGCACAAAGAAAAAAGATTGATGGCTCCTCTGAATATGTAGCCCAGGAGTAAAATCTGTCATCAGCCTTGGTCACACAATTAATTCCCATGGAAGAGTTAAAATGGGGGCTTAGGTTGTTTCCTAATTTATTTCCACTTCTGTTTTATTCTAAAGTTTAGGTCATGTTAATATTTGAGGCTTGGGCATCCACCTTAGATTCTGAATAATAATAACATTGCTCCATCCAAACACAAAGTTATTGTGCACATAATTTGTGCTGCTAAAATTTCCAATAATGCTGTCACAATTAAGTAAAAGCAGCACTGCTGATATTTGATCCTCTGTGTGAATGTACTAAATATATTTGGGACAGGTTAGCCTGCATTGTCTCAGGATTTGCAATGATCCCAGTGTGTAAAGTTTAGCATTTATTCTCTATGTGACAGGCTTTTCCGGGAGCTGGCATGAATTTTCTGTGTTGCTTCTTCGGGCTAGCAAAGGCAGGTTTAAACCCAAATCACAAATAGAATTCAATTTAAGAAATGCTATTAAATAATGTTCAATAGATTTCACAATTTTCACTTATCGAGTAGAAATTTACAGAAGTTTATTGTGCTGAAGAAAATGAGATTCTAATGATTAAAGCTCAACAGGCTTTACAAAAATACAGGTTTAAAGAAAAGTACATCAACTACAAAACATGAGCCATTTGATGTAAATGGAGGTAAATTCCCAACTCTATTGTAGTTCCACCAGCGGCTAAGACCATAAGAAATTGGAACAGGAGTAGGCTATTCCTGCTCACCATTCAATAAGATCATGGCTGATCTGACATTCCTCACTTTCCTGCCCTTTCCCCGTAACCCTTGGTTCCCTTACTGGTCAAAAATCTATCTCAGCCTTAAAGATACAGAAGGACTTTGCCCCCACAGCTCTCTGTGGCAAGGAGTTCCAAAGACTCACAACCCACAGAGAAGAAACTCCACCTCATCTCATTCTTAAATTGGCGTCCCTTTATTCTGAGACTATGGGTGGGATTTTCCGGCTGCATTGGCCCCAAACTGGAAAGTCCCACCCGAGGTTAACGGACCTTCGCATGATCTGTGTCCCACCCGCTGTGATTCCCGTGGCGGGCAGGACAGGAAAATTCCGCCCTATGCCCTCTGGTCCTAGACTGTCCCATGAGGGGAAACAACCTCCCAGCTAATTTGACATATCATAAAATGTGTCACAGGACTGATCTCCATGGCCTTGAAATTATCTTGTGAGTTGGAAGAGGGTTTGTGTCTCGTTTTCACCTGAAATTCTTGTCTCCACAGCAGAAAACTGTATTTTATGTTATTATGCCAAAATGCTATTTCAAGGTTTGTGGGTTTTTTTTATTTTCACTCTTTCTTTTAGGATTTCTTCTCCGCCTTTGGGTCCTTTTTCCCCATACCATCCTTATATTGGGATCCACAATCTATGAGAGTGGATATGAGGCAACACACTTCTACCCACTACTGACTCCATTCTTTGACTGGCTGTGATTCAGCTGGACTGGGTACTCTTTGGGTAATATAGTCTGCAATGTGGATTTACTGGAATAGTAGCTGGGTACTAAGCCTTACTTAGACGAACCAAAGAGAGAAAATGGAAATTCAGACTGGAAGGGTTGCATACTCCAAACAGAGAATGAACCTAATTGTTTTCTATTTTAAATTTAATTTTGCCCAGATAATGCTTAACACTCAAACAATAAAGGCAGACAATATTCTGAGTTGTGAGCCAGCATTCCTATCTTGCCAATCTGTTGTGCTACATGTATAATGCGCTGCACTAGCAAAAACCCCAACTCCTTCAAACATAGCATAACATAGAATCTCTATAGTACAGAAGAAGGCCATTCGGCCCACTGAGTCTGCACCGACACCAATCCCACCCAGGCCCTATCCCTGTAACTCCATGTATTTATCCTAGCTAGTCCCCTGACACTAAGGGACAATTTACCATGGCCAACCAACCTAACCTGCACATCTTTGGACTGAAGGGGGAAACCGGAACACCCGGAGAAACCCATGCAGACACAGGGAGAATGTGCAAACTCCTCACAGACAGACAGTCACCCAAGGCCGGAAATGTATCAGGTCCCTGGCGCTGTGAGGCAGCAGTGCCACCATGCCGCCCATGAAGACATGAAGTATTTCAGTCAATGGTTATTTCACAGAATATTCCAATCAGGTATTTACCACACAATTTACATGAAGAGCCTTTTTAAATTGGTTGTTTACAGCACCCTTCGTGCTCAGATGACCGTCAGCATCTTTATCAGCTTAAATGTGAGGCTGAGTGACTTCTGTCTGCATGGGTTTCCTCCGGGTGTTCCAATTTCCCCTCTCAGTCCAAAGATGTGCAGGTTAGGTTGGTTGGCCATGGTAAATTGCCTCTTAATGTCAGCGGACTAGCTAGGGTAAATACATGGGGTTACAGCGATAGGGCCTGGGTGAGATTGTTGTCGGTGCAGACTCAATGGGCCAAATGGCCTCCTTCTGTACTATAGAGATTCTATGTTGTGCTATGTTTGAAGGAGTTGGGGTTTTTGCTAGTGCAGCGCATTATACATGTAGCACAACAGCTTGGCAAGATAGGAACGCTGGCTCACAACTCAGATTAGCAGAGACAGGGTTAGGGATGAAAATGGAAGAATAAACTAAACCATTATTGTCATAATAAAAATTTATATTAAAAAAACAGATGCTGGAAATCTGCAATAAAAATAGGAAATAAGGAAAATGTCAATTAGCTTCTGAAAATAAATGGTGAATTAACAAATTGGGTGAACTTTTCACCCAACTGTGGCACAGATCGCAACTTCCTATTTTTATTTAACAGGAACTTCCTGTTTTTATTTATAAAAATCCTGATTTGTTTTTACTCCAGCTCCCATTAGGTAATATTTACCCAAATAAACACATTAATTATCCAAAGTGACAAAGTGAGTATTCTACATTTTATCGGAAGATGTAAGTTAATATTTTTTTTCTACAACATTTTCCTCCACTTTGGAAAACCATTGAAAACAGAGTAAACAGTAACATCTGGAGTTGTGATTTTACTGTGTAGCATTATTAATTAGAGGCTCAATTTTCTTGGTCTACATCTCTTTTAAAAGGCATCAAATGGGTTAATGCTTTCATTAAAATGCTACAGAAAGGAATTTCTCTAATGAAATTTACCACATTTGTTAATAATGTGGTAAATTTTGACATGCTTTCAAAGGAGATTACTCCATCTTCAAAACACAATCTCCTGACCCATAATACTATCAGTGCCAAGTGATTCCAATCAGAATGTGAAGATATCAGAAATTTATTGATTTGATTAGAATTAGAGACCTCAGGTTGCTCTTAGTGGAGTTGACCTTTGCCACCATCGTATACATATTGTATTGGTAACAACTGATACTTTCCATCCAATGACATTCTCTGGGCACAGCACTTGTTGGAATTAAGAAATCTTACAAACCAGACTAACCTTGGGGCCTGGGCCACCATCTTTCCCAGAATCACCCTGGGGGAAAAAAAGATTGGATGAGAAAAGAAGAAAAATCAATATTGATTTTTGGTGCAGTACATCCTGAGTGAACAACATGAAGCAGCAAAAAAAATCTCGTTAAAAGGACATGATTGTCCTCAACCAATTTTCAACTTGAACAAAGAACAAAGAACAATACAGCACAGGAACAGGCCCTTCGGCCCTCCAAGCCCGCGCCGCTCCCCGGTCCAGGATTGAATCCTGAATCCAGGATCCCCGCCCAATTTTCCAGCCTATCTACATACCAATATCCTATCCACCGAGCTGTCCCTCACAGCTACGATGCTTTGTTCATTACAACCTATCAACTCACCCCCACCCCCCCATTCCAGACCATGTGATCTCCAGGGAGAGGCGAAAACCCAGAGTGAAAAACCCCAGGGCCAATATGGGGAAAAAAAATCTGGGAAATTCCTCTCCGACCCCCTGAGGCGATCGAAACGAGTCCAGGAGATCACAATGGCCCTGATCGGGAAATGCTTCCCAACCCTAGTCATTTCCACTTCCACGAACACCATATGAATTCCCTGCCCCCGAGACAGGTTCCCAACTATCCGCAGTCTCGCTCTGTACTGGCACCAGCAAGATGATCATAGAATGAAGCCTTGAAACGAGAAACAAGGAACAATTAGCCCGCGCCGCTCCCTGGTCCAGACTAGACCACTCTTTTGTATCCCTCCATTCCCACTCCGTTCATATAGCTGTCTAGATAAGTCTTAAACGTTCCCAGTGTGTCCGCCTCCACCACCTTGCCCGGCAACACATTCCAGGCCCCCACGACCCTCTGTGTGAAATATGTCCTTCTGATATCTGTGTTAAACCTCCCCCCCTTCACCTTGAACCTATGACCCCTCGTGAACGTCACCATCGACCCGGGGAAAAGCTTCCCACCGTTCACCCTATCTATGCCTTTCATAATTTTATACACCTCTATTAAGTCTCCCCTCATCCTCCGTCTTTCCAAGGAGAACAACCCCAGTTTCCCCAATCTCTCCTCATAACCAAGCCCCTTCATACCAGGCAACATCCTGGTAAACCTCCTCTGTACTCTCTCCAAAGCCTCCACGTCCTTCTGGTAGTGTGGCGACCAGAACTGGACGCAGTATTCCAAATGCGGCCGAACCAACGTTCTATACATCTGCAACATCAGACCCCAACTCTTATACTCTATGCCCCGTCCTATAAAGGCAAGCATGCCATATGCCTTCTTCACCACCTTCTCCACCTGTGACGTCACCTTCAAAGATCTGTGGACTTGCACACCCAGGTCCCTCTGCGTCTCTACACCCTTTATGGTTCTTCCATTTATCGTGTAGCTCCTCCCTACATTATTCCCACCAAAATGCATCACTTCGCATTTATCAGGATTGAACTCCATCTGCCATTTCCTTGCCCAAATTTCCAGCCTCTCTATATCCTTCTGTAGCCTCTGACAATGTTCCTCACTATCTGCAAGTCCTGCCAGTTTTGTGTCGTCCGCAAACTTACTGATCACCCCAGTTACTCCTTCTTCCAGATCATTTATATAAATCACAAACAGCAGAGGTCCCAATACAGAGCCCTTGGTCAAAGCAAGTTATCCAACATGCGTGTCGAATGCAACAGAGCTTCACAGTGCCAACTGCTCGTTGCACTCAGTGGCAAGGACAGCATTGGAATTGCACAGATGGTATCTGGTAAAACACTTGCTTCAAATTATCCACATTGCCCACCTCTAAATTCAGAAGCACAACATTCATATAGCTAAAACAATATTTGAAACAATTGTCAGGTATTTTCTAGAGAGCTCTGAAGAGTTCTACATGAAGGGTTCTCTACATATGATACTCTATTGTTAGCTGGCCCAGTAGGAGAAAAGTCATTAATCACTTTCAGAGAATGGGCGACAGTTCAAATATGAACACTGTGGTCGTGGGTTTGGAAGATACTGCCTAAGGAGCCTTGGTGAATTCCTACACTGCATCTTGTAGATGGTATACACGGCTGCTATTGTTCTTCAGTGGTGAAGGGGGTGAATGTTTGTGGAAGGGGTGTGATGCGCTATCAATAAGGCGAAAGACTACCGATATGCCAATATAAGTGTAGGCTTTTATTCACAACAGAATCAGGAGCAGATCCCAACAATTAACCGACCTGGACTGAACAAGGGGGAGGAGACAGCCACCTTTATACTAGGTGCTGAGGGGAGGAACCAAACTGGAAGGGGATGTGTCCAGGTATGACAAACACACACAACGGTGGTCCATATAGGACAAAGGCACAACTGAGGTCCACCACAGGGTGCCAATCAAACGGGCTGCTTTGTCCTGGATGGTGCCCAGCTTCTTGAGTGTTGTTGGAGCTGCACTCATCCAACTAAGCGGACAGTATTCTATCACACTCCTGACTTGTGCTTGTAGATGGTGGACAGGCATTGGGGAATCAGGAGGTGAGTTACTCACTGCAGAATTTTTAGCCTCTGATCTGCTCTTGTAGCCACAGTATTTATATGGCTAGTTCAATTCAGTTTTGGGTCAATGGTGACCTCCAGGATGTTGATAGTGGGGGATTCAATGATGGTAATTCCACTGAATATCATGGGGTGATGGTTAGATGACCTCTTGTTGGAGATGGTCATTGATGGCACTTGTGTGGTACGAATGTAAACTTGCCAGCCCAAGCCTAGATTTTGTCCCGGTCTTGCTGCATTTGGACATGGACTGCTTTAGTATCTGAGGGTGTGTGAATGTTGCTGCACATTGTGCAATCATCAGTGAACATCCCCACATCTGACCTTATGATGGAAGGAAGATAATTGTTGAACAGCTTAAGATGGTTGGGCTTAGGACACAAACATGAGGAACTCCTGGTACTGATAACTGACCTCCAACCACCACAACCATCTTCCTTTGTGCCAAGTATGACTTCAATTGATTTGATTTATTATTGTCACATGTATTAGCATACAGTGAGAAGTATTGTTTCTTGCACGCTATGCAGACAGAGCATACCGATCATAGAGAAGGAAGCGAGAGAGTGCAGAATGTAGTATTACAGTCACAGTTAGGGTGTAGAGAAAGATCAACTTAATGCAAGGCAGGTCCATTCAAAAGTCTGATGGCAGCAGGAAAGAAGCTGCTCTTGAGTCAGTTGGTACGTGACCTCAGACTTCTGTATCTTTTTCCCGACGGAAAAAGGTGGAAGAGAGAATGTCCGGGCTGCTTATTAATTAATTATGCTGGCAACAGAGGACTTTCCCTGATTCCAAATGAGATCCTACTTTAGCAGCTTCGAGAACATAAAGAAAATTCCAACAGCAGCAAATGGCAGACCACATAAAGCAAATAGCCTTTGGTCTATCCATGCTCAGACAGCCTGTGTCCAAGATCGGGGGAGTTTGGGTACAGTATAGGAGAATAGAAAGTTCTTTCCACATTTTAAACTGTGACAGCATCATAAAAATCTGCTATACCAAGGCAAGATTACACGAATCAAATCAGTCAACTATTGTTTGATTAAAGGTACATTCTGATATGGGCTTGTGTTCATGTGGAATCGAGAATGCTAATACCACACAGAGCTTTCACAGGCAGTGCACAGTGGTGGGCTGAACATAAACCCAAGTAACAGATGCATAAAGACAAAACATTGATTCACTGTCACAGCCAATGTCTCAATTACTGCACCATGAATTAAACTGAACAAATACTTTGCCGTTATATCAAAGCAAACAATGAAATTCATCCTGATTTAGGAGAAAAATTATAACACTGCAGCAATCCAACTGGATTGGGAAAGGTGCATCACACCTGATTGTACACTGCATGAGTGATGTTAAAGGTAAGTGCCCGGATGCTCACCTTTTGTCCATGGAAGCCAGGAACACCAGTGACTCCTATAGAGCCCTATCAAGGTCAAAAATAAGAAACAACACATTAGGTCCAAAACAGACAGTGGGTCCTTTAGTTTCTGTAAGGGTAAAATAAAGGTTATACAAAGGCCAAACAAAGGCCAAACCTTTGGCAAGCCTGGTCTAAGGCTGCATATAGTTCCAATAATTTTGATTTCTTTCACATTATTCTGTCAACAATTTGAAAGAATCTAGGCATTTTACGTAAACAGGTCCAAACATTGGATGGCTTGACCTGAAAAGTACATTTTTTGTCTTGCAGTTTAATTGAGATATGTGCCAGAGTGTTTTGTTTCCATCTATGATTGAAAATTAGAGATAGTATTAGATTCAAAGAAGAAGCATACAAATTGCAAGAAAAAGCAATAGGCCTGAGGATTGGGGGCAGTTTAAAATTCAGCAAAGGAGGACCAAGGGATTGATTAAGAAGGGAAAATAGAGAATGAAGGTAAGCTGGAGGAACATAAAAACTGACTGTAAAGGTTTCTATAGCTATGTAAAGAGAAAAAGATTGACAAAAATGAATGTAGGCCCCTTATGGTCAGAAACAGGGAATTCATAACGGGGAATAAAGAAAAGGCAGAGGAACTAAATTTATACTTTGTTTCTGTCTTCACAAAGGAAGGCATGAATAATGTACCAGAAGTTCTAAGAAACACAAGTTTTAGTGAGTAGGTGAAGAAAATCAGCATTAGTAGAGAAATGGTTTTGGGGAAATTGAAGGGATAGAAGGCGGATAAATCTTCAGGGCCTGATAATCTTCATCCCAGAGTACTTAAGGAAGTGGCCCTAGAAATAGTAGATCTACTTTTCCAAAATTCTTTGGACTCTGGAACGGTTCCTACAGATTGGAGGGTAGCTAATGTAAGCCCGCTATTCAAAAAGGGAGGTAGAGAGAAAACAGGGAAAGATAGACCAGTGAGCCTAACGTCGGTAGCAGGGAAGTTGCTAGGGTCCATTATCAAAGATTTCATAGCACAGCATTTGGAAAGCAGTGGTATAATCAGACAAAGTTAGGATGGATTTACAAAAGGGAAATCATGCTTGACAAATCTACTGGAATTCTTTGAGAATGTAACTAGTAGAGTTGACCAGCATTAACCCATCTTCCTTGATCTCTCCACTGTCTGACTGGTCACACTCCCAACACTTATGAAAATCGAATGTTTAGGTGCATATTTCCAACATCAAGTCTTGCATAAGCAGAATTTTCTCCATTTAGATATGAGAAGACCAAAGCCATTGTCTTTAGGTCCCGACCACAAACTTTCTTCGCTGGTTACCAACTCCATCTTTCTCTACTGAGCCATTGTATGAGGCTGAAACATATTGTTCACAACCTTGACACCCTATCTAACGTCAAGATGAACCTCTGATCACAATATCTACTCCATCAGCAAGGCTACCTACTTCCACCCATATCAGCCCTGGCTGTGCTGTACTGCTTCACAGTCAGGCAATGTCTTGCTTTTAAAAAGCTTTCAGCCTGGTTTTCAAATCTCTCCATGGTCTCACCCCCTCCCCGTCCCTGGGAGCACCTCCAGCTCTGAAACCCTCTGAGATACCTGTACCCCTCCAATTCCGGCCTCTTGTACAACCCTGAGTAACACACTCCCACCGGTGGCCGTGCCTTCAGTTGTCTGGGCATGAAGTACCAGAATTTGTTCCTTAAACCTAATCTCTGCCTCACTACCTCTTTCCTCTATGAAGATGCCCAATTCTTTTGACAAGCATTTCCAAATGTGGCTTGGTGTCAAGACCTGAGTGAAAATCTTTGTGTGAAGCACCTTGGAGTATTTTACTATGTTAAACGTGCTATATCAAAGCAGGTTATTGTTGGAAACATAGAAAATTAACAGTACAGGAGGCATTTGGCTCATTGTGCCTGTGCTTTTTTGGTTGAGTGATAAATATCGAAAGAACTCTTGTCCTCTTCAAAATAGTCTCACGGGACCTTTTACATCCAGCTGAGTAGGGCCTTGGTTTATTGTCTCATCCTTCCGCAGGTTCACCTACGGAAACCTTGTTACGACTTTCCCTGGACCAAATGGGAGATCAAAGATATTTGTTCTCTCCTGGACTGCTATTGAAATGTGACACTATTAGAAATGAAAATCAGGACAGATGTGTAACGGGCAGTTGATCCAAGGTCTCCCCCTTTACAACACTGGTAAAAAAGTTAAAAGGTCTCCAAACTGTGTAAAATAAATATATGGATGTCACTGTTAAGGTAGCATATGTCTTAATGGTTTGTCTGATAATATGTTTGTTTGAGTCAGGTTTCCGGTTTATCTTTTGAAAGCTGTGACTGCCGCAGAGGGATGATATTAATGTTCATTCCTATGTTTCCTGCCCTGAGTAGAATGTCCAACATCATAACCATTTGACAATCTCACTTTATAACCACACAAATCTTGAAGTTCAGTAGTCTGAGCTAAAGCAATTTTATCACAAATAAAATTGTACAAGTACTTTTTTTTTCAGGCATCATTTTTCATGTAATTTTCTTGCTTTAAGTTATTCTTCCCCATGTTTGGTCTGCTTGGCCTTTATACCATGGTTGCTGGAGGAATAGGTACACCCTCAGACTGTCACTAATATGGGGCAGTTCTCCCAGCCTGCTGTGCTGCTTCTGTAGCGTAGCGGGCCGGGACACTCTAGCGGAGACCGTTTCGCAGGCTCCCCGCTGGGCACCGTGGCTTCCGGGCGTCTCCAGCCACCGGATTTCTGGCATAGTCAGATGGGGATTTTAATGTATTTAAATACCATTAGCGGGCCCAGGACTGAAGTCTTCGGGCCCGCTGGCTTCTCACGCCCCCCCCCCCCCCCCCCCCCCCCGCCCCAGGCCAGGTGTGGTTCACTCCAGTGGGGTTTAGTATAGTTCCCCACTAACAGGGAGCTGGCGGCCTAACCCCACTGGAGTGAAAGGGGGGGGGGGAAGAGAGAGACAATCGAGGCCCCCCCAGAGGGTCGGGTGCTGCGTGGGTGCCCTCTGGGCATTGCCACCTTGGCAGTGCCAGCCTGGGCCCCCTGGCACTACCCAAGAGGCAAAGTGACAATGCCCAAGGGGCATCTTGGCACTGCCCACCGGGCATAGGGCAGTGCCAATGGGGAGGGGGCGGGGGCCCCATTGCCACTCTGCACTTTGGGCTGAGTGACAGAGGGAGGGAGGCCAGCAATCGGGGTGAGGTGGGGGTTAATTGGGGGATCGGGGCTGCAGAGGAGGGGGGTGGTGTCGAGGCTGGCCAGGGCATGTTTGGGGGGGCCAGCGATTGGGCCATGTGGGGAGGGGGGAGGTCGCACGGCCAGTGATGCGGGGGCTGCGGGGCTGGCCAGCGATTGAGCTGGCCAGTGATCGGGAGGCTGGTAGTGCGGGATCACTGTGCATGCGCTAATCTCGGCGCTGACAGATCGGCGCGTGCGTAGTGGCCCGCTCAGCGCTGTGCTGCGGGAATAGGCCCAGCCCAGTGATTTTTAGACTGATTCATGCTAGTGCACTCAGCAGTGCACAGAGTGTGGAAGATTCATTTTGAAACTCCTGCTGAAAATACCAGCGTGATTTACTCCAGTTTCTACAGGAATTTGACACTTCAATTTTTTAAAAAAAGAATTGCCCCAGAGTTCCTGCGGCTGGTCACCAGGAAGTATACGAGTCAAACAAGCATGACCTCTCCCTTGTGTGGTGAAGTTGCAAGTTCCATTACATTTGCTCTGCACTCCATGGCTCTTGGAATTAGTCCTCCAACATGCGGCATTAAGCATCCCAGCATTTATGTCTAGCCTTGCTGGATATGCTCGGGATGGAGATTCATGTTACAGCACTGTTTTTCTAACCAGATTCCATCTGTGAGCTCACTCCTGCCTAAATGACTTCAGACTCTTCTCGAGAGGAAGTTGCTGATGAAGTTTGATTAAATCATAATGAAGAACATTAAGTAACTTCCTCTTATCAAACCTTGGCTTCCTTTTCAACATCACCAATCTCCTCGTGTCTGATTTACTTGTGAACTCGAAAACTGAATTTAAAAATCCTGTAATATCCAAATTGGATTGATTTGGTAACTTTAGGATAGTTCTACTGGAAAGATGTGATGGAATTTATCACTAAGCATGCAATATATCACATTATCGTGATGTAGCCATGTCAATGCCATGCTGATAGGATGTAGTAGAAATGCATCTTTCTATCACACTGTGAGACAATGGCAGGGAGACACTTTAGTGTGTTAAAACAGTATTTTATTCTTCTAGTGTTGTGTGCATTTGATCTCTTTGACACTTGAAGAGTATTTTCAAAGTAAATCTCCTTGGCAGTGACAGTGGTACCTTGTTTTCTTGGCAGTCTAACAATACGGGCAGGTCCATTTTTAATAGTCATCCAGGAGAAAGCCAGTGTGTTTGATTGTCCACATGGCCATGTATCTGCTTGGTTTGGCTTGCAAGGCAGGCTAGGCCCTGAAAATCTGTGGGCTGCAATCCCCACAGTTATAGAAACAGGCCATTTAGCCCACCAAGTCTGTGCCGGTGTTTCTATTCTACACCAGTCTCCTTGCATTCCATCCAACTCATCTCAGTCATTTTTCTAATGTCCTCTTCTTGTTTCCTCCTGAAAGCATTTAAGCTGTTCGCCTTAAGTACGTTCTGTGATAGCCAGTTCCACGTTCTAACCAAAAGACATTCCTCCTCATTTCCTGCTTGGATTTATTTGTGACCAGCTTGTATTTAAGGATTCTCCCAGAAGTGCAAGCGTTCCCTCCACATCAACCCTGTTCAGGCCATACATAGTTTTAAAAACTATCAGGTCACTCAAAGTCTTCCTTTTTTAAAAAGAGGACAAAGCCAAACATGTTCATGTAAACTCAGTTTTGATAGAATCCTTGGAAATTGTTTTTGGATTTCCTCAAATGTTTCTTAATTATCCTTTTTATGGTAGAGACACCAGAACTATATATGATACTCTTAAGTATGGCCTGACCAGAGTCTTATACAAGTCTAACACAACTTCATTACTTTGGAATTGTACGCCTTAGAAATGTTAGCATGATGTGAAGATGCCGTCATTGGACTGGGGGCACAGTTAGAAGTCTCACAACACCAGGTTAAAGTCCAACAGATTTATTTGGTTTCACGAGCTTTCGGAGCGCTGCTCCTTCATCAGGTGAGTGGAGAGTTGGGTTCACAAACAGGGCATATATAGATACAGACTCAATTGCAAGATAATGGTTGGAATGTGGGTTTTTACAGGTAATCAAGTCTTTACAGATACAGACAGTGTGTGTGGAGCGAGATTTAATTATAGGTTAAAGACGTGTGAATTGTCTCAAGCCAGGACAGTTAGTAGGATTTTGCAAGCCCAGGCCAAATGGTGGGAGTTACAGGTAGTGTGACATGAACCCAAGATCCCGGTTGAGGCCGATCTTGGGTTCATGTCACACTACGTGTAACCCCCACCATTTGGCCTGGGCTTGCAAAATCCTACTAACTGTCCTTGCTTGAGACAATTCACACCTCTTTAACCTGTACTCAACCCTCTCTCCACACGCACTGTATGTACCTGCAAAAACTTGATTATCTGTAAAGACTCGTATTCCAACCATTATCTTGCGATTGAGTCTGTGTCTATATATGCCCTGTTTGTGAACCCAACTCTCCACTCACCTGATGAAGGAGCAGTGCTCCGAAAGCTCGTGATAACAAATAAACCTGTTTAACTTTAAGATGGTAGCATGGTAAATTGCCTAGCATGGTAGATTGATTTGCTGGCCTGTGATGCTGTTTTTAATGATTTGTTCACCTGTATATCCCTAGATCCCTTTGTTCTTCCACTGCATTCAGTTTCTTAATTTTTAGGCTGTGGATGGTATTTTTATTTTTTCTATTAAATTGCACCACCTCCCATTCATGCAAGTGAAAGCTCATTTGCCACTTCATCGTCCAATTTGCATGTTTCCTGATGTCTTTTTGTCTTATGTTGCACGCGTCCTCAGTTAAACTTATACACCTATCAGATATCAGAAACAGTGAGACACTGAGGACCTAAACAGGAAGCAAACCTACAAAAGGGATAGAAAATGAATGCTAGAAGTGTTAGGAATAAGACACCAGAGGTGGAAGTTACTGTGGCAGGAATAGCAATCTGAAAAGCATGTTAAACCCCAGCGGATGGTAATGAGTACAACACACAATGATATAGAATGTTCAGAAAAGATAGAACAGACATGAAAGGAGGTGGTGTAGCCTATAATCAGAGACACAAGGGAAGATAAAAATGCTGATCGCTGGGAGGTGGAAGCACTCACTCTGACCTGACATCTTCAGCATGAAAAGAATAAAGTATGGATACATCACAGAGTGGCAGGTCTGATTAAGAAGGCAGGTTCCCTTATGAAAAGAAAAAAGGGTATGTGAACTTCAATCAACGAAATGTAATTTGGGAACATCCAGAGTCCAAGTGGATAAATGAAATGCATGACTGCTTCATGATTCCATGTGTCAGGGAAGATGTGAGGGCTTGGTAAAGGTAAGCGATCCAGGCACCATTTTGGAATTGGGAGTAATGGCACCCTTAGGGGTGACCATGATTCCACTTGAAGTCAATTAAAAAGGGAAATGGGTGAGGCATGGAATGAATGGTTCATCCAATACCTCCCATTCTGCTCCTCTGCTGAAGGGGAATTTCAACACTTTGCGAGATGAACAGAATGACCTAGAGGCACAAAGTGCTTTAAAGTGGGATTTAAAAAGTTCCTAAAAAAGCAAATGTGATATTATCTGAGGGTAAATCACTAGGATAACAAAGGGGAAGCAAAAAAGTATTATTAATGAGGATGATTAGAACAGAGAATGAATGTCTCTGAGCGATTGTTGAGACCAAGGCCATAACATGATTTGAACAGGACCCGGAGAATCATTTGAAATGGTGGAATATAAAAGGACATAGGAAAAGGGGAGAGAATCAGAGCTGATGATCTAGCACCAACATAGGTTAAATGGGCTGAAGGGCCTCACCCTACATTGTACTTTCTGTGATTGATGACTTCACTTGCGATATCAGCATGCCAAGTCCTAATTGCTGTCATAGGAAAAGATTTACTAAGATCTAAATTGTTAATTTTCAAGCTATGTGTCTAATTTCCCGTACATTTAAGAGTGAGATTGCCATCTAATTACACGAGGTCATTTCAAATATTTATAAGATTTCAAATTGCCTGTCACATGTTCGCGAGTACTGTATTGGACTTTGCTGGGACAATTCATTGTATCTCAATTAACAAAAATGACATTAAAGTAAATTGGAGGATTTTTTTTGAACAGCCGTGCTAATAAAGTATTGAACCTAAACTACACTGAAGTCAACTCTCCAGTTTTATTGGTTGTCAAAACAAGCCAAATTTAGATTCTCTCCTGTTTTGTTCAGATTCGGCACGGATGAAAAGATATTTGGGACTTCTCCATAAATTCAAATGGGATATAAAGAAATATAAGAGTGCCTACAAAGAAATGTAAATACATTGACATCAACCCCTGTCAAAGTGCACATTATAGCGGTGCAAGGGAAGCCAAAGCACATGCAGCCTCGGATAGAGATCAATGTTGGTTGGTCACGACAAGGTTAAGTGGAGTCGGTAATATTTCAACCAAACCTTAGCTGTTTGGCTCGTCATCATAGCAATAAACCTGTGTTTAGATCTAATGCACTTTGAAACATTAAAAGCTTGCAGTAGATTATTTCATAGATAGATTTTTCAGTTTATAACAGCACTTGTTGTTCATCTCAATTCACTGACAGATCCAATCTTCTCATTACATTTGAATAGCTTTTTGAATGATTTCCAGCCTCCTCTGCTAATATTCCTTGCAGAAGGGGTTTTGAGAGTGTTGCTAGTTTTCCTAATGCTCTCTTTTTAAAAATTATTTCTGTTCAATTTTACTTTGTGTAATAGCTCAGCTGAGCTGAAGCAACCAACTTCACTGGCAAATTAAATGCAATGCTGACATATCCTAGACATCTTCCTCCTCCTGGCATTCTTATTGTGCTGACGTCAAGACTGCACCATTTCCTACTCTAACTCATTCTTTTCCAAGATCTCAAAACTATGGACAAATGTCAGTGTTTTAAAACCTTGACTTGGAGACATTGATTTCCTAACATAAAGGAAATGGTATCTCAATGAATCATGGAATCTCATGCCAATTTGTTTTGATGGCAATGGGGGCTGGGGAATAGGTTGGAAACAACATTTCAGTTAAGACTTTCTGTAAATTCTTTAAAAGCTAGGCTTGCCTTTAAACAATTTCTGCAGCCCAAGAAGGGGAAAAATAAACCTCAAACAAAGCGATGAATACTTTTTTCTTTCAGGACCTCTTTTGCTTTTATGGAAGGATTTCAGAGGCAAGCTTCCAATGATTGGTGGTTGGCAGTAAGGTAAGAATATACAACTGAAATTCTTTACGATGTGGTAATGAAGAAATCTCATAAATCGTGCGTTGAGTTTATCAAAAAAAAAAAACTGGCAGCCGATTCTGATAACTGTAAAAGGTGCTGACAGAAGGTTCAGGAAGTCTGTCATCAAGTTACCTCAGAAACAGGAAAAGACCAGCGGCTCAGTGATCACAGCAAAACCAAATCCATTCATCAGCGACACATAGAAAGTTTTGCTCAGTATCAATCATATGGCAGTGATCTATTAAGCTTAGTGTGGGTTGGAGTAGAAACTGTATCCTCCGTACATGTTTCAAATTTAAATTCCAGAGTTTTGCCAACATTGAAATGGGAAGACCAGTAACTTTCTTTTTCTTTTAAAAGAAAGCATTTCTGTTAACACAAAAGTCCTGAAGAAAAACTTAAACCAGCCCAAATATTTTAAGTTGAAGTTCATATAATGGAGAAATTAAGCATATGATACACCATACAATTACACGTTGTCTTGTCTAAATAGGCTACTGTTGCAGACATAACTACATACTAATTCCTGAAATACAGTAGCCTATTTCCTTCAGAGTCTGGGTCAAACGTTGGCAATAAACAGTTCGATTGCTTATCCAGTATTGGTATAACAATATTTTACCTTTTGTCCTGGCGGCCCCTGGGGTCCCTAGGAAAACAGACACATTAAGGCATTACTACCAAGGTGATAACAGCATAAATGATCAACCTTCAAAATCTAACCACGTGTTTCAATGAAAATTCTCATACTGCTTAAAATGTTAAGGACACAGAAACCTAAAGATTACATTCCTACCAATGCTCCAAGGAGAAAAACTATTTGTCCTGTGAATAAAGCCAGCTACTGAAATGTGATTTTGGTTATAACTTTGCCCATTGGAATTCAAAGGAGTGACACGCTCAGTTCACCAAAGATGCCTAATCCATTCCAGTTGGATCCGAGTGGCAGCTTGCGACAGTGCACTCTTGTTTGTCAAAAGTGCTGAATGAACCGCTGTCGTATTTTTCTTGTTAATGAGGGAAGCATGGAAGACATTTGGTTAAACGGTAACATATGCCAGTCTCCACTACGACTCGAGTCTAAATTAGATACAGTAGATTCTTATTTGCCAGTTATCTAAGTAGGTTGTTGATTTCTGATAGCACTCAAAAAGGCCTTCAACTGAATGCAGTTGCTTTCCTCTCAGCTTTGGTAGAACTAACCATTTTACCAGATCTTGAATGAACCTGCTTTCATTAACTTTGCTATTTCCAGCAGAAAGAATTCACGAGCCTCATGAAAACAGCACCCTGCGGTCTAATAATCGCTATCCACCTGCTGCACATACTGCAGAATCTCACATTTGTATGGGAATGAAACGGTCGACAGGAGATAGCACAAGTAGCCCAGTTTTGCTGAATAAAGATTCTTAATCAGGGGTTCGGAGTTTGATTGTGGGGTTGCAAAATTCTACAGATAATCCAGGAGAAAAATGATCCTTCCTTGGCTCCTGAAGGGAAATACTACGGCCATTTATTTCCTTTTTAAAAAAAACCACGGTTTGCGAGGTGGGATAAAGAAATCAAAAACATGTTGTTACTCAATGTAATTCCCTCAAAAAGTTGATGAAGGTGCCTCTTTAAGTGGACATCTGTTTCTGGCTAAAATAAGAGAGTTCTATTGCAATTCTAATGTTACAAAAGAAGCCAAGTTCCAAGGTGAAGCCTTGGTGCATTTGGCAACTTTTTTTTTTGTTGCAAGCCAGTTCCTTCAAAGGCTCGGAATTCAGTGTCAGAGTTTAATGGGTGATGAGGTGACTTTGTGAAATATTGGGAATGATGCTGTTGGAAAACAAAAAGAGTGGTGATCAGCTGCATGGGGACTAACTGATGGAACCAGCTGCATTTTCAATTGATAACCAGTACAGTCCCTGTCAGTGGAGCACCATCATTTCTGAAAGGAAATCTCTCAACGTCTGGGTCACACTGGATTGCCCTAATACTACTCAGTGTCAGACAATGGCATTAATACTCAGTAAAAATAGGGGATGATTTTCTGATCTCGCCATGCCTGGCACAGATCGCGCTGATCCCGGAAAATAGCGTGTGGGCCTAAAAATCTGGTGCCAAATGGTTTGTAATTGTCCCGATTCCTTTCTAATGGTGCAAACCAGGTCACGCCCTTTGGCTGATTAGCATATTTAATGTAGTATTTAAATTTGCTTAGCCCATTCGATGCCGGATTCTCCCAGCTCCGAGGATATTCTGATCTTCAGGTGTAGCCCGAGACCGGTGAGAATCACTACTGGCCAGGCGCGATGGCCACGCTGGGGGCCTCGGAGGCTGGGTAGTCAGGGACATGGCTGAGCAATGTCCATCTGGCAGTCTGGCAGTGCGCAAAGGTGAAACATTTAATGGGGAAAAGCTTGGGTGAAGGCTGTCATTTCAAAAGAAAACAGCATCAAGTCTTACGATGGTGACCCGCTCAAACATGTAACAGCCATCAGATTGCTATTGGTGGAATTCTCTTCT